>NW_004444048.1:7833395-7865554 GCF_000243295.1 Trichechus manatus latirostris | reverse complement strand
GTAGTCTTTGATCTTCATCAGTAAGTGCTTCAAGTCCTCTTCACTTTCAGCAAGCAAGGTTGTGTTACCTGCATATTGCAGGTTGTTAATAAGTCTTCCTCCAATCCTGAAACTTCATTCTTCTTCATATAGTCCAGCTGCTCAGATTGTTTGCTCAGCATACAGATTGAATATGGATGGTGAAAGGACACAACCCTGCCACACTCCTTTCCTGATTTTCAACCATGCAGTATTCCCTTGTTCTGTTCGAACAGTGCCTCTTTTTCTATGCACAGGTTCCTCATGAGCACAATTAAGTGTTCTGGAATTCCCATTTTTTGCAATGTTATCCATAATTTTTATGACCCACACAGTCGAATGCCTTTGTGTAGTCAATAAAACACAGACACACGTCTTTCTGGTATTTTCTGCTTTCAGCCATGATACATCTGACATCAGCAAGGATATCCCCTGTGCCATGTCCTCTTCTGAATCTGGCTTGAATTTCTGGAAGTTCTCTACTGCTGCAACCATTTTTGCATGATCTTCAGGAAAATTTTACTTGCGTGTAATATTAATGATATTATTCTTTAGTTTCCGCATTCTGTTGGATCATTTTTCTTTGGAATGGGTATGAATATGGATGTCTTCCAGTCTATTGGCCAGGTAGCTGTCTTCCAAATTTCTTGGTATAGATGAGTGAGAGCTTCCAATGTTGCATCTGTTTGTTGAAACATCTCAATTGGTTTTCCATCAATTCCTAGAGCCTTGTTTTTCACCAGTGCCTTCAGTGCAGCTTGGACTTCCTCCTTCTGTACCATTGGTTCTTGATCGTGTGCTGCCTCCAGAAATGGTTGCATGTCTGTCAGTTCTTTTTGGTGTGGTGACTCTGTGTATTTCTTCTATCCTCTTTTGATGCTTCCTGTGTCATTCAATATTTTGCCTATAAAATCCTTCAGCATTGCAACTCGAGGCTTGAATTTTTTCTTCAGTTCTTTCAGCTTGAGAAATGCAGAGCGTGCTCTTCCCTTTTGGTTTTCTAACTCCAGGTCTTTGCACATTTCATTATAATACTTTGCCTTCTCAAGTCACCCTTTAAAATCTTGTTCAACTCTTTCGCCTTATCATTTTTTCCATTTGCTTTAACTACTTGATGTTCAAGAGCAAGTTTCAGAGTTTCTTCTACATCCATTTTGGTCTTTTCCTTCTTTATTGTCTTTTTAATGACCTTTGCTTTCTTCATGTATGATGTCCTTAATGTCATCCCATAGTCAATCAAATGGTTTACTATGCTGGAAATGACAAAGAGGAACGGTGTCACATTCATTGTCAAAAAGAACATTTCAAGATCTGTAGTGAAGTACAGCATTGTCTGTGATAGGTTAATATCTATACGCCTACAAGGGAGATCAGTTAATATGACTATTACTCAAATTTACACACCAACCACTAACACCAAAGATGAAGAAACTGAAAGTTTTTACCAACTTCTGCAGTCTGAAATTGATTACACATACAGTCAAGATGCGTTGATAATTACTGGTGATTTTAATGTGAAAGTTGGAAAAAAAGAAGAATCAATAGTTGGAAAATATGACCTTGGTGAAAGAAATGGTACTGGAGATCGTGGTAGAATTTTGCAAGACCAAAGACCTATTCATTGGAAATATCTTTTTTCAATGATGGAAACAGCGACTGTACACGTGGACCTCATCAGATGGAATACACAGGAATGAAATCGACTACATCTGTGCAAAGAGAGGATGGAGAAGCTTAATATCACCAGTCAGAGCAAGGCTTGGGGCCAACTGTGGAACAGACAATCAGTTCCTCATATGCAGTTCAAGTTGAAGCTGAAGAAAATTAAAACAAGTCCACGAGAGCCAAAGTATGACCTTGAGTATATCCCACCTGAATTTCAAGACCATCTCAAAATAGATTTGATGCATTGAACAATATTGCTTTGGAACTCTTATTTTAGAATTTTCTTCATTGCCAGTTTATGAACCAAACAAAAATCTGATTTCATTACTTTATTGTCATATCTCGTATATAAAATGCAAAAGCAGTATTCCTTAGTAATTGAGATTCTAAATAAATTGAGATTCCTGTCTCATATATTGCCTAGTACTTGGTTTAGCCTGTTTTGAAATGTGAATAGCATCTTCTCCTTACGTCTCATCTCATAAGAAAAGCAATATGTTAGAAACAAAGAATGCAATGATTGCAGCAGTTCCTTCCCTCTGAGTCCGTTACTCTGTTTCACTAGAATTTACTACTAAGCCCATTTGTCACATATTACTAAAAAAAAAAAAAAAAAAATTTGAGAGTTATCTGGAAGGTGTCAGTTTGAATCATTATGATAGCCACTTAGCAAATTATCTTATGGGAAGGATTGGTTTCAAAAGATACTTGAACTGGGTTCCAGTCATTCCATTATCTGATTACTTTATCAAATGGTCAACAGTGATACATGCAAGTGTGGATGTAGCTGCTGGGGGATGCAGTCTTGTTGAAGTAAAAGGAATCGTGCAATTAAATGTGCAGTTAAATTTTGCAATTAAATGTACAATGACCATAACCAACAACATTTTAAAAAGAAAACACAGTTTTTAAAATGTGATAAAGATGTGCAGATCCCAGCAGCTTAATCCCACCTACTGTGACAATTCAGCAAGTGATTGTTGAGTGACTGGCTTCTAGAGGAATAGGACCCTGTATGGAGGAAGAGAGAGGAAAAATTATATGAACACATAAGGGAACAAATTTACTCATTTATTCATCATAACAATCCTGGGAGGTGATTATTATTAATTTTAAAACGTTCAGACTTGCATCATAAATTTAAGCTGTGAACATTCAGGGAAGTGTTAAGAGTCTCTGTGCCTCAGTCTTCTCACATATAAACTAGGTATAGTAGCATCTACGTACTTTGACTCTTTTGATTTTGCTGTGTACTTTGACGAGTAAAGTTCAGAGTTGAGAGCCAGACACATTATAGATATTCCACTAGAAAAAGAATATATTTGGTAGGATTTAGGTTCAGCTACTATATTAAAAAAGAAAAAAAAAAAAAAAAGCACCGGATTATGCAAGATAAGAGCTTATTTTTCTCTCGTATAAATGAAATCTGGAGGTAGGCAGTGTAGGGTTGGAATGATGGCTCCACAAAGTTGTCTAGTTCTCTATTCTGCCAAATTGCTTTCAGTTCCTTCTTCTGCCACTCCTAGGTTATGGCCTTCATCCTCATGATCTAAAATAGTTGCTAGTGCTCTTTCCACAGCATCCAAGTTCAAAGAAGCAGCATTGAGGAAGGACATAAATAGGCTTCTGCTCCACTCTTCAAGAAAACTTGTTAGTAGGCCCACCTAACAATTCTGTTTATATATTGTTGGCCATGACTTAGGCCAATGTCACAGATAGCCATAAGAGATGATGGGCAGTGTTAATCTTTAAGTTAAAAAGCAATGAGTTCAGCTAAAAACTGTGTTTCTGTTCATAACAAAAAAGGAGGGGGGATAGGTAATGGAGGAGGGCAGGGTAATGTCTACCACAAATTATTTTCCTGTGTTTTTACTTAGTAGCTTAGTCAAGTTATAGTGTCTTAGTTTTCTTGTCTTTGAAATACAGATCTCAAAGGGTTGTTCTGAGTAAGTAATGAAAGAGGTAACACTTTTAAAGCACCAACAGATAACTGCTATATTACATAACTAAAGACATTCAGGATTTGAGGGACCACACTGCCTGGGCAGGGACATGGATGCCTAAGACTTTGCTGGTCAGATGGTCGAGGGTCTGCACCTCGCAGGCTGCGCTGTTGTGGCAGAACTAGCACTAGGGGTTTGGAATATCGCAGGACGCTTCCCCCACCTGAAATCGGATGCTTGGCAACCTCCTTTTGTGGCGTCGCATAAGACCCAAGTTCTTGGTGCAATCAGTAGGGCAGAGGGAGTTTTAAGAGTGTAATATGAGACTTCCCACCACTTGTTCTAATTTTATTTGAGAAATGTAGGAGGTATGGTTATTACTTACTCTTAAAGATGTTTAAATAGAAAGGAGGGAAGGAATTTGAGAACTTTATGAATTTGCTAGTCAATCCTGAGTTGCTTAGAAAAATTATTACTCATTTTTAAATATTCCAATTCCCGCTGCTGCTTACTCTCAAGCACATTACGTAGAGTTGTCCAAGTGAGAAGTAGCTCCATCACATATCAGCACCTGCAGTCTGGGCTACCTGCCTGGTAATGTTTGACTTGGGGGTCGTATTTGAACATTATTTATCTTCTTTATTCCTGGTATGTTTTCTTAATTGGCAGTTTTCTCCTTGTATATCCTGTTTAAACTTTTCCACTTCTCTCTGAAAGATCCTCAGGTACCCCAAAGCAAATTGTGTGTATGTATGCTCTGTTGTTGTTGTTGGTAGTTGTCATCAAGTCAGTTCCCACTCATAGCGACCCTATGTACAACAGAACGAAACACTGCCCGGTCCTGCGCCATCCTCACAGTTGTTGCTGTGCTTGAGCCCACTGTTGCAGCCACTGTGTCAATCCGTCTCATTGAGGGTCTTCCTCTATTTTGCTGACCGTTTACCAAGCATGATGTCCTTCTCCAGGGACTAGTCCCTCCTAATAACATGTCCAAAGTATGTGAAACGAAGTCTCGCCATCCTTGCTTCTAGTGAGCATTCTGGTTGTACTTCTTCCAAGACAGATTTGTTCATTCTTCTGGCAGTCCATTGTATATTCAATATTCTTCACCAGCACCATAATTGGAAGGCATCGATTTGGATTCGGTCTTCCTTATTCATTGTCCAGCTTTCACATGCATATGAGGTGATTGAAAACACCATGGCATGGGTCAGGTGCACCTTAGTCCTTAAAGTGACATTTTTGCTTTTTTAACACTTTAAAGAGATCTTTTGCGGCAGATTTACCCAATGCAATGTATCGTGTGTGCTCTGTAACTCATATTTTTAAACTTTAATTTTGACAAACTCCAAATTTGAAAGATTACTACAGAAATTTTCCACATGAGCTTCACCCACATTCCTCAAACAAATGTCAACATTTTACCACATGTACTTTATCATTTTGTCTATATCTCCCTCCCTCCCTCTCTCCCTCCCTTTTTCTCAATTTTTTTCTGAACCATTGGAAAATTGAAGACATGATGGCCTAACCCCTCTAAATGTTTCATTGTATGTAACAAGGACATTCTTTTTCATAACCACAGTTCAGTTTTCAAAATCAGGAAGTTCACAGTGGTACAATGCTATTGTCTGATCTATAGACATGATGTCAGATTTTCTCAGTTGTCCCAATAATGTGCTTTATAGCAAAAGAAAATTCCAAATCATGTAATTGCATTCATTTGTCATATCTCTTCAAGTCTCCTTTAATCTGGAACAGTTTTTTAGTCTTCCTTTCTCTTTTCATGCCATTGACACTTTTTATGATTGCAGGGCAGTTATTGTGTAAAATGTCCCTTAATTTGAGTTTGCCTGATATTTTCTCATTATTGGATTCAGGTTATGGATTTTGGGCAGGAATATAACCAGAGTGATGTTGTGACTTTCTCAGTGCATTGTATTAGGAGTGGTGCGCCGTCAACTTGTCCCATTACTGATGACATTAACTTTGATCATTTAGTTAAGGTGTTGTCTACTGGCTCTACTGCATACCTTCCTTTTTCCTCTTTGTAATTAATACACATATTGTGAGACTGTGTTTTGAGACTATAAATATGCTTTCACCCACTGGTTTTAGAATTCACTCATGTTTTCTTGCTTGATTCAGTTATTGCTATTATGATTGCCAAACAGTGATTTTCTAATACCATCTCTTGTACGTTTATTTGTTGTTTTCTACTGTAAGGAAGAGCTTTCTCTTCATTCCTGTTTATATATTTATAACAATATAGACTAATAGATATTAAAATATGCTATAATCTACATTTTAATTCGTATCATGCCACATAAACTCTCCAAATGTAGTCAAAATATATCCATTTGTTTCTGTGGTAACAGCAATAATGCAAAACAAACAAACAAAAAACTTCTATTAATTTATATACAGGTAAAGATTGTCATGGAGTCCTTGGATGGCGCAGATCTCATAGCTGGAGTGGATGTTGTGGGTGGCAGAAAAGGAGGAATCAAAGATGATTGTCTGATTCTAGTTTGGATACAGTAGAGAATTTTGGAGGAGGAGATTTAGAGAGGAAGGTAATGAGTTGAGCTCTAATCCAGGGAGAGTTCGATGTCTGAAACTAAAGCTCAGAGATGGTGTCTGGGCAGCAGATACGGGTTGGGGAGCAGCTTAGTTCTCAGAAGGCTCCTAAACCAAAACCAAACCCATTGCTGTTGAGTTCATTCTGACCCATAGGAACCCTATTGAACAGAGTAGAATAGGGTTTCCTAGGCTGTAATCTTTACAGAAGCAGATTGCCACTTCTTTTCCCACTGAGCGGCTGTTGGGTTCGTACCGCCATCTTTTTGGTTAGCAGCTTAGTGTTTAACTACTGTGCCACCAGGGCTCCTTGCAGCAGGCTCCTACTGGTTCATAAATCTGGTTTTGTGCATCTCTTTCCAGCTCCACCTTCAGTGACATAATGTGGATAGCTTGAAATCAGCCACGATGGGAGTATTCACCCCACAGAAATCAGCAAAGAATACAGATCAAGTCTTTCTTTTCCCCTCTCCCATCTGCTCCTCAGAGCAATTTACCAGCCTACCACTATTTGGGAGGCATTGGCATATATATGGGACAGTTAAAATCCTACAAGTGAATGGGATCATTTAACAATATTGTTTAATATAAGAGTAAAATATGTTAATGAAAGAAATCCAGGAATGGCAGTATTAGGGGTGGATGGGAGAAGAGAAGCAACAGAGGAGCTTCAGAAGGGATTGTAGAGATGTTTAAGGGCTATCAAAAGTGAAGGTTTTCAAAGAATCCAAGAGAGAAGAGATTTCCAAGAAGGAGAGTTTGGTGAACAATGTCATTTGAAGCCAAGATGTCCCGTAAGATAAATACTAAATGTGAGTTAGGCTATTAGATTACTTAGTGATGTGGAAGTTTTACTTTAGTGACTTGAGCAGATGCTGGACTGGGTTCTGTAGATATTCAATAGCTGTTGAGTGGATGAATGGGTAACAGTAGAGCCAAGAAGAGAAGAAATCCCAGACTTGCCTTTCTTTAACAATTCTTCTATATGACATAGTCTGCAGCTTTACATCATAGTAAATACAAGGTGAAAGAATAGTTTGCTCACCCTTCTGTAGGTGTTCTCACCTGCCTTGATTATGAAGTAAGGAACCTATCTGAAAAAAATAGAATTCGTAGCCTAACGCTTAAAAACAACTTTAGTTACTAATTGTGCTTATTTCCCAAGCTTCTCAATAGCATTACTTGCTGTATTGCAAACTAGGCCTTTTTGTGACTATCTTTTTTGGTTGACTGTTAACATTTTTAATAGGAAATACTGCTTCTTAACAGGGTAGATTATTTTTTAAGTTCCATTGTCAAGTTTATGAATTTTTTTAGACCCATAGATATATAGAACAGGATTTTGTTTCTTAAATTTTGTCTTTTTCTACGAATGCTAATTTAAATAGAAAAGCAAAAACCAATCTTTAAGCACAAAAATTTTCATTTATTATACTTAATATTAGCTTATTGGTTACTGTATGCTTCCTGAATGTTTTTTCTTTTCTTGAAATAAATTTGGAGACAAAAGATACTCTACCATTGTCTGTGAACACAGAAATTATGTAGAAATTTTTATACATGTGAGAAATTATGTATAAATAGGTAGTACAGTTTTGAGTTCTAGGATGTAGACTATGTTTTGTCCTGTGCCTGGGAATTTGTTTTCTAAACCTTTGTGCCAACTGCATAGTAGTAGTTGATTTATTTTGCTGCTGATGAATGATAGTCCTATCTACTTAGGAAAAATTTTATTTGGAGTTGAGCTGAGTATCTTTTACAATGTCTGTGAATGCATTTTAGTTGCAAAAATAAAATGTATATTGGAAAGACATGATCTTATCATCTGAAACCCAATTAATCTTTTTAAAAAAATAGTTTAGATTGGCATTAGAAAGCACTGTTTGTAACAGAAAGGAAAAAAATATATTGGATTTATATTAAAAACAGGAGGGTACATCTCAACAACAAATGAAGTGTTACCATGTTTTCTACTTAACTATTGAGGCAGAGGAATTCTCTATGTTCATGCTAACTGGTCATTTGCATTAACAGTGTTAGGAAGTAATTATTCTGATTGTTAGTTGCCTTCGAATAGATTCTGACTCATGGCTACCTCGTGTGTTTCAGAGTAAAACTGCTCCATAGGATTTTCAAGACTGTGACCTTTCAGGAGCAGATAGCCAGGTGTTACTTCCGAGGCTTCCCTGGGTGGGTTTGAATCACCAACCTTTCAGTTAGTAGTCCAGCACTTAACCATTTGTGCCACCTAGGGACTTAGGAAATAATAAGGATACCCCTTTTGGGTGAGGGCGAGGGGCATGTTGCATGCCTGTGCTAAGTACTCTCAATCTGTTTTCTCATGTAATCATCACTCCAGCCTCAAGTTCACAGCTAGGAAGTGACAAAGCCAGTATTTGGATCCAGGTCTATCTGATTCCAGAACCCCAAATTTTATCCATCATTCATACCAACGCCTTATTACTTTATCTGCAGCAGAGTGAGAAAGAGGGAAATAGATATATAAATAAACAAATAAAACATTTCCTAATGGTTACAGTTCTGTTATTTCTTAAAATTAATAAATTAATCAGGTATGAATTTATTGAAAGCAACTTGGGACTAACTTAGAGTTAGAAAGAGAAGATTACCTTTTATTGTTGCTGTAATTATCGTCTTTGGATGTGACGTGTGTTGTTGTTAGGTGCTGTCGAGTTGGTTCTGACTCTTAGTGACCCTGTGTACAACAGAACGAAACACTGCCTGGTCCTGCACCATCCTCATGTTCGTCATTATGCTTGAGCCCGTTGTTGCAGCCACTGTGTCAATCTGTTTCTTTGAGGGTCTTCCTCTTTTTCAATGACCCTTTACTTTACCATGCGTAATGTCTCTCGCCAAAGAGAAGGACATGTAAGTATATATAAACTACACATATACATTTCCTCTGGTATGAGAAAATCTCTCTGAAATTATTTAGTGTTAGCTTTGTTCAAGCTGTTAGGAGTTCTACAAATGCTGAGGTTCACATTTCTTTTTTAGCCTTCTTTTTCTCTAACAAGTTACTATCAGTAAAACACTCCTGGAAATACCATGTTTTATCCAGAGAAGGAGTAAAAATGGAAGGTTCATTGGTGTTTATTTTTTAACCTTTCTGCTCACCAAAACTGTTTTTTTTCCTATTCAAAGTGTTAAGAAATATATTATTTCCAATTTACCTGTAAGCTGCTCTGTTAGTGAAGATATAGTCAACTCTTTAATAATTAAGAGAGACTGTTTGCAAGCTTTGTTTCTTTCAAGTGGGTTGAATTTTTTTATTCCCCTTCTTGTGTTGGATTTTCTTTCTGTAAATTTTTGAATCATCTAAAAAAGAAAGTTCTACAGTTGTATTTAGCAGCACTTTTCAGGATTAGTCTGGCAGGAGAGACTATGACTTGGTGTTTATTTATGTTACACACAGTTGGTACCACGTCCAGTTTATACATATGCAGTATTTATTGTTGAGGCTTATGTGGAGTTTTGGTGAGTATAATTTAGGTTCAAATGTTTGAAGGTTTTCTTTAAATTACTTCTCTCTAGTTTGGAATAACAGTGTTTATCCCAATTTTACATATCTTTTTTCTTCAATTTTTTAGGGTTTTATATTGTTTCTGCATGCTTTTTTTGGGAAGAGTGATGTAAATGAGTTTGACTTTGCTTCTTAAAAGCCAGAGTTTTCACTGATTTCAATTGCAAACCCTCTGGGTGATTGAATCTCAAACCTTGATATAATAAAGGAATGAGGCCAGAAGAACTGGTAATTTCTTTTGCCAGCGATAGTAACCAAGTGCAGCATAAGTTCAGCTCATTTTCAAAATAAAGTAACTGTAAAGCTTAATCAGTGAGTGTTTATACCTGTTGATGTTTTGAATTTTGTGTTATTAGGTAATGAGGCAGCATAGGTTTTAGAATTAGACTAGCATGATTTTTATTAAAAAAACAAAAAAACACAAAACTTGTTTATTTTAAGTAGTTTCAGATTCACAGGAAGATGCAAACATAGTACAGAGAGCCACCCATGTACCCTTCACCAAATTTCTCACTGTAGTTACATTTTATGCATCTATACTAATATCAAAATCAGGAAATTGATGTTGATACAATGTGTGTGTATAGTTCCCTGTCATTTTATAATGAGTAGAATAGTGTAACCACTACCACAATCAAGATACGGAATTGTTCCGTCACCACAGAGATCTCCCTTGTGCTATTTCTTTATAGTTACACCCTCCCTTCACTATCCTTAATCTCTGTCAACTGTTTATCTGTTTTCCATCTCTGTAATTTTGTCATTTGGAGAATCTTATATAAGTAGAATCATACAGTGTCATGGATTGAATTGTGTCCCCCAAAAATATGTATGTTTAATTTGGCTGGGCCATGATTCCCAGTATTGTGTGATTGTCCACCATTTTGTCATCTGTTGTAATTTTTCTATGTGTTGTAAATCCTATCACTATGATGTTAATGAGATGGATTAGTGACAGTTGTGTTGATGATATCTACCAAGACTAGATAGTATCTTAAACCTGTCTCTTTCGAGATATAAAAGAGAGAAGTGAACAGAGAGATATGGGGACCTCACACCACCAAGAAAGCAGCACCAGGAGCAGAGTGCATCCTTTGGACCTGGGGTCCCTGTGCCAGAGAATCTTCCCCTAGACCAAGGGAAGATTGATGGCAAGAACCTTCCCCTAGAGCCCACAGAGAGAGAAAGCCTTTTCCTGGAGCTGACGCCCTGAATTTGGACTTCTAGCCTTCCAGACTGTGAGAGAATAAACTTCTGTTTGTTGAAGCCATCCACTTGTGGTATTTCTGTTATAGCAGCAATATATAACTAAGACATACAATGCGTGACTTTGTTTTTCTTTTGAGCTTTGAAGTAAATTTTATAAGGATTAATCAAAATTGAGTAACGTGTGCATCAGTTTTTATGTGGAAAAAATGTGTTTCTTTCATAAAAGGAGTTATGAAACCAGTATGTCACTGTGTCATTTCAATCTTGTGTTTGAGATAACTTCCCCATGATTTAAAAAAATTATTTTTTATTGTGATGAACACATATATATAAGACAAAAAATTTGCCATTTCAACATTTTTACAGGTACAGTTCAGTGACATTATTGCATCATATTGTGCAGCTGTCACCGTTCATTTCCATACCTTCCCACCACCTTTCTCACACACTCAGTGCCCCAAAGCTATGACTCCTTTTTTCTTTCTACCTCACGCTTCTGGTATCCACTAATAGATTTTGAACTTTGTACAGTTGCCTATTGTGATAGTCCATTCAAGTGGGATCAGACAACATTTGTCCTTTTGTGATCGACTTATTTCACTCAGAATAATGTTGTTAGGGTTCATCCATGTTGTAGCGTGTATCAGTACTTTATTTCTCATTATGGCAGAGTAATACTCCATTGTGTTCCAAGTATTTTGATAGAAACAAAAACAGTACCCAGCTTTAGGAAAACACACTTCAGCGTGTTCAGGCAGAGTTATAAAGCAGTTCTGCCTTTGATCTTGTGTCTGTAAACACCCCCTTTGCCTTTGGGACTGTCCTCTCTATTGCTGTTGCTCCTTGAGGATCCTGCCTTCCACTGGCATCCTAATTAAGCCCTGGACTCTCAGGTAAAGCTCCAAGATATGCCCATCCCCTCCTCTAGAGATGTACAGTCTTTTGTTACTTTATCTAAAGAGTTTATCTGTTTTTGTTTTTGTTTGTTTTTTTAAATCATAATACTTTATTGAGTTTTTGGTGAAAGTTTATGTATCAGGTTAGTTCCCATTTGAAAATTTCCTCAGAATTGGTCAGTGACATTAGTTACATTTATTGCAGTGCATCAACATTCTCTTGAATTGTGTTCTGTTTTTTCCATTTCCAGTACTCTAGTTTTCCTGCCCTCTTCTTGTCTTTGCTTTTGAGTAATTGTTGACCCTTTGGTCTCATACTGATGATTTTTAAGTAGAGCACTGATCTTATGGTAATATGCTTTATTTTGTGTGCCACTCTGCTATTTTGCTAAAAGGTGATCTCAGGATAGGCTTGCTTCTAGGTTTAAAAAGTGTCTCAGGGCAGTAGTCTCAGGGAGTCCTCTGTTCTCTACTGTTCCAGTTTGTGTTTATTTTTTTTTTTAGTATACATATATAAGAATTTGAGTTCTGCTCCACATTTTCTCCCATTCTATCTGGGACCATCTATTGTGACTCCAGTCAGAAAGGTCAGTGGTGGTAGCTGGGCACCATCTAGTTCTTCTGGTCTCAGGGTAGACGAAGTTGTGACTCACGTAGACTTGTTTTTTCTTTGAGCTTTAGATTACCGTCTTACTGTTTTGCTCCTGGTGAGTAGAGAGCCATAGTTGTGTCTTAGATGGCTGCTCAGAAGCTTTTAAGACCCCAGATGCTACTCACTTCACTGGGCTGCAGGTTATGAATTTTGTGAACTATGTTATGCCAATTGACTGAGCTGTCCCATGAGACTATGGTTCTAAGCTTCCAAACACAGAAAACCAGTCCTGGAAG
Organism: Trichechus manatus latirostris; assembly: GCF_000243295.1. Taxonomy (NCBI): domain Eukaryota; kingdom Metazoa; phylum Chordata; class Mammalia; order Sirenia; family Trichechidae; genus Trichechus; species Trichechus manatus. Next base: position 7,852,811 of record NW_004444048.1, on the reverse strand, counting down.
GTGTTTGGTTATGTCTGTGGAGTATCCGTATTTGTATCTTCAATGAATATATGTGCCTGCAATCACATATTTGTATTTACAAAAACCTATAGATACTTATGTTCTCACCTATGTACACAACTGTACCTACCAGTATACCAATATGCCTATACTCATCCATATACGCTCACTCGTTTTTACTTTGGTTGTGCTGTGGTCACTACATCCACATTTGATGCCACTTTTCCCATCCAAAAAAAAAACAAGACTCTATGATCTAAAGTGTAATTTTCCCTCCCCTCCCCTACCTGGTAACCACCCATGAACATTGGTGGTGCAGTGGTGTCATGGATTGAAGTATGTGCCCCAAAAAATATGTGTATTAATTTGGCTAGGCCATGATGCCTTGTATTGTGTGGTTTTCCTGTATGTTGTAAATCCTGCCTCTATGATGTTAATGAGGGAGGATGGGCAGCAGTTGTGTTTGTAAGGCAGGACTCAGTCTACAAGATTGGATTGTGTCCTGAGGCAATGTCTTGAGATATAAAAGACAGAAGTGAGCAGAGAGATAGGGGGACCTCATACCATCAAGAAAGCAGTGCTGGGAGCAGAGCGCGTCTTTGGACAGGGGTCCCTGCGCAGAGAAGCTGCTAGTCCGGGGGAACACTGAAGAGAAGAAGGCCGACGGAAAAAAAAAGCCTTGCCCTGGAGCTGATGCCCTGAATTTGGACTTTTAGCCTACTTTAACTGTGAGGAAATAAACTTCTCTTCATTAAAACCATCCACTTGTGATGTTTCTGTTATAGCAGCACTAGATGACTAAGACAAGTGGTTAAAGCACTTGACTGCTAAATAAAAGGTTGGCAGTTTGAACTCACTAGCCACTCCATGAGAGAAAGGTGTGGCAGTCTGTTTCCATAAAGATTTCAGCCTAGGAAACCCTATGGGGCAGTTCTGATCTTTCATATAGAGTTGCTATGAGTTGGAATTGACAGCAGTATGTTTATATATATATATGTGTGTATATATAAGTATATAGTCTTCTTTCGAAAGAGGGGTCATACAACATTTGTCCTTTTGTGCTTGACTTATTTCACTTAGCATTTTTCCCTCCAGGTCCATCCATGTTAGAATATGTTTCGTGGGCTAATTATTCTTTATGGTTGTATAGTATTCCATTATATGTATGTACCACAATTTGTTCATCCATTCATCCACTGATGAGTACTTTAATTGTTTCCATTTATTCGCCATTGTGAATAAAGTAGCAATGAACATAGGTGTGCTTATGTCCATTCATGTCATTTTTAGGTCTCTACAGTGTATACCTAGGAGTGGGATTGCTGGATCGTATAGTAGTCTATTTCTAGTTTTTTAAGAAAGTGGCATGCCATTTTCCGTAGTGATTGTACCATTTTACAATCCCACTAGAAATAGATAAGGGCTCCAATCTCCCCCACATCCTTCCGAACATTTGTTGTAATCTTTTTTTTTTTTTTTTTAATCAGTGGCATTGTAACTGGCGTAAGATGGTATCTCATGGTAGTTTTGATCTGAATCTCTCTAAGGGCTAATTCAGTCTCCAGCATCATTTCTATCACCAAGGCCATATTTTCCAGCTACCAGTCCTTCTTTGCTTCCAACTTTCGCATTCCAATCACCAGTAATTATCAATGCATCCGGATTGCGTGTTCAATCAATTTCAGACTGCAGAAGTTGGTAAAAATCTTCAATTTCTTCATCTTTGGCCTTAGTGGTTGGTGCATAAATTTTAATAATAGTCATATTAACTGCTCTTCCTTGTAGGTGCTTGGATATTATCCTAAAACTGACAGCATTGTACTTCAGGATAGATCTTGAAATATTCTTTTTGACGGTGAATGCAAAGCTATTCCTCTTCAAGTTGTCATTCCCCACATAGTAGATCATATGACTTTCCAATTTAAAATGGCCAATACCAGTCCATTGCAGCTTACTAATGCCTAGGATATCAATGTTTATGTGTACCATTTCATTTTTGACCATTTCCAAGTTTCATAGATTCATACTTATATGTACCACATTCTGATTATTAATGGATGTTTCCAGCTGTTCATTCTCATTTTGAGTCATGCCACATCAGCAAGGTCCTGAAAGCTTGACTCCATCCACATCATTAAGGTCGACTCTACTTCGAGGAGGCAACTCTTCCCCAGTCCTATTTTGAGTGCCTTCCAACCTGAGGGGCTCATATTCCAGCACTATTATGAGACAGTGTTCTGCTGCTACTCATAAGGTTTTCAGTGGCTAATTCTTTTCAGAAGTAGACCTCTGGGTTCTTCCTAGCCTGTCTTAGTCTGGAAGCTCAGCTGAAACCTGTCTACCATGGGTTATCCTGGTGGTATGTGAATACTGGTGGCATAGCTTCCAGCATCACAGCAACACACAAGCCCCCACAGTACAACAGACTGACAGACACATGGGGACTGTATACGTGGACCTTGCCAGATGGAGTACATAGGAATCAAATCGACTAAATCTGTGGAGAGAGACAATGGAAAAGCTCAATATCATCAGACAGAACAAGGCTAGGTGCTGACTGTGGAAGAGATCATCAATTGCTCATATGCAAGTTCAAGTTAAAACTGAAGAAACTTAGAACAAGTCCACAGGAGCCAAAGTAAGATACTGAGTATATCCCATCTGAATTTAGAGACCATCTCAAGATAGATTTGATGTGTTGAACACTAATGAATGAAGACAAGATGAGTTGTGGAATGACATCAAGGACATCATACATGAAGAAAACAAGAGGTCATTAAAAAGACAGGAAAGAAGAAAAAGACCAAAATGGATGTCAGAAGACACTCTAAAACTTGCTCTTGAACATAGAGTAGCTAAAGCAAAAGGAAGAAATGATGAAGCAAAAGAGCTGAACAGAAGATTTCAAAGGGCGGCTCGAGAAGACAAAGTAGAGTATTATAATGACATGTGCAAAGACCTGGAGTTAGAAAAGAAAAAGGGAAGAACATGCTCAGCATTTCTCAAGCTGAAAGAACTGAAGAAAAAATTCAGGTGTTGAATTATGATATTGAAGGATTCTATGGGGAAAATATTAAATGACACAGGGAGTGTCAAAAAAAGATGGAAGGAATACAGAGTAACTATACCAAAAAGAATTGGTTGACATTCAGCCATTTCAAGAGGTAGCATATGATCAGGGACGGTACTGAAGAAAGAAGTCCAAGCTGCACTGAAGGTGTTGGTGAAAAACAAGGCTCCAGCAGGAATTGTCAGAATACCAATTGAGATGTTTCAACAAACAGATGCAGCGCTGGAATTGCTCACTTGTCTATTCCAAGAAATTTGGAAGACAGCTACCTGGACAACCAAATGAAACAGATCCATATTTATGCCTATTCCCAAGAAAGGTGATCCAGCCTAATGGATAAATTATTGAACAATATCATTAATATCACATGAAAGTAAAATTTTGCTGAAGATCATTCAAAAGTGGCTGCAGCAGTGTATCGTCAGGGAACTGCCAGAGATTCAAGCTGGTTCAGAAGAGGATATGGAACCAGGGATGTCATTGCTGATGTCAGATGGATCCTGGCTGAAAGCAGACAATACCAGAAAGATGTTTACCTATGTTTTATTGACTATGCAAAGGCATTCTACTGTGTGGATCAGAACAAATTGTGGATAACATTGCGAAGAATGGGAATTCCAAAACACTTAATTGTGCTCATGAGGAACCTGTACATAGAACAAGAGGCAGTCATTTGAACAGAACAAGAGGATACTTCGTGGTTTAAAGTCAGGAGAGGGTGTGTCAGGGTTGTATCCTTTCACCATACCTATTCAATCTGTATGCTGAGCAAATAATCTGAGAAGATGGACTATATGAAGAAGAACCGGGGCATCAGAATTGGAGGAATAATCATTAACAACCTGCATTATGCAGAGGACACAACCTTGCTTGCTTAAAGTGAAGAGAACTTGAAGCACTTACTGATGAAGATCAAAGACCACAGCCTTCAGTATGGATTACACCCAACACAGAGAAAGCAAAAATCCTCACAACTGGACCAATAAGCAGCATCATGATAAATGAAGAAAAGATTGAAGTTGTCAAGGATTTCATTTTACTTGGATCCACAATCACACCCATAGAAGCAGCAGTCAGGAAATCAAAAGACACATTGCATTGGGCAAATCTGCTGCAAAAGACCTCTTTAAAATGTTAAAAAGCAAAGATGTTACCTTGAAGACTAGGGTGTGCCTGACCCAAACCATGGTATTTTCAGTTGCCTCATATGCATGGGAAAGCTGGATGATGAATAAGGAAGACTGAAGAAGAATTGTTGCCTTTGAATTGTGATGTTGGTGAAAAATATTGAATATACCATGGTCTGCCAAAAAAAAAAAAGAACAAATCTGTCTTGGAAGAAGTACAACCAGATTGCTCCTTGGTAGCAAAGACGGTGAGACTACATCTCACATACTTTGGACATGTTATCATGAGGGATCAGTCCCTGGAGAAGGACATCATGCTTGGTAATATAGAGGGTCAGCAAAAAAGAGGAAGACCCTTAAGGAGATGAATTGATACAGTGGCAACAACAATGGGCTCAAGTGTAACAATTGTGAGAATGGTGCAGAACTGGGCAGTGTTTCGTTCTGTTGTACGTAGGGTCGCTGTGAGTTGGAACCGACTGGATGGCACCTACCAACAAGAACAATGGCTAATGATTGTGAACGTCTTTTCATATGTTCATTGGCTGCTTGGATATCCTCTTTGGTGAAGATTTGTTCATGTCCTTTGTCCGTTTTGTGATTGGGTTGTTTGTCTTTTTGTTGTTGAGTTGATCTTTTCCAGTCTGTAGGTTGTCCATTTCCTATTTTAATAATAGGTCCTGTCTATCTATTTTGTCTTCTAATCATGCATTTGTTGTAATGTTTGTTATCCTACTTTTCCAAAAGATTAGGCCTTTTTTGGCAATTGTTATTGTTTGATATTTTATATATTTTATGTATGTCACTCCATTGTCTACTGACCTCTAGAGTCTCTGGTAAGAAACTTGCAGTGATTTTTATGAAATATCTTTGGTATGTTGTATTGCATTTCCCTCTTGCTGCTTTCAGAATTCTCTCCTTGTCTTTGGTTTTCAGGAATTTTATTAGGATATAGTGTGGAGTTGATGTTTTACGTCTCTTCTGATTGACGTTTTTGTAGTTTCCTGTGTTTGCAGGCTTGGTTCTCTGTTCAGGTCTGGGAAATTTTCTCTGATTATCTCTTGGAAAATTGTTTCTGTACCTTTATTGTTGTCATGGTGTTACTGCAAAACAGGAGTCTGAGCTGCCTGCCACAAAAACCAATACTGAGACAGGTGAGATGATCAGCAAGAGGTTTTTATTGTATATCAATACACAGGAGACAGAGGGGAATGGGCTCCTCCAAAATCTGCCTCTCCCTGGAGCGATAAGAGGATTTTATAGGGGCAGGGGCAGGGTCCGAAGGATCCATGGAATGTTAGTTCCCCTTTGAGGTGGGCATGGTGACCTCGTTCCAGACATGTTGAACTTTTGTGGGTATTCTTGAAGATCCTCTGACCCCATCCTGGTTTCAGTCACAAGATGGTTCCTTTGTTCTGCCATCTTGCCTGGAGATTTTATCACTTGTTGTTCTACCTCCCAAAGAGGAACTTAGGTTAATTTTAAACTTTTATAGAGTCATGGAATAACAAAGGGAGAGAGATGAGAAGGGAAAAATCAAAATCACTGGGGTATGCAAAAAATAACTGTGCAAGCTGTGCAGTAACAATACCACAAAACCTGAGACCCTAGGCCTACACAGCCTCTTTCTCATGCAGCCCCTTTTAGTGGTGCTTCGGGATTCCAATAATTCTAATGTTAGATTTCTTAATGCGATCCCATATTTGCTTTTGGATGTTTTTGCTTTTCCTTGTTCTTTTGTCTTGTTTCTCTTGAGACAGTAAATTACTAAGTTCAGTTATTTTTGTCTTCTAGTTCATTTATTCTGTCTTCTGTCTAGCTAATGGTTGAGTGTTTCTCTTGCTTTTTCTAATTCAGTTGCTTTATTCTTCAGTCCCAGTAGTTCTCTTTGTTTTCTTTTCTTTGATGTTTTCAATTTTCTTGCTAAGTCTCTCATTTTGTTCCTTCATTTGTTTCCTGATCTCTGCTAGTTTGTTTTCTGTGTGTGTGGTTTTGCTTTCTTTAAACATATTTAGCAACATAGTCTGAAAATTATCAATTCTTTGCATTAGTCTGGCCGCCATAGGACAAATTTCCTCTTCTTCATGTTTAGCTTTTGATTGGTCCTTCTGCTATTGTGATTTTGTGTGTTTTACTATTTTTTGTTGTTGTTGAACTTTGACCATTTTGTTATATTTATTTATTTTTACTTGGAATTTTATATTCTGGGTTTTGTGGGAAAATTTTATGATTCGGTGCTCTGGTGGTACAGTGGCCAAGTGCCCAGTGCCAACTGAAAGGTCAGGGTCTGCATCCACCAGCCGCTTTGCAGCAGAAAGTTGCAGCACACCACCTACCCAAAGACTCACAGCCCTGAGAACCCCATGTGGCAGCTCCGCTCTGCCCCACAGAGTCTCTATGTGTCAGAATCTACCTAGCAGCAGTTGGCTTGGTATCTTCTCCTGAGGACCACTAGAGGGCACGCTTATCCTTAGGTTTTTTTCAGTGCTGATTCAGGAGTTCTGGATGCTTGATCTCTGGAATTCAATATGCATTTGTGGGAGGGGGTGGGTTTACCTGGTCACAGACACTGACATAAGTGGTGGGGCATGACTTTCTTCCTGCTTAGGTAGTGGACTCTCTATGTTTTTCCTTTGTGAGCACTCCTGCACAGGCTCTCCTATGGTGTCCCGCTGTGGTAGGGAACTAGTCATCCCCCGCCCCCGTTGCCTGTCAGTCTGAGGTATTCCCCACGCACTGCTGCCTTACAGTTCCTCCCGGTCCTAGTGTCCATCCGTCTTGGGCCTCATTGAGTCAATAGCACTCTCTCGCAGCACTATGGCCTCCCTTTGCCCCCTCCCAATTGCATAGCCCACTAACTCCCCCAGCTAGTTTGCACTACCTTAAAAGAATCCACCTACAGCTTCCTCAGATTTTCTGTGTTCCCTCTTCGGTTGTTGCTCAGCCCCGTCCCAAAATGGGTGCGATGAGTGAGCGCCCCTGATGTTATTGGGTAAGTTCTCCCAGCTTCTATGCCCACTCCTCCTCTCCCTGGCTTCTGGTCTCACCTCGACTCTCCAACACCTCGGCTGACATCTGAAGTTCTGAGATCTCAGTCTGTGCTTGCTTTTATTCATTGTTCAGTGGGGTAGTTGCTGGGATAATAAATGGGAGTGTCCACTCTCTTCGCCATCTTGCTCCGCCCCTTTCCAGAATGTGACTTTTTATATTGGCCTTCTTTGCTTAGCATAATGCCTTTGAGATTCACCCAACTTGTGTGAATGGTATTTCTTTTTTAACCATTTACCTATTAAGGAACATGTTAGTTATTTACAGTTTGGGGTTACTACAAATGAAGTTGCTATAAACATCTGTTCATAGGTTTTTTTTTTTTTTTTTTTTAAATAACTGCCCAGGAGTGCAATTGCTGGGTACTATGGTAAGTGTATGTTTAATTTTTTTAAGATACTGAAAAGCTGTTTTCCAGATTGGCTATACCATTTTACATTCCCACCAGCAACGTATGAGTGAGTGGAATTTGTGTCCTCAGCAATATTTGGTATTGTCACTGTTTTTTATCTTAGTTACCATTTAAGTGTTAGTGATATCAGCGTTATCTCATTGTGGTCTTATTTTCATTTCCATAATAGCTAATGACATTAAACATATTTTCAAGTGTTTATTTGCCATCTATGTGTCCTCTACAGTGAAGTATCACTTTATGCTGTTTACCCATTTTCTAATTGAATTGCTTTTTTTTTCTGTTCAATTTTGAGTGTTCTTAATTTATTCTAGATACTGGGTCATTTTCAAAAGACTAACCGGATATTTACAAAAAAAAAAAAAAAAAAAAAAACCTGTGTATTATAGGGAATTTCAAACGTACAAAATTAGAGAAAACTGTAATGAATCCTCATGTACTCATCTTTCACCTTCAACAATTATCAGCCCCTTACTCCACCCTCAGATTATTTTGAAATGTGAGACATCTTGAGGTTTCATGTATACATATTTCCATAGACGTCTCTAAAGTTGAAGGACTGTTCTTTTAAATACAACCATAATAGCACTGTCATATCTAAAAGAATTGACGTGAATTCTTAATATCAAAATCTGGTCACTCATTACAGTTCCCTGATTTTTTTCATATTTTTCCACTTGTTTGTTCTGGACAGAATCCAAATGTTGATCCATTGTAATTGGTTGATCTGCCTCCATAGTCCCTATTAATCTGTAGGTTCTCTTCTCCTGCCTCACTCCTTTTATTTTTCCCTTTTTTTCTGGGGAAGGGGTCCTGGAATGTTTCCCACAACCTTCATTTTGCTGTGTACATCCCTATGGTGTCAGTTGATATGTTCCTCTATCCCCTGTATTTCCTGTAACTTGATAGTTAATCTAGAGGTTTGATTGCTCTCGGGTTTTCTATTTTGGGCAAGAACACTTGATATAATATGTTATGTACTTCCAGCAGGAAGTAAATCTGGTGATTTTTCTTTTTGTGAAGTGAGTTGCCTAGATCCATTACTTTAGTAGGAGCTAAATTTTGCTCTTCTATCATTCTCTCTTCATTTATTGGCTAGAATACTTTTATCAAGAGAAACAATGCTTCGTGAAATATTTACTTACCTTGGAGATACAGTTTATGTAGACAGTGCTGAACAGATGCTTCATTATTTTGCTTTATTGGCTAGTTTTCAAAATAATGAATTAGTTTACTGATATTCTCCAAAAGTAACAGATTTCTTTTAAGTATCATTACGATTTAATGGATTTATACATGTTTAATATGTTTCAATCTATTGTTATTTTTATTAATGTTCTTCAGGTTGGCTCTTAACTCCTTTTGACATGACCTTAGTAGTCTTTGGTAGCTGTCTTGGTATGATTAGGTATTCTATGTTCATCTGATACATTTTCTTCCTCTGATCTGGTAACAGCCATTTTCCTGAGACCTTTTATTCTTTTAATTAGATGTGATTTTTAGGACCAAAGTCTGGGCATTTGGGATACTCATTGCTACTGAGTAGTTTACTGTTTCTAGGCCTTTTCAGTGGATGATTCTATCAAAATCAATCACCATTTTTCAAAAGATAAAACTAGATCATGAGTTCATTCTGATGCTTTCAATTCATATTCAGAACTACAGGGATTTTACCTAACCTTAGTAATGATACATCTCTATCTCTTTTACTGCCATTGAAAATTCTTGTTCCCTTAATGATTTCTGAGAGTAGGTTCAGAAATGGTGGAGACTCAAGATGGAGAAAATGCAGAGGAATTAGAGGCAGTAGCTATAGACCACTGAGTTTGAAATGTTTGGCTTGGTGGCGAAGCGGGGAGGTAAGGAGGGAGGGTAGAGAGCAGGTAGGAAAAAGCCAGAGAAATAGTACTTTTTTTTTTTTCCTGATTAAAAGCATTTTCTTTAATTGAGATATAATTGACATACAATAAACTACACATATTTTGAAGTGTTAAAAAAAAGAAAATTCTGGTTCCTAACAACATCAGCATAATTTCTTATTTGCTTTATTCCACATTATTTACAAAATAGTCTCAAAATAACAGTACTGATATTGCCAGGTACAGTATGATTATTAAAAATAGTTTGAGACAGACTAAGACTAAGACAAACTAGAAAGAAAGGTCTGGTGATCTACTTTGAAAATCAACCAGTGAAAATCCAATGCATCACAACAGCCCCAGCCACAACCAATCATGGTAATGGTGCAGGACCGGGCAGTGTTTCACTCCATTGTACATCAGGTCACCATGAGTCAGGGGCTGACTCTATGGCAGCTAACAACAGCAACAGTCTAAGATAAATGGTGGCATATAGTACACACTTTTCACCTCTCTGCTTTTTTGTTTTTTTCCCACTTAACAATATATCCTAGAGATTACTCCATAGCAGTACGTAGAGATCTTTCTCATTCCTTTTTACAGCTGCATAGTACGTCATTGTGTGGATGTATGTAGTTCATTCAACCTCTCCCCTAATGATGGACAGATTCCTATGTTGTACAATTTCAAGTAGTACTCCCATGTGTATAGATTTGGATATTTTAAAGAAATATTTTAGACTGGTCTAATTTTAATCCTAGCTTTTACTCCATACAAACTCTCATGGCATTGTACAATTTTTTAAAACTTTTGTGCTAAAGTTATCCCACCTATAAAATGGGAGTACAATATAAGTTATTGTGAGCATTAAATGAGATAATATAAAGTGCATAGGGAAAGATATGCAATATGCAATTGTTATCATTAAATCCCTTTAATCTATAAATATAGCTGATGGAATAGAGTTGAAAGAAATTAAAACTTCAGAGTATTCTAAAAGCTATGCTATATAAAGATAAATTTCTTTAGTCTAAGAATTATTTTTTATGATTTTTTTAGTTATGTTAATGGTAGTCAGATATTCCTACTACTTCTAAATTAGTAGAAAAAATTTATACAGAATATGGCAATAAGCAAAATCTGGAGTTATCCCAAGCAGGTTTTTACATGACATAGTATTTCAGTAAGTATTTGCTAAATGTTTCGTATACTGTACTAGAAACTATACATAATAATGAGACTACTTGTTTTTAGCAGCTTAAATGATTGACTGGAAACTAACACTCTTTTAATAAAATAAAACCTCACAGTGTATACTCTCGAGAGATTAAAAATGTCATCATAAATATTATAAATATTTTCCAAATACAAATAATCAAGAGTTTTCAGCATGTTTAAAAATAATAAATAAAGGACTCAAAGCAGCTTATTTTTACAAAAGACTTGTTTGGCAAGTAAATAATTAAGTAGACTGAATTACAAATTTTGAGGAGGTTCTGGTATTTTTCTGTATGGAAAACACTGGTACATAAGATCCTGTTCCTTCTGTAATGAGCTTTGAATCTAGTTATAGAGATGAATCCTTCACATATAATCCCTGAATCAGTTTACACCTGTGATGAGCAAGATAGTGTATACTCCTGGGTATTGGCTCAGCCTTAGGTAAAATTGAAGTTCAGAAAATGCAAAATAAGTTGGTGTCATGGGAATACAGGAAGTCTTCCTGGAAATGGTTAGGGCCCAAGATAGGCCTTGAGGAATTGTTAGGATTCTGAGGGATGAGGATTTTCTAGGCTGATAGTGAAATAACACATAATCTTTTTGGCTTATATTTGTTAGCTTGTTTCCAAAAAATATGTTTCTTTCTCCTTACATCCTTTGAAAATGAAGAGCAAAACCTTATTGTTGTTAGGTGCTGTCGAGTCGGTTCCGACTCATAGCAACCCTATGAACCACAGAACGAAACATTGCCCACGCTCACAATAGTTGTTATGCTTGAGCCCATTGTTGCAGCCACTGTGTCAGTCCATCTCATTGAGGGTCTTCCTCTTTTCTGCTGACCCTGTACTTTACCAAGCATGATGTCCTTCTCCAGGAACTGATCCTTCATGACAGCATGTCCAAAGTATGTAAGATGTAGTCTCGCCATCCTTGCTCCTGAGGAGCATTCTGGTTGTACTTCTTCCAATGCAGATTTATTTGGTCTTCTGGCAGTCCATGGTATATTCAATATTCTTTGCCAACACTATGGTTCAAAGGCATCAATTCTTCTTCGGTCTTCCTTATTCATTTTCCAGCTTTTGCATGCATATGATGTGATTGAAAATACCATGGCTTGGGTCAGGTGCACTTTAGTCTTCAAGGTGACATCTTTGCTTTTCAACACTTTAAAGAGGTCTTTTACAGCAGATTTGCCCAATGCAATGCGTCTTTTGATTTCTTGACTGCTGCTTCCATGGATACTGATTGTGGATCCAAGTAAAATGAAATCCTTGACAACTTTAATCTTTTCTCAGTTTATCATGATGTTGTGTATTGGTCCAGTTGTGAGGATTTTTGTTTTCTTTACGTTGAGGTGTAATCCATACTGAAGGCTGTGGTCTTTGATCTTCACCAGTAAGTGCTTCAAGTCCTCTTCACTTTCAGCAAGCAAGGTTGTATCATTTGCATGACGCAGGTTGTTAGTAAGTCTTCCTCCAATCCTGATGCCCCAGTTCTTCTTCATATAGTCCAGTTTCTCAGATTATTTGCTCAGCATACAGATTGAATAGGTCTAGTGAAAGGATACAACCCTGACACACACCTTTCCTGACTTTAAACCATGCAGTATCCCCTTGTTCTATCCGAACAGCTGTCTTTTGATCTATGTACAGGTTCCTCAGGAGCACAATTAAGTGTTCTGGATTTCCCATTGTTCGCAGTGTCATCCATAATTTGTTATGATCCACACAGTCGAATGCCTTTGTATAGTCAGTAAAACACAGGTAAACATCCTTCTGGTATTCTCTGCATTCAGCCAGGATCCATCTGACATCAGCAATGATATCCCTGGTTCCACGTCCTCTTCTGAATCTGATCTGAATTTCTAGCAAAACCTCAGTTGCTTATATTTCTGATAAGCTGTAGATTTTAAAATTCATTTATGTTAATCAACTGACTAAATAAATACATAGTTGCATTTTTCAAGTAGCTGAGCTTTTTTATCAATATAAGGCCATAAATTTTGTATTTTATTTACTTTCTGGATGAAAATTTTCCCAAAGATTTTTATGTATGCTTCTCCTTCTTAAATACAGTATTTTACCTTAAGCATAACTTTACCCTTTGATACCTTAAGGTCATTGTTATTGCTCAGTAGCTTTGGTTATTGGGCAATACTGTAATACTTAGCCCCTTGAAGACTTACTCAGCTAGCCCAACTGATTTCATTTTTGTTTGTTTTTTGGCTTCTAATACCTGCTTTTTTTCTTTTTTTAGATTCTGTCTTTCTTGTTTGCCATTGTTTAATAATTGTATTTTTTCTGGTTATGAAAGTATTACATGTTAATTCCTGAAAAACTCAATTACAGAAAAGCATGTAGAAGAAATTAAGACATGCATTATATCAATAGCCAAAATAACCTCTGTTAATGTTTTGATACATAGCTCACCAGTCTTTGTTATACATACATGCATTTTGAAAACTGGACTCACGTTGTTTGATTTTCTTTAGCAATATATAATGAGTGTTTTAATGTATCATTAAATATTCTCCTAAACATAATTTTTTAAATGGTTGTATATTATTCTACTGTATGGTTGTGCCAAAATGTATTTAACTGTTCTCCTATAATTGGGAATTTAGGTTGTGTCCAGTTATTTACTAATATGAATTATACACATAAGCCTTTCTGTACTTTTCTGATTATTTTCTTGGAAAAAATTTGAGTGTGATTACTAAAGGTTGGGGAAGTGTTTTAAGTTTTGATTCATATTGCCAAATTGCTATTCAGAAAAAGCTATACAAGGTTGTACAAATTTTTCAGTCCATGAGAAGTCCACGAGTGTGCCTATCTCATGGAACTCATGTCAGCATTGTGTTCTATTATATTTTCTAAAAAAAGTTTAATATTTGTAAATATTGAGGCATTAATGATCCTTATATAAATTCTTTAGAGAATCTCAGATTTGTTTCAAAAAGATAAATTTGTAGATGTCTTTCCTTGCACGTAGATGTCACTTTTTGCCCACTATTGACATTTCTGTGAGTTAAGATAACACTCATTCTTGGCAGTGGCTCACATATGATGGAAGTTTATTTCTTGCTCACATAAAGTCTAAATAGTTGCTCCTGATTCCTGGGCAGCTCACCTCCAAACTGTGATTCTGGAACTCAGGTTCTCTCTTACCTTGTGGGTCTGCATCTTCAAGCAGTGACTTCTGAGGTCACCATGCTTGTATTCATCAAGCAGGAAAAGAAGAGAGCTTGGGTGCTCAAGTGATATGGGAAAATTTTTAAGTGGTACCTGTCATTTTCACTCACCTTCCCATGGCTAGAACTAAGTAACACGAACATCTCTTAAGTATAAGAGAAACAGGGAAATCAGTCCAGTTGTGTGCTCCGGAAAAACAAGAAACAGGATCTGGTGAACAGCAAGCCAGTCTCCGCCACAGTGCACATCCCTGTAACATCACTTCTACGTGTTTTTATTTTGCTTCAGGGATGAAAACCAGAGACTGGTGGGTTTGAAACATTAGTTTTGCTTGCTCAGAAGAAATTTTTGTCTGTATCTGATTCTTGTATGTGTAACCAATAGATGAGGTTGTTTAGTAGATGAGTTTCAGAGTACTGCAGAAATTATTGCTGCATTAAATTTCTAGAATAATGTAATGATAGAAGTAGTTGTCTTTTTCAAATGAAGAAATTAAATGTGTGAGAGTGGCTCACAAATATGAATTAATTCATACACCACGTGGGCTGCTGGTGGTTCTCTGCGTATTTTATGGCGCATATTGTGTATGGGAATAACTGTTTGCAGGTTTAAGTGTCTATCAGTGAATAGGCTCATTGATCTTGTTCAGATGTAGTATAAACAAAGGAAATAAACACAAAATTTTAAAGTGCACTAAACAAACATCCAGGAGAAGGGTTCCTCGTGTTGTGAATTTTATTTTACTTTTATTTGTAATAACCTTTATCCAGAAAATATTAGGTTGATGTCTAATGTTAATAACTCCATTTCCATAGATGGAGCAGACTTAGACCTTTATCGGCATCTCATCTTGAGGACCCAATGTGAATTATGTTGTTTTGGTCCCCAACCAAATCATGTTATATGGACAAGATGTTTTTCTTCTTCACACACTGGCATACCAGCCGGCTCTGTCAAGAGTTAATGAATTATTCCCTGGCTGTCCACACTGATGTGGCCTGGCTGCAGGCCTCCTTCCAGCATGTCCATGAAATGCTCCATTTGGCTGCCTGAGGGCATCCATCTTCTATCAGTTTATCATAAAGTGCTAGTTAGGGAATTTGTGATCAAGCATGAGTCTTAATCACCTTTCTGATGGAGTTCGTACCGGTTGCCCCATCCTCACATCCTGACAAGGGGCTCTGCCCTGTCACCACTGGAGTTGGCCTTTCTGTGGTTTGAAGGTGGAACTTAGATGGGACCCCTGGAAATAGATTGTTGACTGGGATCAGGTTTACTGCTTGGGCAGAGAATATATCAAAATCTATTTGATAATTTGTTTTTCTTATGAGGAGCATCTGTTGCTTCTGTCAGTCTAAAGAATTCACTTAACTTCCGTAATGTGGTTGTCCCACCTGATAGCAGATCACTTAGAGTGGAAAAAATCTGCTTTTAGCTTTATTTCCTATAGTGTTCACGGTAATGTGGCCCAGGAAATTGGAGCCTTAAGTGATTGCAGAGAGTGGGATGACTTGAGATAATCCTGTAGTCATTAAACCTTGCAGATAGGGAAAGGACGATAAAAGAAAGAGTGGTGTATAAGATACAGAAACGTTCGTAGACTTTTAAACTAAGTATGACCAAATTTAGTAGTCCTGGTGGTACAATGGTTAAGTGCTTGACTGCCAACCAAAAGGTTGGACTGAACTCCCCAGCTGCTTCAAAGGAGAAAAGACCTGACAATCTGCTTCTGTAAAGATTACAGCGTTGGAAACCCGAAGGGGTAGTTGTACTCCATCATATTGGGTTGCTGTGAGTCGGAATCCACTTGATGGCACACAACAGCAACAACATGACTGAATTTTAAAACAAAATATGTGACACATGTCACAGAGTGAAAACAGATAAATATGTCAAAAGTAAAGGTATGAAGTTTTTCAGTTTTAGTTTTTGTTTGAATGTTTGGTTTTGTTTGTTTACAACTAAGATTGATCTTTTAGGCACCATTGTGTCAATTATGTTTAGAAACCATGTGTTTTAAAATCAAGATGATAAATGCTTTTTAATTAATGGTGTAAGCTTGATTTGAATTCTGCTTCTAAAATATCAACCTTCACTACAACAACCAGGCATCTTTATAGTCCACTAAATAAAGTCATTACAATTCCATTGATGTACATATAGGGAATTCTATACAGTCTTAAGGAGCCCTGGTAGCTCAGTGGTTAAGAGCTTGGCTGCTAACCAAAAGGTTGGCAGTTCGAATCCACCAGCTGCTCCTTGGAAATCCTGTGGGGCAATTCTACTCTGTCGGATAGGGTCCCTATGAGTCGGAATAGACTCAACAGCAACGGGTTTTTATGCAGTCTGAATGGTTATTAAATGCTTGTCCCCCCCCCCTTTCCTTTTTGTTATATTAATAAAAGCATGGTGTAACAAATACATTATATTGTTATATTGGCTGATTCAAGTTAGATGAAAAGATTTGTCTGGCAGCTACAAAGTATTGGTGAGAAAATTCTTGTTCCCATATTTTCAGAATTAACAAGCTCAACCAATTAGTAGATATCTCCCACCAGAGAAATTCTTGTTTTGGACTAAACCCTTTATTTACAAGGAATAGATCACAGAGGTTGTGTGTATGCATGTGCGTGTGTGTGTGTGCGTGCACACGCATATACAGGGCAAGAAGGATAAACTAATTTTTTCTTCGAATTTTGCAGAATTTTTGATTTGGTTTACTCCTCAGCAGTTTATTCTAATGTACTAACTTGCTAAATGATGGCATATGGGATGACCAACTCATCCTGGTTTTCTAGGACCTTCTCAGCATTAGCACTGACAGTCCCATGTCCCAATAATCTTCTGAGCACCAGGCAAAACAAGCTGACTGGTCACAATCCAGCCTCACGCATGGAAGTCTTTAGAATCTGGAAAGTTTAGGCTGGAAAATTGTCAGAGGACTTTTAGTTTGGCTGGAGTTGAAGTTTAGGGCAGGACGAATGTGTTTGTTAAAATCATGGTCTCAAATTTGGCCACAATATCAGTGGAGTTTGTAAAGGTAGTGTTAAGACTTGTATGATTATTTTTAAGTCAGTTTGATGAATTCAGTGCCTGGTGTGCAAAACATCATGCTGAATGGGCAAGGGAAACTCAGTCAAGTAAGACAGAAACAGATACCATTCTCCATCTGAACATTAACTTAATTTTACACATGGTTTGGTGACTGGAAATATAGCAACACTGTGATAATATGTCAGTGAGAACATGAAATTGGCTGCAGAGGAAATGGAAACATTAGATTAAATAAGCCTGTGAGAGTTATCAGGACAATGAAGCTGTCTAGTGGATATTAAATAGTAAGACTCAGAGCTGCTGCTGGCCGATAGGACATCTTTATGTGAAATGGGAAAAGCTGTGGGCACGGGTGCGTGAATTTTGAACTGAGGGAACCTTTTGGGAGAATTAGGAAGGGGCTCCCCTTCCTTAGGGAAGATGCAGCCCAGACCCAGGGCACACGAGTTGTTTAAGAAGAGTGGGCTGGATTTCAGCCTTTTCTCCTCACTTCAATTCCACCTCCTCAGCCAAGCTCCCTTGTGTCGGCCCAACCTGCACAATAGATTTGTGTCTGACTTCAGTATCCAAGCTGATTTAAAGGAGTCCCGTGTACAAGAACAATGGTGAAAGCCAAATGAAAGCTTTGTCTTCTAGAAAAATATTGTGTTCTCCTTCCCTTCTCCTTCCAGGAAGGAGGGAGCTGACACAATTTGACAAGGATTAAGTCCCTTTTCAGTACTTAACAATAGTTGAATCCATTTACTTATTTGTTTGTAGCCATGAAGTACGGGCTGCAAGAGTTTTAGTATTTTCAGCTGAGTCATGGTCACTATTATAATGGTGGCTATTTAGGCACCATTATGTGCTGGGCAGAAACCCTGGTGGTGCAGTGGTTAAGAGCTGAGACTGCTAACCAAAAGGTCGGCAGTTCAAATCCACCAGGAGCTCATTGGAAACCCTATGGGGCAGTTCTCCTCTGTCCTATAGGGTCACTATGAGTCGGAATCGACTCGTTGGCAGTGGGTTATGTGCTGGGCAGTGTGTTGAGCCCTTCATAAAATCCTCTCTTGTGAGATAGAACCTTGTAAGATAGAAATTATGACCATTTTTCACCTGAGCCACCTGAGATCAGGGAGGTTAAAGGGCTTTCCCAGTCTTCAGCTCGTAACTGAATGAGCCAGGATTCAAACCCAGGTCTGTGTGACTCCGTGGCCTGCGGTGGTTTCACCACACCTGGCTATCCTTGGCTTAGCGTGTGGGCCCCTTAGAGATCACTTTGTAAACTGAGGCATGTGCACAGATAATTACAAATTAGAAGACTGGAGTATTTTAACATTATTTTCTAAATGTTTACTTTGGGAAGGGTAGGTAAATAGAAATAAATATAAATATAAGTAAAACTGTGTAATATAACTGAGACTGGAATTTCTAGTTCCTGTGGCAACTTTCCTACTTCAGCTTCTCACATTGTCTTTCAAATTGAGACTTAGGTCTAGAAGGAAATTGGGAAAATGTTGTAAAAATTATGTAACCAAAAGAATCATGCATTTTAAAACAATTATACAGACTTTTAAAACAATTATATAGAATCCTAACTTTCACAATACTGTTAGACATTTTACATAAACATTAAAACCCTGACAAGTGTCTGAATAATGATTGAAAGAAAGGCTTGATCATGTACTGCTGAAAAATCAGCCACTGAAAAACCTGTGGAGCACAGTTTTACTCCGGCACACATGAGGTCTCTCTGAGTTGGAACAGACTCAAAGGCAAGGGGTTTGGTTTGATTTTTGGTATGTTATATATAGGGTCACTATAAGTTGGAATCGACTCGATGGCAACGGGTTTGGTATATCCTCTGTGCTAAGAACTAAAAGCAAACCAAACCTATTGCCGTTGAGTCAGTTCTGACTCATGGTCACCCCATGTATGTAGAGTAGAGCTGTGATCCATAGGGTTTTTAAGGCTGTGATCTTTCAACAGGAGATCGCCAGGCCTTTCTTCTGAGGCACCTCTGGGTGTTTTTGAATCACCAACCTTTTGGTAAGTAGTCCAGCGCTTAACCGTTTTTACTGCCCAGAGCCACTGATTTTTATTTCTACTCTGAAATCTTATTTATAGCTTTCTCCTTAGGAGCTTGCAATGTGAGTATTAGAATTTAAAAATTAAACCAAAGTGGCTAGAGTTGAAGCCTGAAAAAATTCACTGTTTTTGTCCTCAATGTAAACATTGGAGGGCCAAGTGAAATAAAATTTGAATCCCCCAAAAATAAAATTATTGAAGAAAAAGTAAATTTTAAAGGTATTTGCCAAGTTTGTGTAGGAAATGATGGAGTTCCCCACTTTCTAGCCCCTTTAACTCTGTCAGTTAACCCTCTTATCTTAAATATAAAGCCACGTTAAGGGGTTGGGGCCAGGGAAATGGACGGTTCTCCGGATGAGTTTGTTTG
>NW_004444048.1:7761484-7833157 GCF_000243295.1 Trichechus manatus latirostris | reverse complement strand
TCAAGCCCCAGACTAAAGTACCCAGTTGCAAGTATCAAAGTGGAATAGAGAAAGACCCAGCTGGGCCAGTTGGCCTGCATTCCACATGGGTGCAACAAGTGGAGGAAAGATCAAGGAAGGAAAGATCATGAATCCTTCTGTGAGTAGTGGTGGCCTGATCAGTGACCATAGGGTTAGATACTCGTAGGGAGTGAGCTGTCAGACTTGGAAACATGGAGATAGGCAGTGGAATCATTTCCTCCTCTGCGTCTTGCTCCAGGTACCTAATGAGCCCTAGTGATGGGGTGACACCAAGCAAGGACTGGAGCAGGCTTAGGGAGAAGGGAGCTGCCAGGGAGAGATCACTGTTGCCCACAGATGCTGGAGTGAAAGGGAGGCAGGGTCCACATCAATGTTTAAGGATATAATGCTGCTGTTCTAGTGCTTGGGATTTTGAACCCCAGTTTTTAACATGTTTGTTGAAGCATGTTAAACACTTTGAGGAGTGTACCAAGTATGGGAGAAGAGGCTGTCTGTGCTGTGTTTGTAGAGAGCCCTCACTGTCCAGGGTGGGCTGTGCTTACTCCAGTCCCTGCACAGCTGCCTGAGACATCCCTGTGCTGGTTAGTAGAAGTTTCTCATCTGTATACCAAATTAATGGCCAACTGAACAAAAGATTAAAGTACATTAAGAAAATACTTGTACGCCGATATTCATTGTAGTACTATTCACAATAGCCAAAAGATGGAAACAACCTACATGTTCATCAACAGATAAATGGATAAACAAAATATGGTATATACGTACAATGGAATATTACTCTGCCATAAAGAGAAATCAAGTCCTGATACATGCTATGACATGGATGAACCTTGAAAATATTATGCTGAGTGAAATAAGTCAGTCACCAAAGGACAAATATTGTATGATCCTACTTATATTAAATATCTAGAACTGACAAATGTATAGAGACCAAAGTTTATTAGTGAGAGGGAGGGGGAAAGATGGCATTATTGTTTAGGGGGCGCTGAGCTTCTGCCAAGTGTGATGGAAAAATTTTAAATTGGATAGTGGTGACGGTTGCATAGCATGATGAACATAGTTTTTTAATGTCAGTGAATTGTACATGTAAAAAATGTTGAAATGGCAAATGTTTTGTCATATGTATACTTGCCACAAGAAAATACTGAAGAGCTAAATCATACTGCTAAGTAAGTATAATGCATGTGTTGTAGTTGTCTAGTGCTGCTATAACACCAGAAATACCACAAGCAGATGGCTTTAACAAAGAGAAATTTACTCTCTCACAGTATGGTAGCCTCGAAGTCCAAATTCAGGGCTCCAGCTCTAGGGGAAGACTCTGTCTCTGTTGGCTCTAGGGGAAGTTCCTTGTCTGCTCCTGGCACTACTTCCTTGGTGGTATGAGGTCCGCTAGTCTCTCTGCTTGCTTCTCTCTTTTATATCTCAGAAGAAATTGACTCAAGATACAACCTAATCTTGTAGATTGAGTTTTGAATCATTAACATAACTGCCTTAATCCTGCCTTATTAACATCATAGAGGTGGGATTTATAACACATAGGAAAATTACATCAGATGACAAAATGGTGGACAGCCACACACTACTGGGAGTCATAGCCTAGCCAAATTGATACACATTTTTGGGGGACAAAATTTAATCCATAACAACATGCTTTTCTTATTTGTCATTACTTATTATGGGTTCTCCACTTTCTCACACTACAACCTCTCATCTGTTTCCAAATCTGATTTCTTAGAAGCTTTCAAAATAACAACTGTCCACCTTCTGGCGTCCACCATTTCCCTACTTTTCCTGCTGTGGCTTTCCTCATTGCATTTGCGCTTGGTCCTTGCCCCTGACCTCCCCCTTGCCGGGTTAGGACTGTTGGGGCTGATGCCACTCTGCTGGAAATCAGATCGGCTCATCTCTCTGCCTAAACCCCTTCACTAGCTCCTCATAGTTGTTAGCATAAAGTCCAAACTCCACAATAGGGCATGCAGGCCCATTATGATCTGACCCCTGCTGCCCTGCCTGCCTCTCCAGCCTCACTGCTCACCAGTCATCACTCTGTTGGTAATTGGTCCTCCAGCCATAATGAACTTCTTTCACTTCCTCCCTGTGAGTTTATATTCTCTCAACTATAGGCTGCTGTGTACACTGTTCCATCTTATTCCTGCTCTCTTCATCTGATTCACTTCTCATCTTCCTCAGGGGCCATCCCTGTCTGTCCCACTTCCTATTTCTACACTCGCCTCGGTGGGGCTGGCTGGTTGGTTGCCTCAGGGTTCAGTGACACCCTCCCAGCTGTACTCACGCCCTCTTTCTGGTCATCTTTTCTCACTCAGAGTTTCCCAGTCAGCCCACTGGGCATGGAACTTACATTTCAACTTGCAGCAGCCGCTACAGACGTTAACCTTTAAAAGGATATTTCTTTAAAGACCCTTCAGGAATTGTGCTCAGCCTTAGTTTTACTCTTTTGTATGAAAAACTTTTATTGGAGACCTGCTATGAGTTGGAATTGACGTAAGGCAACGGGTTTGGTTTTGGTTTTGGTACTAATCAGTGACAATATCGAAGGTGAACTTTATCATTTTTAATTAACTAGAAGTCATTGTGTTGTCAACATGCACAGATATATTTAATAATAATACAGGTTGCATGCATGCTGGCTAAACCAGCTCTATTTTACTTAATCCTGTATAGAGTAATGGATGAGAGAATGGACTTTGGATTTGAGTTATGTTTCCTCTCTGTGCTTGCTAGCTGTGAGATCCTGAATAAGTATCTTCTTAGCTTCAGTCTCAAGATGGGGATGAGTATGGGCTCAGAGGGCTAGAGTGAAGATGAAATGAGATTAAAAAGGTAAAGTGCTTAGCCCAATGACTGATGTATATTAAATGTATTACCAAAAAAAAAAAAAAAACCCAAAAAACCAAACTTGTTGCTGTCCAATCAATTCAGACTCATAAGTGCCTGGGACTGTTAATGACAGATGTGGGTGATATCACTGAAACTCCATGAATTGCTGTTTTACCTGTAGAGGGAATAAAAATCAGGACATCTGATTAAATTAATTGTGGAGGGCATATAAATTGGGTCCTCTGACTAAATTAATTGTAGAGAGAATATGAATTGGCCCCTCTGGCTAAATTAATGAAGCTAAGGTTTTTGACCTTGGACACCGAAAAACCATGTGACCTTTTGCAAATCAGTTAACATTTCTGGGCTTCCTTTTTTACCCCACCTGTAAAACTACCTGAACTGTTTTGATCTCTTCTAATTCTAATTTTGATTTTTACAGTGATTAAGAAAATTGAAGTTATATTCCCTGTTTGTGTTTTCACCATTTTATGTGTGATAATGTAAGTAAATGTTTTCTTTGTAAGTAACAGGCTGAGTTAAGAGACTAACATTTCTGGAAAAAAAATTACCACAGCCATAGAATGAGATATTTAAGGTCAGTTTGGGTTTTTAAGTAGATGGAACTGAGAAATTCTTCAATTCCTGCTTAGAATAGTTAGCTCCTTCCTTTTGGAATCTGCATTTGAATATCAAAGTAGACATCAAAGGTTGTTCTGTCCTCTTTTCTGCCTTTGATTGTTAAGGTTTAGCTCAGGCACTTTATGGGTTCAAGGAGAGTGTATTAAAGAGAGAACCCATAGACATAAATTTCTTTTGTCATTTTTGTTAACTTATTATCTTTTCTAATGTGAGCTGTGTCTTTGCTACTTTGATCAGCTGAGAAATCTTGTCTCTTGTGTTTCAAAGACAAGCAGAATTTCTGAATTCTTATTCTTAAAAACCTCTGAATTCAAATTCCTTTTTTGTCAAACTATATGACTTTTATTCATCTCCTTTATTACCTTGAAAGAGCAAGGAAAATTAAGTTAATATGATTGATGTTCTTGAAGAAATTTTATATATAGTTTTTAATAATTTATTGGTATTATGTTAATTAGAGACAGTCTGTGGTATCTGAGATGTTTGCCACTGGAGTCGATATTTAGGCAAAAATTATCAGTTGTTTATAAATTACAGGATGTTTTGGAAAGTCTAATATAATATTTTCACTTACACTACCAGAATTTAAGGTAAGGGAAATAGTACTAGCCAAGTGGTTTTCCTCCTAAAACCTATTGTCCACATCCCAGTTTTGAGCATTCTTATTTTGTACCCTGGTGTAGCGCTGGAAGGTAAGAGGAAGACAAAGAGAATGGATTTTAGTGAAGGCAGAATAAATATTTTTTAAATTCTGTTCAGTTCAATAAGCGTTTATTGATCATTTTACTTTATGTTTCAATTATCTGTTGACATGACAACAAAATTCACGTTAACATTTCAGCATGTTAACAGAATTCAGTAATGTACAATACATAAGGATTTGTTTAGCTCTCAAGATTGTGGGTTTGTGATTTATGCTGGTTAGCTGTTGTGGTCTCAGCTGAGTCTGCAGTAGGGTTGAAGATTGAGTAACTATGGAAGGTGAACTTCAGGAAGAAGTCACATTTGGCTAAGAAGATTCAAACCTGATCTACTGAAAAGATGAATATTAATACTCAGAAAATTTGGGATGTGAGGAAGGAAAGGTTAGGGAGTTTACTTTGGATACCTATATTTTGCTTTTATTTGCCTAAAATAAAGTTAGAAATATGCACAGTTTGACTGTGCCATTACTCCAAACTTACGTGAAAATGTTTTTTCATATACAACTGCAAATTATAAAGGGTACACATAATGTGAGGAATCAATTAATGTTTGCTTCTCCCTAATCCCTTGGCATTCCTATGTTTGAAACATGATTGGTTTCCTTCTGTTTTTCTTCAAATGTCATTTGTGATATCAGCAGTTGGAGAGAATATCTAAGAATCACAATATTTTAGACCTGAAAGGAACCCTGAAGTCATTTATTTCAGCGCCTTCATTGAAGTTGTTAGTTGTCGTTGGGTCCATTCCAACTCATGGCAACTACATGTATGCAGAATAGAACTGCTTCATAGGATTTTCAAGGCCGTAACCTTTGAGAAGCAGATCGTCAGGCTTATCTTTTGAGACACGTCTGGGTAGGTTCAAACCGCCAAGCTTTTGGTTAGTAGTTGAGAGCTTAACTGTTTGCATGACCCTTGAAGCTCCTTTTACTCCAAGTCATGTGGCAAATTAGACTGAAGCACAGGAATTGAATGCTGGACCCTTGGTTCCCATTTCAGTGGTTCCCCTGGCTTTGCAGGGAAAACAATAGAGGCGTGATTGAAATTGCAAAATATCAGTGATAGTATTTGCATAGTACCTTATGTTTGTAGAGCACTTTCAGATATAGTATGATTGAAATTAATAGCTGAGATAATCTGATACTATAATTAAGTGTTATTTCTAGTCCTTTAGTCTCTTCGTCTATAAAAAAGGAAAGTATAATATTCTTCCACATGGAGTTGTTGTATTTGGCACGTATTAATTATCTGCTATTATTACTGCTACTACTAATAATATTGCTATTATTATTTGTTACTATTATTAGGTTTTATTCACAGACCATATGTAATGGACCAATGAGGAAACTTCCGCTGTGTAATTTTTTGTGTGTGTGCGTGCATTAGGTGAAAGTTTACAGAACAAATTAATTTCCCATTTACTAGTTTGTACATAAAATATTTCATGACCTTGGTTTCATTCCCCACAATGTGTCAGCACTCTCCCCATTTTCACCCTGGATTCTGTATTTTCTTTCCTCCTGATTTTCTACACCTTCCTGCCTTCTCATCTTTGCTTTTGGGCAGGTAGTGCCCTTTTGATGTCGCATAATTGATTGTTCTAAGAGTACATTCCCCTCGGGTGTTCTTGTTTATCTTATTTGCTTATCTGTTGTTTGGCTGGGAGGTGGTCTTCAGGAATGACTTCAGTTCCAGGTCAGAGGGTGTCTTATGGCAGTAGTCTCATGGAGGTTCTTCCAGTCTCTGTCATACCCCAGTAAGTCTGGTCTTTTTTGTAAATTTGATATTTTATTTGACAATTTTCTCCCACTCTGTCCAGGATCGTCTGTTGTGATTCCAGTCAGAGCAATTGGTAGTGGTAGCTGGGCACCATCAAGTTCTTCTGGTCTCAGGGTTGTATAGACTGGGGTTCATGTGATCCATAAAGTCTTTTGGACTATTTACTCCCTTGAGTCTTTGGTTTTCTGCACTCTCCTTTGCTCCGGACAGGAAGAGACCAATAGTTGTATCTTAGATGGCCGCTCGCAAGCTTTTAAGACCCCAGACGCTACTAACCAAAGTAGGATGCAGAACATTGTCTTTTATATACTGTGTTGTGCCAATTGATGTAGATGTCCCCTGAGTCTCTGCTGTGCAATTTTATCGTGGGTGTGGGAGGGGGAAAGGATGAAGAGATTCAACCCTTGGAGTATTCCCTATATAAGCCTAGGTGTCTCAGCCTCTGATCTAGTGTTTACAAAAAAAGGGGCCGTGACATTTTGGCTTATTTTCTCATTTACTATTGGTCAACATCTAGAAATAGAACTCTTTAGAAAAGGCTATTCCTTCATTCACTGCTCTCACTACCATTCTAGGCTTTCATTACTATGTGATGCTAAATTTTAGGAATAAATTATTTGGTGCCTTTACCTTAACTTCTTGAGGAAATGTAATTCTCGTAGAGGAAATATTTCTAGACAAGAGGACTTTATTTTTATTTTTTAAATTGTGCTTTAGATGAAGGTTTACAGAGCAAATTAGTTTATCATTAAACAATTAATACACATATTGTTTTGTAACATTTGTTGCCAACCCTACAATGTATCAACACTCTACTCTTCTTGACCTTGGCTTCCCCATTACCAGCTTTCCTGTCCCCTCCTGCCTTTTCTTCCTTCCTCCTGGTCTGGTGTGTCCATTTAGTCTTGTTTTGTTTTAAGAGTGACTTCAGTACTGAGTTAAAAGGGTGTCCGGGGGCCAGACTCTTGGGGTTTCTCCAGTCTCAGACAAGAGGACTCCTTATAAGTTTAACTGACTGAAATAATCATCGTAGTGGGCTTTGAGTGAAACAAAATATGGTGAATTTACCCAAATTTAACACTGAAAAAATTCTGAACTCTGTGGTTTGTTTTTCAATAGACAGGAAAACCACTTCTAATTTTTCCTCTATGTTAAAATAAACAAGCAACAGAGGAAACTTGAGAAATGGAGATTCCAGAAGCAAACCAACCCAAGAAGCACTTTTTAATTCAGATGTGTTGCAACTCTAGATCCCCTTTCTTTCCCATATTGCCCTCCTGTTGCCTTCCTGCTTCCATTTCTTTCACACCCCATAAAGGAATAGCAGAAATATCCAGGGATGGTCTTTGTTGAGTTGGCTTGGAAATGATAGTCATGGTAAAGGTAGAGCTAAGAAAAGGATACTTGGCAGAGCTGTACCTTTTTGGAAGTATGGGCCCATTTGAGACTGAAGATCAAAAGCAATGACTTTGTTTCAGAAAAATACATCAAAGCAAAAATACACAAATTTTTACTGATAGTTTCAAGAAGTTGTGACTCCTGTAAATCTACTTTGGGGCAGTAGGTGCACAACTATGTTGTGAGAGCTGACAGTATCCTTGGTCTTCCTCCTTGCCAAGCTCTCTGTTGGGAGGTAAAGGAGAAGAAAGGGATGTAAATTGAGTGTTTGGAGATGGATCCAGTCCAGAGCTTGCTAAAAGCTTACTCTAGTGATATTCAGACTCACCTCATTTTCTCCACACATTAAATACTTGAATGGTTAGGGCTTCTGAGCATGTATCACTTCACATCTGTTTATGAACCAGGAAGAGAAGGGAACTGAGAAGGTGGATAACTGCTTCTGAGAGAGACTGTCATCTCCTTGTAGTGCCATTTGGACACATTTAACCATTATAAAACACAGAGGGCCTTCTATATTTTGTCTGCAGTCATCAAGGTAAACATTTCTTTGTGAAGTACTAACCCACTCTGGTAACTTCAGGCCTTACAAAAGAATTTATCTCCTTATGGAACTTTTCCACTGTGTAAAGAGACCTCATTCAAATACAGATTTTAAGAGATGCTGGGGAAAATTCCTTTGAGGAAAAAAACGGATTGAAAAGAGTAAAAGAAAAGACAAATAAGAATAAAGGGTAGGGGAAATAAGGATGAGATGGAAAATGCTTGCAAGATTTTGTGATTTGATTCAACTTTTCTTTTTTCCTCTTCTCTGTACTTTAAAATGTAGAAATTTGCATGTGGGTGAAAATGACTCACTTTAGGTTTTCAGTTGGTATTTGTTGATAGCCTCCTTCTACTTCCCTTTGATTGTCTTTATTGGGTCAGCCAGTCATATGTTGTATATGTAGATAAACTGAGCTATTACTTTGTACCAGTGAGTGGGCTGTGGCAGATGCAGGGTCCACAGAGGGTTCCTGCCCCTCCAGAAGATGAAATTCTTGTAACCTACTTTGATTCTAAAGGACATAGGCAGACAAGAAAATTATATGTTGAGAGTGGTGAGCTCCGCTCCCAGTACTGATGCTTGCTAATGTTGTAACCTTGGAAAAATTATTTAACCTCAACGTGACCTTAGTATTCCTTTTTTAAAGGCATAAAACAGATTTGTGAAATATTTTGTGGATGGAGGGGACCTATGTTGTCTCTCTCAAATTACATTAAGTAGGTAAGCAAACTCTTATTTTGTTTAAGATCATCCTTGTGACCAGTATAACCATATATAAAGATGGTGCAGGGGCTTCTGACCTCCTCTAACCTCACGAGGGGGAAGAATCACTATCAACATCAACAGCCCAAGGCTGATTCCTGTGAAGTGGAGGTCAAACATACCTCTACCCTCCAACCTTTTTACCAGTTCTGACACCAACCGTCCCTCCCACGGCACTCTCTACTTCTGTACTGGGTTTGATAATACATTGCAATGGCCACACAGAACTCACAGACAATACTTACAATTATGGGGTTTATTAGGGAAGTGAAAGGTTACAATTCAGGATGACTCAGGATAGGGTTCTTAGTCAGGACAGCTTCTTGGCTGTGCCCACAGGCAAGCCTGTCCCGGGCCCTTGGCCTCTTGGCCCTTGGCCCCTCGGCCCTTCGCCCCTCGGGCCAGCCCGGCCCCTGCCCTGCTTGGGCAGGTGTTACAAACCTCTTTAGCTCCACCGATAAGTGCCCAGAGGCCCCTTACTCCATGAGTAAGCCTCGGCCCAAAGGTGCTCAGCTCTCTAGCTTTGTAGGTCAGCAAGCCTAGCTCCTCTGACAAGTGCTCAGAGACACCCCACTCTGCCAGGAAGCCTCCTGCCCGAAGGCAGTCAGCTCTCTCGCTCCATGGATCATCTCCCGACCCATCTTGCACCAGTCTCCTGATTCTGCTGCTACTGTCTGTCTTCTGCTGCTTCTCACTGTCTTGTGCTGTCTCTGGCATTACAGCTCTCTTTGTCTGTCTAGGAGGTTCTCAGGACAGGGACCCTAGGTCCATAGGACACACTCCACTCCTGTCTTTTCTTCTTGGTGGTAGTGAGGCCCCCCTTTCTGCCTCTGGGGTGACTCATTTAAAGCCTAGGGGGATAGCAAAACTAACTAATCCCCTCATTAGGATTCCCTACACTTTATTTGCATGGTCCCACTCCCACAAGGGTGACGTGCACCTTATTTGCATTATTAGCTAGCTACCCAGTCCCCTTGGTGGGCCAAGCACCTTATTTGAATAGTCCCACCTAGTCATTTGGTGGGAGTTACAAGACCATGGTGAGAAAGACCATATAAAACCAATCCATTGCCAGAATGCTTGGGTTATTTGGGAATAGAAGGGATAGTAATATTTACAGCTAACTCTGCTAGCTCCTTGTGCTCAATTACTAACCTAAAGGTTGGTGGTTCAAACCCACCCAGTGACATCAGGGAAGAAAGGCCTGAGGATCTGCTCCATAAATATTACAGCCAAGAAAACCCTATGGAGCAGCTCTACTCTGTAACACATGGGGTCACCATGAGTTGGAATAGACTCTGACAGTGGGTTTGGCTTTGGTGCTAGCTCCTCTTCCATATATTATCTGATTTATTTCTAACAACTGTCCTATGATATAGATACTGTTATTATCCCCATTTTAGAACTGAGAAAAACAGAGATGCAGAGAGGTTAAGGAACTTTCCCAAGGTCTTCTAGAGAGTAATTGAAATTTAGGAGATCTAGCTCCAGAAGCCATGCTCTTAGCTTCCGTCCTATATAGCCTTTTGTAGGGCTACAGCATATTCATGTTGAAAGCAGAATGTTATGTATGGCAGACTCTTAGACACTTAATTAAGAATTGTTTTTCTTTTCCTATTTCAGGAATCTAACAGCAAGCAGCAATAGAAATTTCCTGCTTACCATGAAGCCATTTTTAAAAAGGGCTGTTTTGGTCATAAGTTATGTAAGTACATGTATATATATATATATATATATATGTGCTTTTGAGATATCTGATAAGAAATATTTCTACTTTACTTGGTTCAGAGACATGCTCTGGATTATTTAATAGAGTTAGCAATAGATTCTAACAATATGATCTTGGTATCAAAGCGTTTCTATGCCATAAATGTTACAAAGCATTAGAAGTTATATATGGAAGGATTCTAGGTATATACAAACTTAATGACACACAGACAGTGTGAACTACGGTATGTTACAAGTCCCTTTCATGCTGCAGATGCTGAGGTGGTCTCAAGAAGAGGCAACACAAACCTGGCCATATCTATCTTCTGTTGCTAAGTAACAAACCACCCCAAAATTTAGTGGCTTGAAACAACAACAACTATTTATTTGCCCTAGATGGACAGTACTCATTTGGATGGTTCTTTGGCTCATCATGATTGTTGGCTGAGGTTACCCAAACCAGTTCATTCAGCTGTCAGCTAGGCTAGGTCACCTTGTTCTCTCTCTCTGTGATAGTTCATCCTTGAGGACTTTTCCATGTGGCCTTTCTCTCAGGATAGTCAGGACTCCCTTACAGCATAGTAGCTGGGTTCTAAAAGAACAAACCAAAAGTTGCAGGACTCCTCAAAGGTTAGGCCCATAACTGGCACAGTGTACCTTCTACCCCATTCTAAGGGACAAAGCAAGTTGAAAGAACAACCCGGATTTAAGGGGAAGGAAAATTGACTCCATTTCTTAGTAAGAGGAGCAAGATGTGTGTATAAGAGAGCGGGAATTTTTGGTGGCTGTCTTTGGCAGCTATCACATTAATCATCCTTTTATGTTGTCGGATGGTCCTATTCAGTGAATTAGGAGACCAGTCTCTTATGATGTTGCTGTTTGTCCTAAGTTTCCTATCAAAATTTATAATGTTTTTATATGAAACTTATCAAAATGTCTTTCAGTTGCAGTGTTAACAATTAATTTGATTATTTTTCTCAACACTAAAATGTGTTGATGGAAAAAGATGAATGTGCATAAACTGAATGAAGTGGAGATCTTTGACTGGAAAGTTTCAGCAAAAGGAGCAAAAGAATTTCTCTAAAGTAGTGTTTTTGCATAGAATTAAAGAGTCGACACCTGTTCCAGAGTGATTTGTTTTCTTAGAGTTGTTTGGGAATGAAATTGACTTCACATTATTGCTATGATAAAAGTTGTCAAATATTAATCATTTTGTTCTCTTTAAATTTTTTCTCAAAGTCCTTTTTACTATTTTTCTCCCTATTCTTTTGATTTGTTGAAGTATCAGAGCTTTTTCTCCTCCATAATATTTTTAGTAAATTCATATTCTTTTAGGATGCTTTACCTGTTAATTCTGTAGTTGTCATTACCATTATAATATCTTTAAGAATTTAAAATCAGTTTGAAAATTTGCGCACACCTTGATCAACCCTATAGCAGGGCATTGTGTGAGTATGAAATTAAGATGACCTTAAATTGCTGCTTAGAAATTATTTTTTGTTGATATGCTTTTGGTTGTCTCCATATAGTCATTCTAAGTTTTTTGGATTTGGGGTCACTTATGTAAAAGACAATCATCAAATAAGTCAGTGATATTCGTGAAAAAAAAATTCAACCTTAACTACCCAAAACTTAATCCTTGAGCTTTTATTCAGGCAAAGATTTCCCTCTGATTTAAACAGAAGCAATGTAATTGGCCCTAATTGAATTGAGAATTACACCTAGGAGGTCTGTGTGGGTGAATTCTACTATAAACAAAACTCATCCCCACAGAAGGGTCTCTGTCGTCCATGGTTCTCTTGCCCACCTTACCAACAGAAACACATTTCAGTGATAAAATTCCATAGGGTGAATAAAAGTCATTCTCTGGGGTTTGTTGAAATAACTCTTTATGAGCACTCTGCTTTAGGGCATTCGAGGACTGGAATTGCTCCCAAGTGTTTTCATTCAAGACACAGCAGTAATATCACATATCATATTTTAAATTAACTTTCATGGGGCTGTGTAAGTGGAATGGGTAAGAGTTTGGGTTTTGAAGGTCAATAACATAGGTTCAACTCCTGGATTCTGTTATTTAGAACCTGTGAGACCCTGGGCAAATTACCTCTGAGCCTCATCTTCCTCATCTACCTCTAGGTTTGTTATGAGGCTTCAGGTGAGATGTAAAGCTTTTACTACAGTGGATAACAGCTACCAAGTGACTAATACTCACAGCTGTTGTTATGAATTTGCATATCTCTTCCTCATCACCTTCATTGCCTACTGTTCTCCCTACCCAGCTATTTCTGCTCTTTCCTCTCATCTTGAATGCTAGGATTTTAGAAATGCTGACTGTAAGTGTTTGCAAAACAAGATACTTGTAAAGCACCTGAGAGGTATCCTTCAGAAAGATGGGACTTATCCCCAGCGAGCATTTATTTTCTCACCGCATCTTCTTGTTCTCTGAAGGTGATTGTAGTTTTGTACTTCCGTCTGTGGATAATGGGAGGATCCATGCCGCTCTTTTCAGAGCAAGATAATCCAGCTTCGTTTTCGCCTTACATTCTTACAAGGTCAGTAGAAATAATTTTTTAAAACCTCTATTTGATATTGTTTGGAATGTTTAAATAATCTTAATTTAAATTATAACTTGGCTTTGCACTTTGAGGAAAGATGGGTTGTGTTCTATTCAGGGTATGGGGGGGAGAGAAACTACTGTTCCTACGTTTAAAATAGTTTTCAACAAATGGAGATGTTTTATCAGTGCTATTGATGTTGTGCTCATATTGGTATATATTTATTTAACAAGTATTTTATTGCATACTTATCATCAGTAGCAAATATCTTTTGAGTCACCCGTACGGCAAATGTTACAAAACAATGCACAATGCGCAGAAGTTCATTGGACAGTACCTGGAATTGGGCAAGACTGTTCTCATTTCAGACACCAGATGCAAGTTAGGAAATCTCTAACTCAGCTTCACTTCTAACCAGCTGGCTACAAATTTGAAAGTTACCCCATCCCCTCAGGTTCAGTAATTTTCTAGAATGATTCACAGAACTCAGGAAAAGTGCTATACTTAACGATTACAGTTTTATTACAACAAAAGAATGCAAATCAGAGTCAGCCAAAAGGATAGACACATAGGGTGAGGTGTCTAGGACTGGGATAGTTCAAAACGTGAAGCTTCCATGTCCTCAAGGACACGTTATACTCCTGGCGTTGATGTGTGGAAATAACGTGCAAGGAATAT
The DNA here is from genome assembly GCF_000243295.1 of Trichechus manatus latirostris. Lineage (NCBI taxonomy): Eukaryota > Metazoa > Chordata > Mammalia > Sirenia > Trichechidae > Trichechus > Trichechus manatus. Next base: position 7,819,526 of record NW_004444048.1, on the reverse strand, counting down.
TGGCAACCCAGGAAGCTCCCCCAACCTTTGTGTATAGAGTTTTTGTTGTTGTTGTTGTACTTTAAGTGAAAGTTTACAATTCAAGTTAGTCTCTAATAAAAAAATTTATGCATACATTGTTATGTGACCCCGATTGCTCTCCCTATGCGGTGACAGCACACTCCTCCTTTCCACTCCTGATTTCCCGTGTCTGTTCAACCAGCTCCTGACCCTCTCTGCCTTCTCATTTCACCTCTGGACAGAAGCTGCCCATTTAGTCTCGTGTATCTACTTGAGCTAAGAAGCACATTCCTCATGAATATCATTTTATGTCTCACAGTTCAGTCTAATCTTTGTCTGAAGAGTTGGCCGCGGGAGTGGTTTTTGTTTTGGGCTAACAGAGAGTCCAGGGGCCATGTATTCTGGGGTCCCTCCGGTCTTAATCAAACCAGTAAGCCTGGTCTTTTTACTAGAATTTGAGTTCTGCACCCCACTTTTATCCTGCTCCGTCAGGGACTCTATGTTGTATTCTGTCAGGGCGGTCATTGGTGGTAGCCGGATACCATCTAGTTCTTCTGATCTCAAACTGATGCAGTTTCTGGTTTACGTGGCCCTTTCTGTCTCTTGTGCTAATATTTTCCTTGTCTTTGGTATTCTTCATTCTCCTTTGCTCCAGGGGGTTGGGACCAATTGATGTATCTTAGATAGCTGCCTGCTAACTTTTAAGACCCCAGAGGACATTCACCAAAGTAGGATGCAGAACATTTTCTTAATAAACTTTGTTATGCCAGCTGACCTAGATGTCCCCTGAAACCATGGTCCCCAGACCTCCGCCCCTGCTACTCTGTCCCTCGAAGTGTTTGGTTGTATTCAGGAAACTTCTTAGCTTTGATTTAGTCCAGTTTTGCTAACATCCTCTGTAGTGTGTCCTTCCTTCACCTAAGATAATTCTTGTCTACTAACTAGCTAGTGAATAACCCTCTCCCTCCCTCCCCACCCTCATAACCATCAAAGAATGTTTTCTTTTGTGTTTAAACCCTTTCTCGAGTTCTTATTAATAGTGGTTTTATGCAATATTTGTCCTTTTGCAACTGACTAAATTCACCTAGCATGATGCCTTCCAGATTTTTCCATGTTGTTTCACGGATTCATTGTTGTTCTTTATCGTTGCATGGTATTCCACTGTGTGAATACCACTGGGACAGCAACTCTGTTCCCTTGGCTTTAGGCACATCATTTGCTTAGTCTATCTTGAGTGGCAACTCCACCCTTAGAAACACCAGAGGCCGTGGTCCCACCCTTTGAAACCCCCGAGGTCATGGCCATACCTTTTGAGACTGAGGCAGCTTGGCTTCTTGTGTCTCTTGTCTCTTCAGCTTTTGTTTCCTGGTTTCCTGGCCTGTCGGCTCCTTGGGCCTCACGCCCGCATCTGCCCTGCTGGGACAAGTGTTCCAAAGCTCTGTAGCTCCACTGGTAAGTGCCCGGAGGCATCCCACTCTTCCAGGAAGCCTTCTGCGCACAGGCACTCAGCTCTCCCGCTCCGTGAGTCGGCAAGCCCAGCTCTGCCAATAAGTGCCCAGAGGCGCCATCCCGCGATGGTCTCCTGAAACTCTACTGCTGCCGGTTCCCTGCCGCTGCAGCCTCTCTGCCACTGCTGGTCCTCTGTCGCTGCCACTCCTCTATCCATTCACAGCCACAAAATCGTCCCCATATTCCATGTATCTGCCGGAGTGCGACCCCACTCTTGGTACCAAATTCTGTCTTAGTCATCTAGTGCTACTATAACAGAAGTACCACAAATGGATGGCTTTAACAAAGAGAAGTTTATTCTCTCACAGTCCAGTAGGCTACAAATCCAAATTTAGGACGTCAGGGAACGCTTTCTCTGTCAGCTCTGGAGGAAGGTCCGTGTCATCGATCTTCATTTGGTCTGAGAGCTTCTCTGCGGAGGAATCTCAGATACAAAGGACGTACTCTGCTCCTGGTACTTCATTCTTGGTGGTATGAGGTTCCCATGTCTCCCTGCTCGCTTCTCTCTTTTATATCTCAAAAGAGATTGGCTTAAGACACTATGTAATCTTGTAGACCTCATCAATATAACCGCCCCTAATCCATCTTATTACATCATAGTGATAGAATTTACAACACAGAGGGAAATCACATCAGATGGTAAAATGGTAGACAATCATACAAAACTGGGAATCATTACCTAGCCAAGTTGACAGATATTTTTTGGGGACACAATTCAATCCATGACACCAATTAACGGACTTTGGGCCTTTGTCAAATACCAGCTGCTCATACGTGGATGAATTTATGTCTGGATTCTCAATTCTGTTCCATTGGTCTATGTGTCTGTTGTTGTACCAGTACCAGGCTGTTTTGACTACCATGGTGGTATAATAGTTTCTGAAATCAGGTAGTGTGAGGCCTCCCACTTTGTTCTTCTTCGTGAGTAATGCCTTACTTATCTGGGGCCTCTTACCTTTCCATATGAAGTTGGTGATTTGTTTCTCCATCTCATTAGAAAATACCGTTGGAATTTGGATTGGGATTGCATTGTATCTGTAGATTGCTTTGGGTAGAATTGACATTTTCACAATGGTTAGTCCTCCTATCCATGAGCAAGGTATATTTTTCCGCTTATTTACATCTCTTTCGGTTTCTTGCAGTAGTGTTGTAGTTTTCGATGTACAGATCTTTTACGTCTCTGGTTAGATTTATTCCTAAGTATTTTATCTACTTGGGGGCTATTGTAAATGGTGTTGATTTGGTGATTTCCTCTTGGAAGTTCTCTTTGTTGGTGTAGAGGAAGCCAACTGATTTCTGTATGTTTAGCTTGTATCTTGATACTTTGCTGAAATCTTCCATTAGTTCCAGTAGTTTTCTTGTGGATTCTTTGGGGTTTTCTGTGTATAAGGTCGTACCATCTGCAAACAGAGATACTTTGACTTCTTCCCTACCAATTTGGATGCTCTTTATTTCCTTTTCTAGCCTAATTGCTCTGGTTAGCACCTCTAGCACAATGTTGAATAAGAGTGGTAATAAAGGGCATCCTTGTCTGGTTCCCGTTCTCGAGGGTAATGCTTTCAAAGTCTCTCCATTTAGGATGATGTTGGCTATTGGCTTTGTATAAATGCCCTTGATTATGTTGAGGAATTTCTCTTCTATTCCTATTTTGCTGAGAGTTTTTATCATGAATAGGTGTTGGACTTTGTCAAATGCCTTTTCTGCATCGACTGATAAGATCATGTCGTTCTTGTCTTTTGTTTTATTTACGTGATGGATTACATTGATTGTTTTTCTAAAGTTGAACCATTCCTGCCTACCTGGTATAAATCATGGTGAATTATATATATGTATATATTTTTTAAGTAAAAAGAAAGTTTTATTTGGCATATATTCAGAAGGACAAAAGTGGGAAGCGGACAAGCATGCTGCCAGAGCTAGAATGTCTGCCCAAATCCAAAGAATATCACAGAATAGGCAAGAATGGGAAAACGGACAAGCATGCTGCCACAGCCATGTCTGCCCAAGTCCAAAGAATATCACAGAATAGGCAAGAATGGGAAAACGGACAAGCATGCTGCCACAGCCATGTCTGCCCGAGTCCTGAATTATATTTTTGATATGTTGCTGAATTCTATTGGCTAGAATTTTGTTGAGGATTTTTGCATCAATGCTCATGAGGGATATTGGTCTGTAATTTTCTTTTTTTGTGGTGTCTTTCCCTGGTTTTGGTATCAGGGTTATGCTGGCTTCATGGAATGAGTTTGGGAATATTCCATCCTTTTCTATTCTCTGAACTACCTTTAGTATTAGTGGTGTTAACTCTTCTCTCCAAGTTTGGTAGGCTTCTCCAGTGAAACTGTCCAGATCAGGGCTTTTTTTTGTTGGAGTTTTTTTTAATTAACTTTTCAATCTCTTCTTTTGTTATAGGTTTATTTAGTTATTCTACCTCTATTTGTGTTAGTTTAGGTGGGTAGTGAGTTTTTAGAAATTTGTCCATTTCCTCTAGGTTTTCAAATTTGTCAGAGTACAATTTTTCATAGTATTCTATTTATGATTCTTTTAATTTCAGTTGGGTCTGTTGTGATATCACCCATCTCATTTCTTATACGGATTATTTGCTTCCTCTCCTGTTTTTCTTTTGTCAGTTTGGCCAATGGTTTATCATTTTGTTGATCTTTTCAAAGAACCAGCTTTTGGTCTTGTTAATATTTCAATTGTTTTACTATTCTCTATTTCATTTAATTGTGCTCTAATTCTTGTTATTTCCTTTCTTCTGGAGCCCAAGAGCTTCTTTTGCTGCTCTCTTTCTACTTATTCAAGTTGTAGGGTTAATGTTTTGATTTTGTCTTCTTTTTTGATGTGTGCATTTATTGCTATAAACTGACCTCTGAGCACTGCTTTTGCTGTGTCCCAAAGGTTCTGGTAGGATGTGTTTTCTTTCTCATTTGATTCTATGACTTTCTTCATTCCATCCTTAATTTCTTCTATAACCCAGTAGTTTTTGAGCAAGGTGTTGTTCAGTTTCCATGTGTTTGATCTTTTTTTTTTTTTCCTTTTTCTGTTACTGATTTCTACATTTACGGCTTTATGGTCAGAAAAGATGCTTTGTAATAGTTCAATGCTTTGGATTCTGTTAAAGCTTGCTTTATGGCCTACTATGTGGTCTATTCTGGAGACTGTTCCATGTGCGTTGGAAAAGAAAGTATAGTTGGCTGCTGTTGGGTGGAGGATTCCGTATATATCCATGAGATCAAGTTAGTTGATTGTGGTATTTAGATCTTCTGTGTCTTTATTGAGCTTCTTCCTGGATGTTCTGTCCTTCCCTGAAAGTGGTTTGTTGAAGTCTCCTACTAATATTGTGGAACTGTCTGTCTCTCTTTTCAATGCTATTAGAGTTTGTTTTATGTATTTTGGAGCCCTGTTGTTGATGTGTAAATATTTATTATAGTTATGTCCTCCTGGTGTATTGACCCTTTAATCATTATCTAGTGTCCTTCCTTATCCTTTGTGGTGGATTTTACTTTAAAGTCTATTTTGTCGGAGATAAATATTGCCACTCCTGCTCTTTTTTGTGTGGTGTTTGCTTGATATATTTTTTCCATCCTTTGAGTTTTAGTTTGTTTGTGTCTTTAAGTCTAAGGTGTGTCTCTGTAGGCAGCATATAGACGGATCATGTTTTTTACATCCATTCTGGCACTCTCCGTCTCTTTATTGGTGCATTTAGTCCATTTACATTCAGCGTAATTATTGATAGGTATGAGTTTAGTGCTGTCATTTTGATGTCTTTTTTTGTGTGTTGTTGACAGTTTCTTTGTTCCACTTAATTTTCTGTGCTGAGTCATTTTTCTTTATGTATTTTCTTTTCATGTTTTTCATTGTTGTTGATTTTGTATTTGCTGAGTCTTTATATATATATTTTTTTATTTTGATGTGTAGGATTGTTAGTTTCCTTTGTGGTTAATATTTACCCCTATTTTTCTAAGTTTAAACCAGTGTTTTATTTCTTTATATTGCCTTGACTTTCTCTCCATATGAAAATCTGTGTCTACATTTTTTTAGTCCGTCTGTTTTGTTTTAATGTTGTCATCTTTTACATATTCATATCTCTGTTTCCCTATTATCAGTGTTTTAGCTTTGATTTATTTTTGTGACTTCCCTACCTGGGTTGATATCTGGTTTCTCTGTCCTGTGTTCTAGTCTTAGGTTCTTGTCTGAAGTTATTGATTTTCTAACTGGAGGACTCCTTTTAGTATTACTTGTGATTTTGGTTTGGTTTTTGCAAATTCCCTAAACTTCCATTTATCTGGATATGCCCTAATTTTGCCATTATATTTGAGAGACAGTTTTGCTGGATATATAGTTCTTAGCTGGAGTTTTTTCCTTCAAGGCTTTATATATGTCATCCCGTTGCCACCTTGCCTGCATGGTTTCTGCTGAGTAGTCCGAGCTTATTCTTATTGAGTCTTCTTTGTAGATGACTTTTCATTTATCCCTAGCTTGTCTTAAAATTCTGTCTTTATCTTTGGTTTTGGCAAGTTTGATTATAATATGTCTTGATGACTTTCTTTTGGGATCTACCTTATGTCGGATTTGATGAACATCTCGGATAGATACGTTGTCATCTTTCACGGTATCAGGGAAGATTTCTGCCAACAAATCTTCAACAATTCTCTCTATTTTCTGTTATCCCCCGTGTTCTGGTACTCCAGTCACTTGTAGGTTATTCCTCTTGATAGAGTCCCACATAAGTCTTAGAGTTTCTTCAGTTTTTAAAATTCTTTTATCTGATTTTTCCTCAAATAAGTTGGTGTCAAGTGCTTTATCTGCAGTCTCACTAATCTGAGTTCCTTTGCCTCAATTCTGCTCCTATGACTTTCTGTTGAGTTGTCTAATTCTGAGATTTTATTGTTAATCTTCTGAATTTCTGATTGCTGTCTCTCTGTGGATTCTTAAAGCCTATTAAATTTGTCATTATGCTCTTGAATAACCTTAAGATCCTCTCTTGCTTTGTTTGTGTGTTCCTTAGCTTGTTCTGCGTTTTGAATAATCTCCTTCCTGATCTCTTGAAGAGTTGTCTATATTAATCTTTTGTATTATACCTCTGGTAATTCCAAGAAATTCTCTTCCTCTGGAAAATTTCTTGATGCTTTATTTTGGGAGCTTGCTGAAGCCATCATGGTCTGCCTCTTTATGTGGTTTGATATTGACCGTTGTCTCTGAGCCTTCAATAAGTTGTTATATTTATTTATTTTATGTTTGCTTACTGTGTCCTGGCTTCTTATTTTGTTTTGATATGCCCAAATAGGCTGCTCGTATGAGCTAGTTTGATTATTGGCACCTTAGAAGCTCTAACGTCCTGTCACTAGGTGGTTAGAGCTGTTACTAGGTATGTGAGCCCAGGAGTCTGTTTACTTTTCTTGTATGACTTCAGCTCAAGTGTCCAGGTAGTCGGTCACCAAGTGTGTGGTACAGGCTCTCACCTACAGTCCTAGACAGGTATGTGTAGGCACAGGCTTATGGCTGGTGTTGGGGGTCACGCGCTGAGCAAAACAGGGGACTGACAGCTGCCTCTGAGTGTCTGGGAGGATAGCTTGTCCCCGTTCCCTAGAGTGCATAGGTGGGTGGGTTTTGCATTCAGACTGTGAGTACCCAATTCTGTTGGCTGTAAGGACTGGGGTGCACCACTTATTCTTGGACCTCTGTCACAGGTGGCTAGGTGGTGTGGGTGGAGCAACTAGTCCTCAGGCCCCTGATGTGGGTAGGTGGGGACCCTGCTTAATGGGCTGAGCAGTGTGAAATGTCACAAACCTGCAACTTCACTACATAGCTGAAACAATTGAAGTTAGACCTCCAGCATATACCCTGTTTTACTGTGGTAATGAGGGCCTACGCTGTTGAAATGGGCCCACACAGGTTTATGCAGGGGCGAAAGGCATTCAAAGTCCATGGACCCCTTATGCCTGTGTCTAGGCAAAGGAGCTGTGTCTACCCTGAGTTCCTGGCTTAGGGGAGCCGGCAGATTATTTTTTCCCTGTTTGTTCATTTGTTCCCTCTCCAAGGCCAAGAGAATGGCTCAGGGTGTTGATGGGTTCTACTTCTGGCCCGGGTTACTTGACAGTCACTTAAGCAAGCTTGGGATGTGGTGCAGAGCAGGAAGGGGGGAGGTAAATGGGAGAGGGGTTGTTCCCAAAGAAGGTGTTTTTTTGATCCATATGGCAGGCCATACACAGGTACTTATCTTTTGCTGATTGGGTGCTGCTTTTCATCTGATCTGGATGCCTGAGTAGACTCTCTGCCGCTATATCTCTCTCGATGTGGAAAACGCCTCCGGAGCACCACTGCTTGCCTCACCATGCACGTGAGCTGATCCGGCTTTAAAGGCACCGGCTACCGCTGGGTCAGGTCTGGCAACTCCTCGCTGCTTCCAAACTGTCTCTCCCTCCCCCTGCCACTCAGTGGATTCCTCAACTTTGCCTTTGATGTTCAGGGCTCCTAGACTGTTGTTTATAATTGATTCACTTGTTTTTTTCCAGTCTTTATTTTAAGAGGGACCACAGGAAGCATCGGACTACTCCTCTTTCTTGGCCCCACCTCTCCATGTATAGAGTTTTTATAGAGGCTTCATTACATAAGCATGGTTGAGTGAATCATTTAGCCATGTGGTTGAACTCAGTTGCCAGTCCCCTTTCCTTCTCCAGAGAGGTCAAGCTGATATCGTGTGGCTCAAAGTTGCACCTTTCTGGCATGGCTAGCCCCCCTCATGAGTCATCTCATTGAGATAAACTACCAGGGGCCCACCATGAGTTATGTCCTTAGCGTAAACTATCAGGTGCAATCTGAGGGCCCTACTATGAATAGCAGAGACGCTCCAGTCACTTGGGAAATTCCAGGAGTTTAGAGGCTACCTCCCAGGAACCATGGATAAAGACCAGCCAAAGTCTTTATTACACAGACATAGTAACCACTTGTAAGATTAAAATCAGTGAGGAGGTGAAAGTGGCAAAAGAACAATAATATTTACTAAGATATACCTAATTATATATTGCTATTTGTACTTATGAGTTGTAGATACTAGGTCAGGATCAATGGATCTGGATAATTGAGAAGGTTTTTATAGAAATGCATGATATCGTTTTGTGGTTAAAGGAACTATTTAAACATTTCACTGTTCCATTTAATCTTAAATTAGCATAACTTGGGATACATTTTATTCTTTTCCACTCATCCTTACTTGGAGGTCTACTTTTAGAAAGAGAGACTTGGTTTTTAATTTGTTACAGAATATTTTGGGAGTTATTAGTTGGTTGTTGCTATGCTATCTTTAGTGACCCTGAAAATAAGTATGGAAAATCCTTGTCATAGGCATTTAATAAACATTTCTTTTTTATCCTCTTTTAAAAGCTCTTAAAATCAATTTGGAACAGATTCTGGTGAGCTGGAGGCCATTGCCTGACAGGTGGATTAAGAAAGTTGTCCTTCATTTAGGAAAGTGAGAAATTAACAAATGTCCACAACTCCTTATTTCCTACACCATTGAAACTATTTATGGGAAATGTTAAAATAGTACCTAATTAAATGAGATAATATAATCTTTGAGAAAATGTTTATCCTACCATTTATTTTACCTTTGACTTAAAATTGGTCAATGATACCAAGTTCCTTAAGTGCTTGATTTAACTAGTTGAGAGTGACTTAAATTATTGGTTTTCTGTTTTTGTTATGAGAAAAATCATTTTCAATTTAATATCCTTTTTTCTTTCCCTAAATACTGGAAAGTTATTTCTCTTTCTTTCAGTGGATGAGTTAGCAAAAGCTGGGAATTTTAAGTAGATAAATTATGTAAAGAGTTTAGCATCGTACATCATCTAGCGTAAGTGCTCAACATATACTAGTTTTTATTCAAATTATTCTTGTTACTATAATGATTATTTTTCTTCCAGTGCCTTCATCAGGCTGCTTGAAAAACACACACCCACCCATGCACAGATATGTGGTGGTGGTTGTGTGCTGTTGAGTCAATTTCCGACTCACAGCGACCCTGTATGACAGATTAGATAGAACTGCCCCATAGGGTTTACTAGGCTGTAATCTTTTCAGGAGCAGTTAGCCAGATCTTTTCTCCCTCGGAGCCACTGGTAGGTTTGAACCATCAAACTTCTCAGTTAGCAGCCAAGTGCTTACCATTGCACCACGAGAGCTCGTTATGCACAGACACAGTACAGAAAATTGCCTTAATCTGTATCTCCCTTCCACAGGACTGTCTTCTGCAGGGCTAATCTTTCAAATAAATTATTTGTAGGAAGAAACAAAAAACCAGTGAGCATTAAACATTGTTTATATTACCTGAGCATATATTATCTGATGATAATATATTTCATAGAGTTAATATATAATCCATGATATGATTAGCTACGCAGCTATATTCATCTGCTGTGGCTTCCTCCTGCAAATGTTTGATATGCTCTATTAATATATTATTGTAATTTAAGTAATCTTTTACTGGATTCTGGATTTTCCTCCATGACCTAGACATTAAGAGCATTATTCAAAAAAACCGTCATATAGATGAACATCTTTTAAGTTGACTTTTGTAATTTATTTCCTTACAGTGTGTAAACATTGCCTGTCCTCATATTACTTAAGCTTTGCCATGAATAATAGTTCATATGCACTTGAAACAAGGTGCATTCTCCTTTCCCACCTTTATATTCTAAGAATTTAGTAGTTATTTCTATGTCGTTTATTACTTGATTTAGATTTAAAGTGTTATTCTATCTTTGTTCTCAATTCCTTGTTGCAATGTAATGGATTGCTCTTGTGTGGCTTTTCTTGCCATGATCTTGTACTTCCCACCGAGGTGATTGGGTGGGACTGTGTGATAAGGTAATTGTGACCCACCAAGAGGATTGGTCAGTTTTGCAATTCTGCTAGGCTTGAAATGAGCCATCCTGGAGGCAGTGGGAAGAGGAGCCCACCACCACAAAGAAAGGAGAGACTGGCAGTAGGAGGCAGCAGAGTGGGCTTCCCAGCCTGTGGAGCGAGAAAGCTGAGTGCCTGAGTGCCTTTCGGCAGAAATTGAGGGCCAGGGAGAGGCATGCCTTGGAGCATGGCTGGGAAGAGGCTGTCATGATGGAAGAACTGTATCCTCGAGTGTTCCTGAGCCTAAATTGTAACCTGTTACTTTCCTAATAAACCCCATAATCGTGAGTATGTTCTGTGAGTTCTGTATGGCCATTGCAATGCCTTATCAAACCCAGCAGAGAAATAGAGGGTGCCACAGGAGCAACAGTTGGTGTCAGAATTGGTAAAGATGGAGGAGAGAGGAGGCTTGTCTAGCCTCTACCTCATGGGAGTCAGCCTTGTGCTGTTGATCTTGGTTCTCCTTCCCCATTGTGAAGTTAGAGGGGCTCAGACACTGCCCCCAAACCATTTTTTTTTAATCTAGTCAATCTGCTCTGATGGACTGTGGAGGCTTTCAGATATAATTATGTTGACAATAACCTTTCTTCAGCATATATTGTTGCTATAATGTTTCCAATATTCAGATGCACATGGTTAACTGTTGGTAGTTTCAAGTACCCTTTAACATGATCTAGTATCATTTTTATGACAGTAACTATCGCTTTTTTTTTTTAAACTTTCAAGACATGATAAAACTTTAAATAAAACTTTGACCTGTAGCCCATTTATATTTTGGCTGAATTTTATCTCTGAGAGGCAACAGATTGTTTGATTTTTGTTTTTATGCCAGGAAGTGATGTTTGTTTGTTTTAATTGATAAATTTCTATTACTTTTTTTGCCCTGTATGTTTTTCTCTATTGTTTCTAGTTTTTTTTTCTTTTTTTTTTTTTTACGGTTCTTTATTTCCATGAAAAAAGTATCCCTATCAATCTGATTAACCCACTTTTACAATAAATATTATATCACAATTGTCATTACTTTCAGTATCCATTCGGATCAAACAAATCTTAAATACACTTTCAGAAGTCATTTGGAATCAAACCTGTAGTGTTGGCTTACCCCTTCTAAGTGGTCTAGAATCTTTAAAAATTGTTGTTTATATCTTATGTTTTTCAAAAACATTATCTAATTAATCCTTTAATTAAACTTGACATCTCTAACCTGGGTGTTTGCTAATATTGCAGTCTACTTGTCCTTTTTAAGTATCTCTAATTGGCTTTCAAAATCTCCAGGGCTCCTTGTCTGGATATTTTTAGCTGGGATACCTCATTAATAAGGAGCTCAGGTTCTTTAGCACCTTAAATAGCTACTTTGTGCCTTCAAGAGAAATATCAACTTTACCAGATCTGTTCTTAAATAATGGCTCTATTTCCTTTAGCTTTGGGTTAGTTTCTCTTAAGGCTTTCTTGTCTCCTGAATTTGAGCATCAGGACTGCGTTCATTCTAATCGTCATAATTACACACAGCCTGTTCCTGTAGGTTACCAGTCTCCAGAAGGTGAAGGTGCATCATCAGAAAAAGACAGATGGAGGAGAACAAGAGCAGACTGCTCTCAACTCCCTCAATCAATTATTTCATTCATATGCTCCCATGATCCTTGGGGAGCCCTGGTGGCGCAATGGTTAGTAGCCAAAAGGTCGGCAGTTCAAATCCACCAGCCACTCCTTGGAAACCGTATGGGGAAGTTCTACTCTGTCCTATAGGGTTGCTTTGAGTTGGAATCGACTGGATGGCAGCGAGGAACGGGGATGGTGCTTGGTGTCAGGAAAAGGTGCCTTTGATCTCTAACTCACTGCCCTCCTAGCTGTACCATTTTTGTTGCCAAGGGGGTTGGGTTGCATTTTCTCCTTGCTGTTGGCTAGAAAGTAAATTCTTCTTGGAACTTCTGGCAAAGTTAGAACCTCGGGCCAGTCATTTACCAGGTTCTTCCTTTCACTTCTAAGTGTATATATATGCTTTTTCAGAGGGGTTGGGTAGATAGTTCATCCAGGACTTTTGTGTATGAATCCATCCAAGCAACTATACTCTGGCAATTCAGTCAGTTAAAAGTGATCTATAATATCCTATAATCACACCTTTATAATTTTCTTCTCCTTTCTTTGGAAAAAAAAAATTATATCTTTCTCTCCTTTTGTTTTAAATTTAAAACATGTAAATACTCAGAGACATTTCAGTGACAGTTGTTATGAATGGCTTTTTATATTCTTCTAAGATTTCTGTATTAAAGTTGACTCTTTTGAACATTCAGAAAATTGTCTTTAATTTCTTTCCCAAGTAAGGTTCTACTCTGCTTGCGTGATTCTTTGACCTCTGGTGTGCTGATGATTCTCAAATTGGATTGCCTTCGTCTGATTCCTAATTCTTGTGGTTATTCTTTCCTTCTCATCACTTGTGCAACTTAGCTTTGACTTGGCCTGCTCTGTGAGTCTGCCTTTAGTAGTCACAGGTTTATCGTTCTGCTGTGTTAGTTTATTTCCATTGATGCTTCATCTCCTTTCCAAGATTTATAAACTTTGCACGTTTTCAGAAGCTTCTTTGTTTCTTTCTTGCAAGCAATATTTTATTCTCCTAGGGTGTATACCAGAAACCCTGGTGGTGTCGTGGTTAAGAGCTACAGCTACTAACCAAAAGGTTGGCAGTTCGAATCCGCCAGGCGCTCCTTGGAAACTCTGTGGGGCAGTTCTACTCTGTCCTATAGGGTCATTATGAGTTGGAATAGACTTGATGGCAATGAGTTTGTTTGTTTGTTTATTTTTAGGGTATATACCTAGGAGAAGACTGGCTAAAAGGAGCCCTGGTAGTGAAATGGTTAAGCCGTCAGCTGCTAACCAAAAGGTCAGCAGTTCAAGCCCACCAGCCGCTCAATGGAAGAAAGATGTAGCAATATGCTCCATAAAGATTACAGCCTTGAAAACCCTATGGGCCAGTTCTACTTTGTCTTGCAGGGTCACCATGAGTTGAAATTGACTCGACAGCACACAACAACAGCAATAGTCTTGCTAGGTCATGTGGTAACTCTATGTGTAACCTTTTGAGGAACTGCCAATTCATTTTTCAAACCATCTGCACCATTTTACATTCCCACCAGCGATGTATGAGGGTTCCAGCTCTTCTATATCCTCATCAACATTTGTTATTATGTTTTTTATTATAGCCATTCTAATGAATGTGAAGTGGTATCTTATTGTGGTTTTGATTTGCCCTTTCCTAAAGACTAGTGATTTTAAGTGTCTTTTCATGTATTTATTGGCCATTTATGTATCTTCTTTGGAGAAATAGCTAGTCAGAACCTTTGTCTATTTTTTAATTGGGTTATTTGTCTCTTTGAGTTGTAATGGTTCTTTATATATTTTTGACTCAATTCCATTATCAGATATATGGTTTACAAATATTTGCTTCCATTCTGTGGGTTGTGTTTTTACTTTCTTGGTAGTGTCCTTTGAAGCACAAAACTTTTTAATTTAGACGAAGTCCAATTTATCTGTTTTCTTTTGTTGTTTGTGCTTTTAGCGTTACATCTAAGAAGACGTTGCCTCACTCAAGTTCTCTTTTGACCTGGCTTTCTCAAGTTTCTAGTTCCCTCACTAACGGGTTATATGAATGTTTAGTTTTCACCTTATGTTTGTATGAGGATTACATGTTTAACATTTTAAAATTATGCTTTGGTACAATTTATGTTAACAGCCGTTTGGAAGCTCTTTGGAATTTCTTATTTTGACCCTTGGACCTGTCAAAGCACCAAGTAGATCATTACAGAATCTGGAGTCAACATTCAGGATATACCAGTGGCAAGGCCCTTAATCTTTTACCTTTTCATTTTTACCCAAGCATCCAGTCTGTGTTAGCTGTCGGTAATTCTGTGTGACTGGTCAATGACTTTTCTAACCTATAATTAATTGAGATTGTACGGATCAATTCAGTGACATGACATTGAATTGTAAATATGTCTACTTTTGACTTGAGAAGAAAGCTGTAATTAAAAGTTGAAGAACAAAGGAGTCATTATAGTTCGCTTGTAACAAAAGGCAACCTATGAGGAGAGAGTATAGTCTCTGCACATTTCTCCTCACATCCAAGTTCCCAAGCATATCAGTTTGCTGGGTGCAGGCACTAAGTAGGACAGAGGAGGGGTGTCTGGCTCATGAGGGTTCCGAATGCTGCTACAGCAGAGAGGTCACTTTTAAAGTCTCTTCCCTCCTCACATGACATTTTTTTAGCAACAAGAGCCAGAACAGAAGGTTTCACTAGAGATAAAAAGAAGTGAATAGTAGAGTGAGTAGTAAATCTGAGAGACAAAAAAAGATAGTGATTTGAGAATCTTGAGAGTAGAAGGGGGTTATACCCAAGAATTGAGGGATGAGTTTGAATCAGGAATTCTGAATCAAAAAGTTAAAATTAAGGGCAAGTGAATTTAGGCATAGGTGGAGAATGGGGCTGAGGGGGCGGGAGTGATTACCTAGGTTTGCGCTGTCTAATAAGGTAACCATTAGCTACATGTTGGCTACTGAGCATTTCAAATGCGGCTAGTCCAGATTGAGATGTGCTGTAAGTGTAAAGTACATACTGGATTTTGAAGACTTAGTAAGGAAAAAAAAGTAAGGTATCTTATTAGTTATTTCTAGATTGATTACACATTGAAATGATAATATTTTGGATATATTTGTTGAAACAAAATAATAAAATTAATTTCACATTTCGATTTACTTTTTTTGAAGTAGCTAATAGAAAATGTAAAATGACATATGCTCCCTTTATTCTTCTGTTGAATAGTGCTGACCAAGAACAAGTACTGAGGTCTTTGGCTTGACTTTATGACAGAAGGAGCTGAAAGGATGGGTGGGTTGGCTAGACATACATACAGGGCGAGGGGAGCAGACACAATCTGAAGCCCACTGTCTCCCTCTGGCTTGTGTGGTCTCTAATCTGCCAACTTATGTTTGCTCAGCTCATTGTGAGTGGTGGGAGAATGTTTACGTCACTCTGGCTTTTGGAAGGAAGACTGACTTAGAATTTGAGTCTCACGTGAAAAAATGCCCTTCAGAACCCAAGACTGTGAGTTACCAAGAGCACATCTGGTAATTACCATCCAAAATTGTGCCCTGACTAGAGCCACACAGGGTTTTATGATTTACTTCAGCCATGCTGACAAACCTAAACATGCCTCAGAAACACTTGGGAATTGTGTTGAAGTACCAATTTTTGGGTCTGATGCCCTGAGCTACTTCTTCCCTGGATTCAGTGGACTTGCATTTGAGAAGCGATGGAATAGATTTATATGCAGTTTGTCCTGTCAGAGAAGTGTCATTTAACCAAGGGTTACTCTTCTATTTTTATGAGTATTAATCTTTAGAAATATGATACTTATGTATTTAATCTTATAACTCTAGGATTGAAAATAAAACAAAATCCTACAGTAAATATGACTTCTGCCTGGAGCTGGGGCCTAAGTTTTCATCTTCCCAAGTTTGAAAGAGAGTGAATATAAAGTGTTACTTACTAGAAGCATTGCCTTTATATAATGTTGAAAATGGTTCTCTTTCAAATCCAGGAAACAGATAAAATAGGATTTTCAGTGAAAGAATATAAAGGCCCCTTCTCAGCATCATATTTTTTCATGAAATATAGTCCTGGAAAAGCAAGTAGAATGGATTTGCTTAAGTGGGTAGATCTGTTTCTGCTGTTCAAAGGTTTATAGGAATATACGCAAATTGCTTTGTAGGAAAACACCAAGACATAGGAAATAATAAGATTAAGATAAAACTCAACATCTTCCTCCTAAAGAAGCTTCTTTCTCTGTTTTTCCAGTTTTGGTTGATGGTTTCAAACAGGCACAAAACCTTAGGTTTTGATCATTTCAGTCTTAGGGCACTGTGTGTTCCTAATATTTATATCTCTTGAAGCCCATTTCATGGGGCCTATGTCATAATAAACTCTCAACAAATGTTTATTGAATTGAAATAAAATTGTTCTCCTTTTTGTTTTTTGATACTACCTTGCACCTTTAAACAAGTTGTGCAAAATGAGATGCTCTGTTCTTGCTGCAGCAACTAACAGAATGCTTTGTTAGACAACCTTTAATATGTATATATATATTTTTAATGAAATAGAAGTTATTTTGTTTTTTTAAAGTATGAGGTCTCCAGGAGTCAGAACTGTCAGGCAGCTAATAACAACAAGCTTACCAAACAAGAGTCAGTATCAGCATCACCCAAGGAAGCATGCTACAAAGATTTCCTAGTTCATCTCATAGAAACTCTGATTGAATCGATCATGGGGTTGAGTGAGAGGCTCTGTATTTGATCAACAACCTCAGTGTTGTGAGGGGGTCATGCTTTTTAAGAGCCACAGGTTTAAACTATGTCTGCTGTGGCTGAACAACTCTTACAGAGAAAGTGTTGCCCACATTGTGTTTTTTGTACTATATTCATAGAAAAATAGCTTCAGGAGGATGAAAGAGATTATCAAGATCATCGAGTTGAGTTTTCTAAACTAAAATGACACTGTATAGGAGTAATTTATCTAATTTGTCTTGGACTCTAGGAATAAGGGAAAAAGGGTATACAGGAGGAAAGAGGAGGGAGTGAGAAGAGGCAGGTCCTGGAGGTGGCAAATTTTACTTCTGGATTAGGGATCAGCTGCTGGTCTAGTCCACTGATTTTTTTTTTAACTTGAAGAAAACTATATAATCTTTCAAATCTATATACTATATTTCTTCATAAGTTTAAATCCCTGAGAAGCTGATGACAGTTAAAGGAGCAATTCTTTTATCATCTTCTAACATTGGAACATAAAGGCAAGAATTGTTTTTCATATTGAATAAAATGCCAAGCCGAGGCTTTTATTTTGGGATTCTATTTCTTGCTATGTGTTGCTCTAACAAGCATTTTTAGCAGTACAGTCATCTGTCTGGTGTACTGTTAGACGAGCTTGTACACAGGACATACATATACTATGTCAGCCCTGTTTTAACTGCATAAAAGCTCAAGTTTATGTGGGCTGCACTTTCAGTGCTAACTCAGGGTCACAGACAGGAACTTCTCCACAAAACACCAAAATTCAACCCATGATTCTCTCAGTTCTCCACATTAATAAAGAAATGCTAAGGGATGGCCATATGATGCAGTGGAGAGTTGGATATGGAGCCAGAAAAGTCTGCCTTGTGTGCAGTCTGCTCTGTGCTTGCTGTGGGACATTAAACAAGTCACAGCCTCTTTAAGACTATTTGTTTTGCTGAAAGAATGAGGGTAATGCCCACTTCCTTGAGATTTTGTTGGGATCAGATAACTTTTATAGGTGAACTATCCTTATTTCTAAACTCGATAATGTTGTACATGTTTATAGGACTTTCAATGTCATTGGATGGTGTTCGTTAATAGACCAACAAAATTCTTGTGTGGAATTCTAGAAACCTGTGCCTGAAGCATGGTAAGCAGTCACTACGTGTTTGCTGAAGGAAAAAATGAACCTGTGCTCAATGAGAGACAGTATACTGGTATGAAATAAAGATGTTATTAAATGTTTTTTAGAGAGACACAGTCCTCATATAAGAAATAAATGAAGTATTTCTTCTACAAACAGTGTTAGTTGCTTTTTTGCAGATGTGTGGATAAGAAGTGTTGCTGACAGTGTCAGATGTTGAACTTCATTTTTTTGTCCTCTGATGAAGCTGTCTCTGTTAACAAGATAGCTGTATGAATGGCGCATTAGAAAGGTCACAGAGACTTACTGGCTTTGAGAGTCACTTTGTAGTTTATCCATGGTAACAAGAGTTCTCATTTAAACTATATTGATTGCATTTTAACACAAAATAAGAGAAAAATAGGCCTGGCATATCTTTATAATGATGCTCCTGTAACATGTGAGAAGGGAGTGTTTACTTTTATATTCCTCATTAATGGATGGTGTGCCACAAGCCTAGCATGGCAGTAGGTGCTGAGGGGGACTATAAAAAGCAGACTCTGCAGTCTGTGCCCTTTACCAAAGGCCTGGACAGCTGGAAGCATAGCACACATCTCTTAGTGGACTGTGGAAGTCTGCTCTGATCGTTGCCTATGGCCAAAATAAAAGTATAAACAGCAAATATTTCCAGATTTTTAGGTATTATTTTAAGTCTGTCTGTATCTATTTATTTATTAAATTTAGTTGTTAAAACCCACCCACAGAGTTCTTTATTTAAAGAGCTAGGTGCTGAGGAAATACAGTTGTTTTTATTATTTGTGGTAGTTATGGAGCCCTGGTGGTACAGTGGTTAAGAAGTTGGCTGCTAACCAAAAGGTCAGCAGTTTGAATCCACCCACCGCTCTTTGGAAACCCTATGGGACAGTTCTACTTTGTCCTATAGAATCAGTATGAGTTGGAATTGACTTGATGGCAACAGGTTATATTCTATAAAGTTGCTGTGAACACTGAATTAGCGAATATTGAACCATTGTTCTGAGGGAAAACACAGGGTTAGATTCCTGTGAGCCTTTCCTCGCAACATTTCGGTTAACCGATCAATACATAACCTTGTTTTATGTGCATTTCTGCCTAAAAAATCTTATTTAATATGTATTTTTCACTCATTAGCATTGAACTTATAGCTAACAGCATTATAACTCATGTCTAAATGAAGCTTATCTGACACACGTGTTTCCTCCATAAGGCACATCACAGCCTTCTTGCACTTAGGGACAGTAGACGGCACTTCGGCACTACGCTTGGCGGCCATGTTGAACAGCAGAATCACCGACGTAAAATACAGAAACTCAAAAACGCAAACAAAAACGTGACACTACGTATTTGCGTTTTGATTTGGGGATTACAAATAAATTTCAATAAGTAGTTGAATTTTATTGTAGATGGACTTCTAAATTGTCTCCAGTTTTTGGCTGTTCAGAATAGTGCTGCTAAAAACAATTTTGTAAATGTTCTATGTATGCATTTCTGTTAGGGATATATTGATGAGTGGAATTGCTAGGTCATGAAGCATACATTTATTCTGCCTTCATGGATACTACCAGACAGTTCCTAAAGTGGTTTCAACAATTTACAGTAGTGTTTGAAAGTTTCAGCTACTCCACGTCTTCACCAACACTTAACATGATATTTTTGATTTTCAACATTCTGGTAGGAGTCATTTTATATATTTTAACATTATGCATTTTTAATCCAGTACTCTAGTATGACCTATATTAATTTTCTCATGAATTTCTTTTATAATTTGAAGCCACTTTTATTTGGTGGCCCTGCCCTGACTCTCCATCTACTTTTCCACCTATTTAAATTCCACCTAGGTTTTAGTACATCTTCTCTTAACACTCCATTTTTTCATCCACCTCTCCTTCCTTAGAATGTCATTGACATTTGCTACATATAAGAAGTATATTACTCTGTCACCCAACCATGAAATGTGTGTGTGTTGTCATCACCAGTGCAGTGGAAAGACCTTTGTGGAGGGCAGATGCTAGATCTTATTACTTAGGAAAGTGCACAGAGTATTGCTCAACATTTATTGAATTGAAATGAGGGTCTACTGTTTATTGAGAAGGGTAGTGCAGGTAGTGACTTTCTTAGGTTAGTCCTGGAGAAGGTTATAGGCAGGGGAAGTAGAAGTGAATGATGATAATGAGCAAGTAATGTCTGCGTAGGCTTGTCATTGCTGGGGCACCATAAGCTGTGGAGACCCTTCGAAGCATCAGTGATAACTGAAAAGTTGTGAGGATGAAAACAGAGAGCCGAGGGGTGGGGGGTGGGGGGGCGGGCAGGACGGATCATCAAACTGGTGGGTAGAAGTTAACAGAGAGTCAGATTAGGGTGGGGTGCTCCACTTTAATGATACACATGTCTTATACTGTGGCTGGTATATTGACGGTATTAGCCAATGTGCTTTCCCAAAAAAGAGGGAAGTGTGTAAAGTGGGTCCGGTGTACTGTATTTATGAAACAAGAAAGGATTTTGTAGGTAAGAGAAAAAGAGGAATCCTTTGAGCAGTAATATTTTTATATAAAACAGGCAAGTATTGCTATGTTTCTGCTTGCAGCGCGTGATTTTTTTCCTGTGTACCTATCCTAGGCATCTTTCTAGGACAAAGAACTATGTTAGGCTCCTGATATTTCCTAGCTGAAAAGTTTTCTCAAAGGCAAAGAACAGAATCTGTGTATTTTGTGATTAAAAATGAGCATTTGGACATAAGGAGCCCTACAGTTTTCATTGAAAACCCCAGTGGTATAGTGGTTAAGAGCTATGGCAGTTCGAATCCACCAGGTGCTCCTTGGAAACCCTATGGGGCAGTTCTCCTCTGTGCTGTATGGTTGCTATGGGTCGGAATCGACTTGACGGCAACGGAAAACGGATACAGTTTCATTAAGTGCCGTTTGATAGATGCCCATTCTCCCACAGCCTCAACTTTCCTTTCTGTTTCTCGTATTTCTTTCATGAAGCCTCTTTACTCTTTCCTGGCTAATTAATGACAGCACATGACTAAATTGTTTAAGCTGAATTCCTGGCTTTCTGTGCTATAGATTCCATTTTGTTGGCAAGATGTTCTAGTGGCTTTCCTTCGGTGTGCACAATTCATGGTAGAAAATTGGTAAATAATTTATTTTGTTTTCCTGTTGGTGTAGAAAAGAGAGCCCAGTAGTTCAGAGAGATTCGACAGATTATTTTGTTTCTGAAATTTTAGCAGAAATAAACAAGTTGATTGTTTGAAATGTAATTCACAGTCAATGAGTTAAAAAGAAATACTTTAGTTGCTGATGACAGCTCCTTCAGTTAGCCCTCCTAAAATGTAATTAGCTTTTGGAGTGGTTGCAAATGACTTCTTTCTGCTTAAAACCGCAAAAAAATTTCCAATGCTGTGTCAGTATTTCAACTAGTATTTAAAGAATTTATTAGCAACAATGACCTGAATTTATATGCACTAAAAGGTAGGGGGTGTCTCTGAGATTCTGGAGACAACACAGACATGTCATAAAATAGAAGCCCTTGGGGGATAGTAAGTAGTCTGACATGCCTAGTGTTACAGGAGGAGGGAGTTGATTTTAGTGCACTGTAACTTTTTTGAGTTACAATCTATGTAAAAATTCACAATGACCATTTTTTATTTTTATTTGTATTAAATATCCAAATTTCTACACTGAGATTGTAACTTAAAAAAAACAGCAGTCTTTATATTTGCTTTTTGTCAATATGATATTATAACTCTAGAAAACATAAGAAACTGAGGACAACTTGCAAGGCAAGGCCAAAACATAAAACTAAAATAAAAAATTCTACACAGCATTTATAGATATTTCATGGTTCGAGCAGCAGCTAGAAAAAAATAAATAAATTAACCCCGTTGGAATTCTGTTTCTTTTTTCCCCTAGTTTAAGAAAAAATAGTTTTTGTTATAGAAAATGTCAAATATGCCCAAAAGTAGAAGTGGCGTAAAGAACCCGACATGCTGTCAATCCAATTTCAACAATCATAACTCATAGTCAGTCTTGTTTCATCCATACCCCTACCTACTTCTTCCTCTCAGCCCCAACCGGTTATTTTGAAGCAAATACCAGAGATCATACTATTTCATATGTGTATGTTTTAGTATGAATTTCTAATAACAAGGACCCTTGAAAAAATATAACCACAATGCCATCATGCTTTAAAAAAACTATATGTCTACTATCATATCTCCAATCAATGTTTCAGTTCTTTCTGATTGTCTTATAAATGATTATTTTTAATAGTTGATTTGTTCAAATTAACATCTGGTCAAGTTTACATTTTGATATGTCTCTTAAGTGTCTTTTAAACTTCAAGTGTCCTCTCCCTCCTTTTCTTTTTCCCCTCACAATTTGTTGAAGAAACTGGGTCATTTGTTCTCTGAAGTTTCCTACACTTTACAGTTTGCAGATTCTGTCCTTGTGATGTCGTTTAACATGTACAGTTGTTTCCTATACTTGCTGTAGACTGGTAATTAGACTTAGGTCTTGATCAGATTCAGGTTTGATTTTTTTTTTTGACAAGGATGCTTCATAGATGCTGGTGTGTTTTTGTATCAAGGGGTCCCCTTTTTTGTGATGTTAAAATTGATTTTAACAATTTTATCTAGTCACCTGATTAACTTGATCCATCCATTATAATTTTCCCCATCAGATTTTCATCTACTAATTTTATCAGCCATTAATGATCATTGCCTAGATCCATTATGTCAAGGAAAGACTTTTTTTTAAGTAAGTTTTAAGAACTAAGGTCTGACTGAGTGACGGAGTTGTGTGATTTTCTTGCTAGGTTTGGTGATTCAACACTCATCTTTAAAATCAAGTCACAGAGAATCTTTACCAAACTAAGAGGTACATAGCATTGGCCTGGAAGCTCTGTAAAACATGAGTCCAAAGTGATCTAATTATCTTACTATGCAGTTGGCATTCTCATGGGACAACTTCACAGGCCCAAGCCTAAAAGGGAAAAGGAAACTTTTTTGTTTGTTTGTTTGTTTTTTTAAATAACAAAGCTTAGACTTTATCAAGCTTTCAGTATATACTGCACTATTTCTATATTAACATTTTATTTTAAATGACAGCAGGAAGGAAAGTATTGTGGAACACAATTGAAATATCCCCACTCCATCAACCCATTTCTCTGTTGGGGGTTTGAAAGTCAGGGGAGTGACTAATTCCCCTCACTGACCCTCACCCTGATTAGTGTTGATGATTTTCCACTGCCAACCTGGGAGGAGTAGGAGGAAAGGGGACAGGGATGGGGGAATCGGGTGGGAAGATCTGGAAAGGGTATTCCAAACCAGTAGCTACTCATTGAGAGGAATTCCAGGTGAACTGACTCTTAAAATTAGTAGGTAATTTAGAAATGATCTGATCTAACCTCTTTACCAATTCAAGAATCCCTCCAAAAGAATCTGACAAATGGGAGTGGACTTCTCTTCACATTCTATACTCTTACGGTGCCTCATTCTGTCTTTTTAATTCTGTATATTCTATTTTTATTACTGAATTATACATTCCGTAAGGTCAAGGAATTTAATCCTGTTCTTCTGTTTAATACAATACGGAGCCTAGAACACTGCCTAAAGATGCTTAATGAATTTGTGTTGCCTGAATTAATTAAAGAAAACTCAAACTTCTTCCCTCCTCAAAGGGAGGGAGGTTATTTAGAATGCCTTCTGCCCCACCTTAGTGTCTAATGATAGACAGGAGACTGGAATGCACCTCCATCGGTTATCTTCCTTGTCTGTGTCCCCTTGGACATTCTTGTTAACAAAGTTGGCAGTACTGGCCTCCTCTTGAAGGCCAACCCCTTCTATTTGTTCCTCAGGGTTTTATTTCCCTCCTACAGACATTCTGATTTTTAAAACAATTCACTGTGAATGATTCTGTTAAAAATGACTAGATATTATAAATTATAGTACAGGATTCTGGGTACTGTTAAGGAGGAACAGTCAGATACCCATTACCCAGGGGTATCGTACCCAACAGGGTAGCACTTCTGTCATTTGCTTTCATCAGACTTTTCCTTCATAGAATTTTTCTCAGGTTGTAATGTATTTATTTGTATGATTATTTTTAAATATATATCTTGGAAAATATGTCTCATTTCTTCACCATTGAATAGTCAGCACCTAACACAGTGACTGGAACAGAACCTGTCGGATATATTCCAAAATGATAAATTTAATGACGAATGAATGGCTTTCCATCTTGCCTTGTCTCTCTTATAATATTGACAGTTATAGAAATATTATTTAGTAGAAATATGTGACAGAATATTTGCAGAAGGTCATGAATTTCAAGTTGTGTTTCAGTGATTCTTCTTCTCTTTGTAGATTCCTTACCTATTCCTACCTCTTGGCCTTCAATGTGTGGCTTCTGCTCGCACCCATTACCCTGTGCTACGACTGGCAGGTCGGCAGTATTCCTCTGGTAGAGACCATATGGGACACGCGGAACTTAGCCACCATCCTTCTGGCAGTTGTGATGGCCTTATTAAGCCTGCATTGCTTAGCAGCCTTCAAGGTAATTTTCTCAAACTTCAGATGAACTGTCTGCATTTGAAAGGAAGTGTTCTATACTCAGTAATGCTTTTTTTTCCATAGAGATCTGGGTCTAAATTGAATCTACTGTCTGTCTAGAAAAGTTTGTGCCTATAAAACCTAAAGTTTTATATTTATAAAATCTGAAATATTTTAAAGACCTTAGCAGGGTTAACAGACCATGACAGCTTTAATCATATAATTTGTTTGATTATTTCTACCAATTTATGGAAATTGGATCTGAAAATATTAATGTTTGCAAATGAGATATTTTTTCCTGTTGTGGTTGGCTAACTTTTTAATTAATTTACTTGATTTTATGTAATAATAAAATGAGATGATGAAAAATAATATACACATAGCAAGGCTTACAATGTAGTAAATACTTCTAGTAATGACTGCCTGAGATTGGATGATTTTCTCTCAAAATAAAAAAGATTTTTAAATGTAACCATTTCAAAAATGATTAAAGAGAGTAAAGAACTTGAAAAGTTTTTACTCATGAAAAAGTGCTTCTGCATTGGTAAGATGCTTCTTACCTTAGGATATTCTCATGCCACCAGTTCTGTTGGTGAAGTCAGTTTTACTGGATGGCAGATTTGGTTTAGGAGAGTGGCAGAGTAGCTAGATATTTAAGCAGGAGATTTTGGAAGCAGGAAAGCTGTAGAAGGGCTGAGATAATATACACTCCATGCATTCATGGCTGACTGCTAAGCAGTGTGTGTACTTGTAACTCCTAGGGAGTCCAATGAAAATGGAAAGGCTAGGGAGACTTATTTGCTGTAGCTTTGAATGTGTTCCTCACATCCTACACAGCTTGGGCAGCAGATAGTGGAGGCTTGAGTTGCTTGTGTAACCTCTGTGTGTATCTTTATTTGACTGAAAACTGTGAGGGCACAGGGGAGATCCCCAGAGATCTGATTAGGAAAAAAAAAAAGTTAAAACTGAGCAGAAATTTCAGCACTGTGTAGGAGAAACAGATTTTGCAGTTTGAGTATAGACAAATTTATCACATATTAAACAAACAATTTCAGAAGAACAAAATAGAACCCAGAGCCACTACAGTGTTTGACCTACAATGCTTGGTTTTTAACCAAAGATTACTAAACATGTATAGGAACAGGAACGTGTAACCTAAATTCAGTAAAGAAAATTGTCCAGATAATGAAACAAATTGAGAGTTTAGAGATAGACTTACACTTATTTAATCAATTGATTTTTTTTTTTAAAAGTGACCACAGTAATTCAATGGAGAAAAAATAGTCTTTTCAGTAAACAATGCTGAGATAAGTAAACGTCTAAATAAAAAAGGATGAGCCTTAACTGTTATCTCGCAGTGACACAGAAATTAATGCTCAGTGAATCATAGACCTAAACAAAAAACTAAATAATACCATAAATTTGTTGAAGAAAATCTTTGTGACTTTGGGTTAAGCAAAGATTTCTTATATAGGACATGTAAAGCACAAACAGTAAAAGACAAAGTTGATAAATTGGGCTTTATTAAAATTAAAGACGTTTGCTCATCAAAAGATTACGTTAAGGAAATGAAGATGCAAACTACAAATGGGGAGAAAAATATTTGTAAGACATATATCTATAAAGGACTTGTATCTGGAATATTTAAAGAGTTCTTAAAACTCAAGAAGATAAATCATTCATTAAAAAAATGGGCAAGTCATTTTAAAAGTTATTTCACAAGAGAAGATATACTAAGGTTAAGAAACATATGCAGAGATACTCAGTATTGTTAGTCATTAGGGAAATTAAAAT
This sequence comes from Trichechus manatus latirostris, assembly GCF_000243295.1. Classification (NCBI taxonomy): domain Eukaryota; kingdom Metazoa; phylum Chordata; class Mammalia; order Sirenia; family Trichechidae; genus Trichechus; species Trichechus manatus. The sequence goes on along the minus strand of NW_004444048.1, from coordinate 7,793,292 downwards.
TAAAACCACAATGAGATACCATTCCATACCTATTGTAGGAATTATAATTAAAAAGATTCACAATACCATGTGTTGGACAGAATGTGGAGCAACTGGAACCCTCAAATATTACAGGTGGGAATGAAGAATGCTTTCGCCGAGTTGGAAAATTTTGGCAATTCTTGAAAACTTAAACATACAATTAAGCAATTTTACTCTTTAGTATCTACCGAAGAGAAGTGAAAATATATGCCAACACAAAATTCTTATACATAAAGGTTCACAGTGACTTTATTCATGATAACCAGAAACAACCTAATGACCTCAGTTATAAATGGATAATCTTAATGTGGAAAATTCTTTAGAAATTTAAAGGAACAAACTACTGATACATGAAACAATGCCAGTGAATCTCAAATACATCCTGTTAAGTGAAAGAAACCAGACATATAAGACTCCATGGTATATGATTCCATTCATATAAAATTCTAGAAAAGGAGAATTATAGTGACAGAAAGTAACGGAATCAGCACTTGTCTGCATGTGGGGGTGGAGATTGTCTATAAAGTGACATAAGGGAAGTTTTGGGGTGCTAGACACTCTAAATTTTGATTGTGGAGGGGTTCCAGGACTATATACATTTATCAAAGCTCACCAAAATGTGCACTTAAAATGGATGAATGCTATTGTATGTAAACTATACCTCAGTAAAGCTTAAAAGAAATGTTAAAGCCAGTAGAATACCAATAAATTAAAGGCTGGAATGAATGCAAAACTGAAATTTCAATACAAAACACAATATGTGTTCCTGAAAATTTAGTGAAATCATTTTTGAAATGATTAAAACTCCTTATTTTAAAGGACCCCTGTTATTAATCTTTCTATAAATTAATTTTAGCAAGGATGATGTGAATAACCATTCTTAAGAAACTCTGGCATGCCGGTTAGTTACACAAGCTTGAGCTCAGATTTCACCTTCTCAGTGAGATCTACCATGACCAACCTATTTAAGATGCCCCCTCCACCCCACTCCCTACAGCCCTTTTACTTGTTTGTTTTTCACTATACTTACTAGTTTCGAAAAGACTATATAATTGATTTTTCATTTAATGTCAGGTTTCTCCAACTGGAATGTAAGCCCCATGAGGAAAGCGTTTTTTTGTTTTTCTGTTTTGTTTACTGCTATATCTCAAGTACTAAGAGCTTGACAATTGGCATATATTATTTAATAAAACTACAAGAAGTTAGTAATTCTATTCAACTGGTTTTGGTATGCAGAATCTTTTTCTTTTTAAGCAAACTATATGTAACCTATAAAAGCACCGTACTCAATAGCAGCATGAAATGTTTTGGGGCAGATAAGTTCATTTTACATCTGGCCTCAGCTGATGGCTTGGAACTTCTGCTGTATTGCAGTTAATCTGCAGGAGGATATGTAATGTAACATAATGGCACGCTGGATTGGTATGTCATTAAGAGTTTTCCTTGACTTCATCCCAAATAATTAAGGAGAGTGGTGAGTCCCCACAGGCTGTCATCTCAGTCAGTATGTTAAATATGGACCTTTTTGATGGCAGTAGACCTCACATACAGGCAAGCCTTGCCCCTCCCTGGAGTATCTTTGATAATATGATGAATGAATGGAAATTTCCTCCTTCAAAGGCTGTTAATCTTTTACTTGCATGGAATTTGTTTCAAAATCTCTTTAATGCACCATGAAAAGATTAGCAAAGCATTCCAGCTGTGGTAATAGTAAGATTAGTCCTTCTCTGGTGGTTTTCATCTTGAAAATTCTTTGCAAACATTAACTAAAGCCTCCTGCAATTCTCGGAGGCCATTTACACTCTACGTTTTCTTCTTTTGGAGATCAGAAACAGTGGTTTGGCTTTTAGCTCATGATTTCGTGGCCAGGCCTCTCTCTCTTCTTGATCTGCTTACACACTGGAAGGAAGATGGGAATTAGGCCAATTCTCCTGCTAGTTCTTGAAGTGGTGATGATCCTATTTTGTTTGTGTGTGTGTGTGCTAAGATTAGTTAAGGGGCCCTGGTGGTACAGTGGTTAAGCGCTTGGCTGCTAACCGAAAGGTTACTGGTTTGAACTAGCCAACATCTCCCCAGGAGAAAGACCTGATTAGGATGATCACTCTGTTGGAATTTATGTACAGTAGAGATAAAGGGTATTTAAGCCAAAGGCTGATTATTCCATTCTCTTCTATGAATAGTAGATGTTTATACCCCAGGAAGACCATAGGCTGAAAATGCACTCAGGTTTTTTTTTATGACTCTTACAGACTTTATGTCAGACTAGGCTGTTGACTTGCAATAAATAGTGACATAAATCAGGAAAGTAGCCAGCCTAATTTGGACTGTTTAGCGGAGTTAATACCATTGGCTCTATTCTTTATAGTTCCTCATTTCACATGTCCTCTGATGTGGCTTCCCTTCCTTCCAGAGGAAATGCCACTAAATTATATTTGAGAGTAATTTATTTGGAACTGGTTATTTATTATATGAATGTGTTTGTCATTTATTATATGAATATATTACAAGGTGTCTTGAGATTTTAAGATATTTTTAGACCTTCTGAAACCTTGTATTATAGTTTCAAATGGAATATCTGAGGGAAAAGGAGGGGGGTTAATGATAACTGACTTTCTTACTAATGGCCTCAACAATGAGATGTCTTTTGAGGATAGATTTTAGGTTGTAAAGGCTCCCCCACCTCAAGTATGGGCTTTGAGGGATTAGTAGTAGTAGTTACATTTTTGTCTCAATCTGTGTATTCACTCACACTCTCCCACATCATTCCATTGTAACCAATATAAAGCATAGACTATAGATTGGAACATGGGGAAAAGGCTAAATTCTCAGGTTTTCTTAGGAGTGAATTTGCAACTTGACCAATGGAATTGTCATTAGTGACCACTTGGTGTAAATGGAGCAGTGGAGGTAAGGGTGGAGCTAATGCACCTCCACCCTTAGGGAGGTGGCTGTGTTTATCTTAGGGATCTCCTTTCATACTTGTTCTCAGCCCTGCTCTTGATGCACCTTCATATTCATCCATATTGTATGTCTGCATCAATCTACTCACCAAAAGAGCTAACAGATCATCTAATGGACAAACAGATTGTTAAAATAAGATCTCTCTTTAATTAAAACTTCCACATAGCTCAACAAGAAGGTAAGATTAGAATGAGGACCACTATTGTAAAATGATTATTTGCTTATTGACATCCTTACCTCATTTCAAAAAGGGCTTGGAACAGCTTATGGAAATGAATATAGTTCAATAGGATAGACAAGGCATTGTCAAACTTTTTTGTAAAGGACCAGATAAAAAATATTTGATGCTTTGCTGGCTATACATTTTCTGTCACAACTGTTTAACTCTGCCATTTAGTATGAATTAGCTGACTCCTGGGCTAGACCATTGGACCAGCATAGACCCATACAGTTGAACTGAACATACTTTTAGATTTCTGAAACTTATTTTGCATTTAACTTAGCCAAATAATAGGTTGAATTATTATTATGGCACATAGATCACTATGAAATACCTCTTTTAAATTCCACAGTGAGCCATTATGAACTTGATGGAATAAGCACCATGTTTTAATATACAAATGGTAAAGTAAAATTAAAGGGCTCCTATCTCCATTTTGTACAAATAACCAGGCTTAAAAAACTAAATCCAGTTGACTGCCTTTTTTGATTCTATTTCAAGATACAATCATGCTGTATATGATCAAAAAATATTTATATAGATACTGAAAGTTCATTCTGCTCCCCATCTCCCACCTCCCTTTATTTCCCACCTTGAGGGATAGGGGAGTGTGTTTAAATTCCTGACCTAAGACCACATAGTAGTAGATACTTTCAGATTTTTGATGCTTGCATGTATTGTGGAAGTAGCTATGTTCAAATGTAACCAAAGGGCAGAATCATAACATAAAAATTCTCTGTTAAATAAGCATATTTTTTAAGAGAAAGAAAATATTGGCAAATATTACTGACTTATTTATAAATGAATAGTTAGGGTGATCACCAAAAATTCCAAATTATAGATTTATTATAGGTGCCTTTGAAGATGTTTGAAGTTGAGCAAAAATAGACACGATATAAGAAAGGAATTATTTTCTTTTATTGTTGTTGTTCTTAAAACCTCTTACTTCCATTGTTGGATTTCTCCATTCTCCTCCATGATGGGGACTGGAACAAAATGGACACTAGAAGTGCAGATTTTTATCTGACAGTCAGACACCCTTGAGCAAAGTCTTCCCAAAGGGTTCCTTTTTGTCAACTATTAATCTATCGCCTGTGAAGTTAGTATTCTATTTTGGATCTGATCCTCATGCAAGTCCTTTTTCCTAAGGGTATGTGTAATACAGAGTTCCGTTGCACCTGGAACGCTCTGCTTGTCTTTTGATCTAGGCCTGGCGGGAGTTTTTCTACATCCTTAAATCATTTGTTTTATTCTTTGCCTTCACAGGGCAACCTTCATTTTCTCAAGCCACACTGTTTAATAAGAACACTACTTCCCTGCCTTTCTGATGTTTAGAACTTAGTTGGAAGACTCACTAAATTTATTAATGGAAGAATTAGCTAATGGTGTTATAGAAAAAGGATTTTTCAGACATTACTCACAGCTTGCTTCCTTTTCTTGACTATACTTCATGATTTTCAGCAAGATTTCATAGCCTGTATTATTTGCTTTTACTAAGAATAATTGCTACCTCTTGAGTGGCAATCTCAATTTTTAACACTTGTTATTATTTTTCTTAACTTAATCATTCATGCTTTTATAAAAACAACTCATTACCACTTAGCTTTATGGTGCTTCTGATTTTTTTTTAAACTCTTAAAAAGGTCAAAAGACATTTTTTGTAACTCCATTCTGCCCTTCCTGTTCCTATTCAGGACATGAAATTTCTATTTAAAGGAGCACACCCTTGCCGTTTGTTCTGAGAATAATATGAAATGTGTAATTAGGACTCCCAGAAGTAAAGGCAACAAAAAGAAGTCTCTGTAAACTGAAAGCCCATTGAAAATGACTTATTGTATTGGGAAATACAAACGAGACTGCAGTGATTAATTTCTAGATTTTCTAGGTGGTTCTCTGTAAGTACAGTGCTGGAAGAGGCTATAATGAGATGGTGAATGAGATAAATACAACTTGGAGAAAATTACTACTTCCCTACTCTCCGAAAAACCTAAAATTCTCTATATTTACACATGCTTTGCCTAGAACTGCTGATCTTTCAGTTAGCAGCCAAGAGCTTAACCACTGTGCCACTGAGACTCCTTGCCTGAAGAGGTAGCACAGAGTGTTAGAAAGAAAGCAAGTTTGTAGTAGAAGCTTTAATGTTTATATATCTGTATTATTATACATGAAAACTTTGATGACTATTAAAGTCTTCAATTTTCTTTTTCACCTGAAATATAATAAGAATAAATGAAATAACATATATGGTACTTGGAGACATTCAGGAAGGAACCAAACCCGTTGCCGTTGAGTCCATTCCGACTCATAGCGACCCTATAGGGCAGAGTAGAACTGCCACATAGGGTTTCCAGGGAGCAGCTGGTGGATTCGAACTGCCGACCTTTTGCTTAGCAGCCATAGCTCTTAACCACTGCACCACCAGCGCTCCTCAGGAAGGAAAGTACTGTATAACACATCTCAACACAGATGTCTTAAACTTATCCTGTCCAAAATTGAACTCCCATACTAACTTCATCAGTCTGTTTCCCCAATACTGTTTTACATCTCAGTTCATTTTACTAATTGCTCAAGCTAAATTTCTTGGAGTTATTCTTATTCCTTCATTACTCTCCAGTCCGTCAATAAATCCTGTCAATTGTACTTTCAAAATATGTATGGAATCTTCTCACCACCTTCACTGCTCTCAACCTGGCCCAAGCCACCATCATCTCTCCTGGATTATTGCAATAGCGGCCTAACTAGTCTTCCTACTCTACCTTTGTGCCAATGGCCTAGTCTACTCTCAACACAGTGGAATGATTCTTTAAAAATGTGAGTGAGAAAAAGCATTTGATGACATCCAACACCTTTTCTTGATGAAAACCCTAAAGAAGATTGGAATTGAAGGGAAATTCCTCAGTATGATTCAGGGCATATATGAAAAACCAACAGCCAACATTGTACTTAATGGAGAAAGACTGAGCACTTTCCCCTTGAAATCGAGAACAAGACAAGGGTGCCTGCTCTCACCACTTCTATTCAGTATTGTATTAGAAGCCCTAGCCATAACAATAAGACAAGAAAAAGAAATAAAAGGTATCTAGATTGGAAGAGAAGAAGTAAATTATCTTTATTCATGGATGATGTGACCTATACAGGCAGTTCCAGGGTTACAAACGTTTGACTTACATACAACCCGTAGTTACGAACTAACCCCGTAAAGCCTATTATATTAAAAATTCGAGGTATGTACAGTGGTTCATAATAACAAACAGGTGCTACTTTGTGATGTTCATCAAAAAGTTATTATTATTGCTGTATTATGTTAAAGATGTTTTAGTATATCTGGAAGTGTTTCTTTAATTTTTCTATGCATAGTAAGGTACATTGTATGCTATATACTAAGACAAACATTTTGACTAACTGACATTATGTATGAATTGTACTAACTGTTCCAACTTACATACAAATTCAACTTAAAGACAGACTTAGGAATGGAACTCATTCATAATCTGGGGACTGCCTGTATATAGAAAATCCCAAAGAGTCCAAGAAAACTTCTAGAGCTAATAGAGACATTTAGCAAATTTGCAGGGTACAAGATCAACAAACAAAAATCAGTTAGATTTCTATACACCAGAAATGAGAAATCTGAAAGGGAAACAAATCCATTTACAATAGCATCTAAGAGAATAAAATACCTAGGAATAAATCTAACCAGGGATGTGAAGAATTTATACAATGAAAACTATAAAACTGCTGAAAGAGATTAAAGAAGACTCAAATAAATGGAAAGATGCTCCATGTTTATGGACTGGAAGACTTAATATTATTAAGATGTCAGTACTACTCAAAATGATCTATAGATTCAACACTATCCCAATCAAAATTCCAGAAATAGAAAAGAACAATCCTCAACTTCATATGGAATGACAGGAGGCCCCAAATAGCTAAAACAATGTCAAAAGAGAAGAACAAAGTAGGAGGACTCAAACTTCCTGATTTTAAAACATACTATACAGATACAGTAATCAAAACATCTTGGTACTGGTATAACAATAGACACATAGACCAATGGAATAGAATTGAGAGTCCAGAAATAAACCCATACATCTGTGGTCAACTGATTTTTAACAAGAGTGCTAAGTCTTGTCATTTATTGAAGAGCCTGTTCAATAAATGGTGCTTGGAAAATTAGATTTCCACATGCATAAAAATAAGACAGGATCCGTGCTAAAACCAGAATGAGATACCATTTCATTCCTACTAGGATGGCTAAGATTAAAAAACAAAACAGAAAATAACAAATGTTGGCAAAGATGTGGGGGAATTGGTCACTATGAGTCAGAATCAACTTGACAGTAATGGGTTTTTTTTGTTTGTTTGTTTGGATCCATTGCTGGTGAGAATGCAAGATGGTACAGCCATTATGGAAAACAGGGTGGTGGGTCCTCAAAAAACTAAAAATAGAACTACCATATGACCCAGCAATTCCACTCCTAGGTACACAGCCAAAAGACTTGAAGCAAAGACTCAAATAAAGACTTCTACACCAATGGTCATTGCAGCACTATTCACAATAGCCAAAAGATAGAAACAACCTAAATGCCAATCAGCAGATGAATAGATAAACAAAATGTGGTACATACATACAATGGAATAGTACTCGGCTAGTAGGAGAAATGAAGTCTTGATGCATGCTACAGTATAGATGAAGCTTGAAGACATTGTGCTTAGCGAAATAAGCCAGTCACAAAAGTACAGATATTGTATGACCTCACTTATATAAAAAAACAAGAAAAGGCAAATGTATAGAGACCAAAGTTTATTAGTGGTTACCAGGGGCAAGAGGGAGGGGGGAAGGAGAGGTTAACGGTGATGGGAATATCACATTGATCAAGGGTAGGGTTGCATAATCGATTATTGTAATTGCTGTAAATAAGTTGTACACCTTTCAAAAGTTGAATTGGCAAAAGTTGTGTGATATATTTACAACAATGACAGAAAAAAAAAAGGTAGCTATTCAGGCTCCTTATGTACAACAAAATTGGTTTGGAGGTCCAAGGTCATGGTTTCATGGGACATACCAGTTAATTGGCCTAATAATGTGTTTAATGCTTTGTTCTGCCTCCTAGTTCGTTGTGTAGTGCTTGGGGTCTTAAAAGCTTGTGTATGGCCATCCAAGGCACAACAATTGGTCTCTGTTCACCTGGAGCAACAGATGGAGAAGGGGAATCAGGAATAGGAGGAGGTTATAGAATGTGTAGCTAGTTGCCTCCATGAACAATGGCCTCCTTTGCCATGAGACCAGAAGAGCTGGATGGTGCCCAGCTACCATTACTGGACATTTTGATCGAAGATTCCCTAGAAGAATCCTGGTCAAAGTGGGGGAAATGCAAAACAATTTCAAATTCTCGTGGACTCTAGGCTTTCTGGAGCCATGGAGGATGGATGAACCCCTGAAACTATTGCCTGAGATAATCTTTATGTTCTTTTAAGGACTATCTATATGGGATCAAAGTGACAACAGCAACTGGAAAGATTAGATAGGAACCTTAGGGGGCAGTGAGTTTGTGTTAATGAGGGAGGAACAACTCAGAAAAGGAAGGTGAGGATGGTGGTACAACTCAAAGAAAGTAATCAGCGTCACTAAATTGTACATATAGAAACTGTTGAATTGGTGTCCATTTTGCTGTGTATATTCTCATTAACAGCAACAAAATAAATTTAATTAAAAAAAAGTAAGATCATGTCCCTCTTTTGCTTAAAATATTCCAGTGGTTCCTCATTACTCTCAGGGTAGAAGTCAAAATCTCTATAATAGCCTAAAAGGTCCTACAAGATCCTCAACCCCTCTGTCTCCTCATTACCTCTCCTGTTCTTTCCCTGACCTCATTTCCTACTACTCAGGACCTTGCTCATTCAGCATTAGTCACACTGGCCTCCGTGCTGTTCCTTGAAACACAGCAGCATAGTCTTGCTTTAGGGCCTTTCCTCTTTCTTCTGCCTGAGACAGTGTTCTCCCAGATTGCCTTATGGCTGATTACTTCATCTCCTTCAAGTCTTTGCTTAATTGTCACTTTCCCAAGGAGGCTTACCCTGACCATCTTGTTTCGAATTGCAACCTACGTTATGCCCATCATATACTCTAGATACCCCTCACCAGGTTCTGTTCCCCAGGAAAAGCAGGGATTCTCTTTCCTTTTTTTGTCTGTTTTGTTCACTGATGTATTCCAAAGACCCTAGAACATGATGCTGATGTAGTATTTTTGAAGGTAAAGAGTAAGGTAAGCTGGAAAATGTTTAAACAATGCCCAAGAACAAAGAATTAAGAAAATGCTTCGACAGTGCCTGTCAAAGTCCATTTATCCACCCACCTTCACATGCCTAAGTCAATATTTCTCAAAGTATGTTACAAGAACACTGATTCTGCAAAAAGTCCCTAAAAAGGGGGCTTTTAAAAAATACAAATAAATTTTAGAAATGCCATTTACTACATATCACTTTTGGAAACTTACAAGGCTTAGAGCACAGAAGGACTCTTTGAAGTTCTCCAGTAAAAAAAAAAAAAACCCCACTGCCGTTGAATCAATTCCAACTCATGGCAACCTTATAGGACAGGATAGAACTGCCCCATAGCATTTCCAAGGCTGTATTTTTTTTTTTAATTGTTGTGCTTTAAGTGGAAGTTTACAATTCAAGTTAGTCTCACATACAAAAATTTATACATACATTGTTATGTGACCCTTGTTGCTCTCCCTATAAGTTTATTAAGAAAATGTTCTGCATCCCACTTTGGTGAGTGGTGTCTGTGGTCTTAAAAGCTAGCGAGTGGCCATCTAAGATGCATCAATTGGTCCCAACCCACCTGGAGCAAAGGAGAATGAAGAACACCATAGACACAAGGAAAGTATTAGCCCAAGAGACAGAAAGGGCCACATAAACCAGAGCCTGAAACCAGAAGAAATAGATGGTGCCTGGCTGCCACCAAAGACCACCCTGACAGGGAACACAAAGAGTGTTGGAAGCAGACTGCCACATCTTTCCCTCACGGAGTGACTGGTGGGTTCAAATTGCTGATCGTTCAGTTGGCAGCTGAGTGACCACTGTGCCACCAGTGTTCCTGAACCTAGAGTAGTGCCTGGAAAATACAAAAATATGGAAGTGATTGACTGCTATATTCTTTAAGTGGTTGCTTGTAAGTACAATGCCTAAAGAGACTATATGTTGAATGAATGAATAATCAGTGACCACGTTTTCCAAGAGAACCATTGCTGAGGATGGGAAAGTTTTCAAAAGTACTTCAAGAAGATAAATGAATTGGGGGAAAATATCTAGTAGTACCCTCTAACATCTGCTTACCCCTTGTCCTTTCTATGTCTCTCTTAGGCAGAGGCCAGGGATCTGAGGGGATGACCAGTCACAGTTAGCAGCTGCATATACAGCTGTGTAGTAGAGATGGAAAATCATCTTCAAAGCCAGCAAATTATTTAGAGACAAGCAGAAGAAATTTTTTTTGGAAATAGATATATGTGTAAGATAATGCATTTGGAAAGGGAAAGTCTAATAGAAAACAATAAGACAAAGTATTTAATCCAACATTAATCGAGCACTCCCTAGTCCCAAAAAATATGCTGAGTGTGGAGAATAAAGGTAGAATAAGACCTGATAGTTGAATTCAGGAGCTTGGTTTTCCATACTTCCATTTCATCCACCTCACTTCTGAATTATTTTTCTAAACACAGATATTATCTAAACATCTCTCTCATCTGCCAAGAAAACTTCCTCATCTCAGACTTATTTTTACTGGAGCCAAGACTGCACAGATGGATGACTTAGTAAAGTTCTCTAAATGTATAAATTTTTTACATGGAAAATGGCAATCAGCTATTCTTCATCTCTACCCAGGGCAGAACAGCAGAAAATGTATTTAAAATGTAGCATGGAGGATATAGCTGAGATACAGGAAAATTTTTCTGTTTGTCAGACTCTGAGATGGTTTTCTATGACAGGTTATAGAAACTCTGAAGGTGGAAACTTTTATTTTTAATTTCATTCTGACGGAGCAGTTTATACCAGCATTTCTCAAAATATGTTCCAGCATAATACGGGCCACTAAGGAAGGTTACTGTAAGTAAAGATTTTGTTGCTAAATGCATTTCAGAAATACTCGGTTTTAAAAAGTTAAACATACTTCTTTACTGGAGAACTTCAAAGAGTCCTTCTGTGCTCTAAGCCTTGTAAGTTTCCAAAAGTGATATGTAGTAAATGGCATTTCTAAAATTTATTTGTATTTTTTAAAAGCCCCCTTTTTAGGGACTTTTTGCAGAATCAGTGTTCTTGTAACATACTTTGAGAAATATTGACTTAGGCATGTGAAGGTGGGTGGATAAATGGACTTTGATAGGCACTGTCGAAGCATTTTCTTAATTCTTTGTTCTTGGGCATTGTTTAAACATTTTCCAGCTTACCTTACTCTTTACCTTCAAAAATACTACATCAGCATCAACAACAAGAGAATCTTTGTTGAATCATCCCTTTAGCAATAGCATCAGAAAAGGATTCCTTTGAAACCTTTTCTTTTAAAGTTATAGCTGCCAGGCAGTAAACAAGTGAAAGATAAAACCTAGAAACAGATTCATGGAACCTGGTTTTTCATTGTATCCAGGCTGTAATTAGAAATACATAGGTGAATTTTGCTACAAAAATGACTGTGACTGTTAAAACTCATGATGGGATGAGGGGAAGTACAAGGCCATCCATAACATGTTATAGTTCGGAGAGGTGAGTATCACCTAGAGTAGCTTATTCATCAGTACATTAAGTTGCAGTTTCCAAAGTGAGACCAAAGTGTCATAACACGTATCTCTCCACATATAGTTTTCCTTGTTACTGGAATAGGTTAGAAATTATATCTTCACCTACTTTATTGATTCAGAAGGAGGCACTTCACAGATTACTGTGTTCCTTACCTGAGTAGAAAGTGAGCTGTTTCTGCCTCAGAATGTTGTTAACCTTCTCCTCAGAGAGACCTGTCATGGAAAGTTCTTGTAGGAGATCTGGAGGACAGAGAAAGGACTTCTCTGAGCTTCATTATAAAATAAAAGGTTACGCTTTTGGCGCAGTTTCATCTAAAACTTGCTTTCATTTTTATATCCCCCCTGGCTGTATTTGCCAAAGGCCACCATGTTTACAAAGGACCTGGTGATTTTAAATAGCTAGATTGGCTTAGTCGGTTTGCAACCCCAGCACTCTGACATTTGCTATTAAAAAGTGCTTAATTGGGAAGAACATGTATTAATTTTACCTCCCTGGCATTGCCTTGAAAATTCTCTCCATTCTAGTGTACCACAGTCCCTTTTGATTTGGATGACTTTGACAAACAAACTCCAGTCTCCTGTCTGTCGTAGAATTAGATCCTCATTCTGATAGTAATATTCACGTGGGAATAATTTGATGCCTACATTAGCTGGAGAAACACTATCGCCCTTTTACTGTCTAAACCAATTTTTTTTTCCTACTGCCTTGTAAGAATTTTCTAAGAAAAAAAATGACTCCCATTTTAGGTCGAGTTCTTACTTTTATCTTTGTAACAAGCCTCATATAAATCATATAAAGTTTCCTCTCATCCGCACTTCATAGATTTAGGTTGTTGCCATTTAGTGGAAAACTACCCTTTTATGCGCATATCGTGCATGTTTTGCAGCAGTAAAAATAGGTATGTGAGTGTCTGAAGTTGGAAAATTACAATTATCTGATATCATTTTAAAACACAGGACATTTGTCTCCATTGTTCACTATATTTCACCAGTCCATTAAATTTTCCCTTTTAAGCTGTAGTAGATAGGTTGCTTGAATGCAGTTAAATGTGAGGGAAGAGCACTATTTAATCACGTGAGTTATTTGTAGAAAGAGCTTTTTAACCTCTTCTTAAGAAGCAAAATGATCTATGACACTTTTAGCACCATACAACAAATTTTGATTATAGATGACATTTTAAGTTTAGATGAGTACATTGATAGATAACAGGTATCAAATCCACTATTAATAGTAGTTCTCCACCAGAGGGAGGAAGAAGGAAGGAGTCTTAGCTTAAGGAGCAATGAGCTTCTGTTAAGGGTGATGAAAAAATTTGGAAACAAATAGTGATAATAGTTGCACAATGTGATGAACGTAATTAATGTTACCAAGTTGTTAAAAAAAAATGTTGGAATGGCAAATGTTTTGTTATGTATATACTTACCACCCAAAAAAAAGCTCTTTTTTTCCTAGAAGCTTTGTTCTACAGTTAAATCTCTCACTTTTTTTTTTTAGCTGTTAAGATACAGGCTTACTGAATTTGTTGTTACTTTAATATGTTGTAACCTTGAAATAAGCCTTGAATTTCTCTCCAGATTTGTTTGATAAAGCATGGTGAATTGTTGCCTTTGGGAAACGCAGCTCTAAAATATTCCCATCTCCACTAAGTGAGTGAAATTGTGTGCAATTTTTGTAGCTCCTCCTTATTGATCTTAGATTATAGAAAGAAGGGACTGTGTTCTAAGTGAGAATTCCAAGTGGGCAGATGAGTCCTGACTTTTAGTGAGTGACTTGCTATGTGAAAAAGAGAACACTTTATCTCTTTCTCATCAAAATAGAAGTCTATAGCATGCTGCTTTAGAAGGTTTTGCCAGAGAAATGTCTCCTTAACGGAAATACTTGAGCAATAGTCAAGATAGAAGGAGGAAATTTATTAATTTAGGTGTCTGATTTATTCTCTGCCTCTGTTTCCCCCCAGTTCATCAAAGCTAGATTCACTCATGACTTCATTTGATGGTTCAAATCCTTCTGGGTTCCTAACTGAATTGTTATAGAGGGAAAACATTGGTTAATTACCCCATCTCCCCAGACTGGGTCACCTTTTTTAGTTATAGTTCTAGACAGGATTCTGTAGCCCCTCATCACAGGTGTCACACTCACTTCATTTTAGATGTGGTGAGCAAGATGCAAATCCAAGGTACCTAAGCAGCAGTCTTTCTCTCTTCCTTTCCCCTGCACTATGGACAGACTCCAGGCACAAAATCGAGCTTCTGCTTAAATTTTCCCTCCTTGGTTCTCATGGCATCCTGTCTAGTCCACCGTTGTCCCCTCAGGTACAGAGCCTCCACTGAAGTCAGTGCCTCACCCAGGCTTCTTCTTTCTCCTAAGTCCACTCAGCTGCTTTGATCCCAGCACATATGAACACATATCTCTTAGAGTTGTTACGGTTGTTGTCTTTGCCGTCAAGTCCACTCTGACTCATGGCCACCATCTGTCTAACAGAACAAAATGTTGCCCAATCCTGTGCCATCTACATGCTTATTGGTATGTTTGAGCCCATTGTTGGGGCCATTTTTGTAATCCATCTCATTAAGAATTCCCCTCACCTTTGTTGGTCCTCTACTTTATCAAACATGATGTCCTTCTCCAGTGAATGGCCTCTCCTGATGACATATACAAAGTAAGTGAGTCAAGTCTCAGACAACATTCTATGATCCATAGGGTTTTTATTGGCTGATTTTTGGAAGTATATCACCACGCCTTTCTTCCTAGTCTGTCTTAGTTTAGAAGCTCTGCTGAAACATGTCCACCATGGGTGACCAGACTAGTATTTGAAATACCAGTGGTGTACCTTCCAGCATCACAGCAAAATGCAAGCCACCACAGTAGGGCAGACTGATGGGTGGTGGATCTCTTACAGCAACACTACTGTTTTGATTTTCTAACTCCACCCACCTGAGTGAATACCTCAACAACAACTGCTTTAAGAATTGGAGCTGTAAACACCCAGCCACTCCTCCCAAGCCAGCCGCTCCCCACTTCCTCTTGATCTTAGCTCCTGCCTTCCCTCCCTTATTGCCTCATAACCTGTACTGCTACTTCTGTTGTAGTCCCTCAGATTGTAACCTCATATGCATGAGTGTTCAAATGTATGCACAGTTTGGATCAGATCTCAGAGGTGATTCTGTTGTCTACAGATACAGGAGAGAACAGCCAAAAGGCTATTTCTTTAACAAAAGCTTCAGGCCTTTGACCCTGTTATTGCCGTCTTCCTGGAATGCTCTTGCACAGATACTTGCATGGTTTATGCCCTCACTTGCAGTAGGTCTCTGCTCAACTATCTCCTCCTCTGAGAAGCCTTCCCTGACCACTCTTTCTAAACTAATATTTCTTACCATTCTCCATTGCCTTACCCTGCTCTCCTTCTTTTCATAGCACTTAGAACTGCCTGCTCATTAAGTATCTGTTCTACATATAACAGTTGTATGTATTTTTTTAATTATTGTTTGACACCCCACAGAATGATTAGTTTGTTCGCTTCTCTATCTGTAGTGCCTAGAACAGTGTCTGGCACATAGTAGGTGCTTAGTAAATATGCACTGAATGAATGTTATATATCGTGTAGGATAATTAACACAAGACTGGCAAATTCATTTATACTGTGGTTAATTATCACAAGGTTGATGCTTTAGTTCATTTACAGTGTGATTAGGCAAATTTAATGTGCTGTGGCAAATGTTTTATGGTCTTAGTGAAAACACAGTTTACTATAACAAATATGTTACAAGGTTAAATTGTCATCACAATGTTCCACTCCTGAAAGAGTCAGACAAAACTTTTTATATAAACAGCTGAATATTAAAGAGAGAAGCTTTGAGCAGTAACAAGTTACAGAGTATGTGTGGATTTAAATTTTAGAATGCCTTTGTCTCACTGAGTTGTCCACTTAGGTTATTCACTGTGCCTCTGTAAACACTAGAATGTGAATGTTCTCTTCTTTTCTTTACTAAGAAGCGCAGTTTTACTACAGAATTTGAGTGCTTATGTCAAAAATTATCATTATCCTCCCCTCAAGGCTTCTTTTAAAATATAACTTTGACTTACAATTCAATAACTAAGATCAGTTAAATAAATTGTACCTTACCATATTGTGGCAAGTGGGCAAGTATATGTCTTTTCTTCCAGAGGCTAGATGTCAGAATAAGTAGGAGGACCATCTCAAACCATTCACAAATTCATTCAAACAGAATAATTGATAAGGAGCGCTTATTCTGTGCCAAATACCCTACTGCATCTCTGCAATAGGCTAGATTGTAGAATACCTGGGTCTGCATATACCTGGGAAAGTGAATCACTGGTGCCCTCTGTTAGAGACCCTTGGGGTTGAGATGTTCTAGATTGCCTCATCAACATCTTACTTGGCAGCCTGCCGATTGCTAGGTCTTATCTGCTGTCAGAGTGTGTTTCTGCTAAAAAATAGGAAGACAGTGAAGGACTGACATTTCTCTGCACATTTCAGATTAGCTTGGATTTCAAAGCCACCTGGAATATGGGAAGAAGACAGGCTTTGGGATGAGCCAGGATGCAGTTTGAAACCCTTGCTTCTCTCTAATTAGATCAACTGAGATATGTGCCTTAAACTCCCTGAGCCTCAATTTTCTCATCTATAAAGTCACAGATTGTTATGCCTACCTTATAATATTACCATCCATCACCAGTCTGTCAGTTTGTTGTCCTGTGGTGGCTTACGTGTTGCCCATGGTGGACAGATTTTATCAGAGCTTCTAGACTATGACAAACTAGGAAGAAAGGCCTGGTGATCTACTTTCAAAAGTTAACCAATGAAAACATTATGGATCACAACAGAATATTGTCCAATATAGTGCCAAAAGATGAGCTCCCTAGGTTGGAAGGCACTACACAATAGCTGCAACAATGGACTCAAACAAACCAATGATTGTGAAGATGGCACAGAACCAGGCAACGTTTAGACTGAGTAAGTCAAGTGTCTGGCATTTAGTGTGTGTTTGAGAGGTACTTATTTTCCCTCCCTCCTCTACCACTTGGAACCTGCCAGATTTTTATTGCCCTCTAGACATGTCTTACTCCCATAACACACACATAATTTTGGTTGAACAGGACCTTAGAAGGTATCTTGTCTAATCCCTTCCTTCCATCTCTTTATCCTTCCTCTCTTTTTTATACACAGCTTTCTAGTTCCTTTTCCATTTTTGTTTAGAACCACAGACAAAGATGAAGCAAGTCCGTAGTCCCTGATCTTCCCATGTTGCTAGAAAATCTTGTGGCAGTTTCACTGTGATTAGGAAAAGGTTTCTCTAAGCAACATTTTTCTGACATGTTTAATTTCCTTAACTCTTTATTCATGCATGCTTAATTTAAAATGAATGGAGTTTTTGCACTAAACTGGTATGTTCCAGTCGTGCCCCTTCTACAAAGGTATACTTTAAAGGATTTTAGGCTTTTTTTTCACTTTGAACATTTAAAAACACACTTCAGTAGAATGCAGCTTAAATTTCTGAGTAAAGTGATGAATTAGTTTATTCTCCATTAGGGTAAAGCAATCCGAGAGCTTCAAGATCCCACCTCGTTTAACCCTGAAAAGTAATTGTTTGCTTTTGTGAGATAAGAAATTTTAATCTCATGAACTAGTATATGCAAAAAGGTTAAGACTGTTGATTAAAAACAAATCACACCAAAAAAATCAATGCAAAAGACAAAAAACAATTAAGTCTAGAACCGAAGACCAGAAGTTTAAAAAGTCAGTTTAAGAATCCTCTGATTTTAATCTGCCTTTGGCACTGTGTTCATTAGTGCATCTGGCAGTGCCTCTTGGCAAAGAAAGTTTGGCTCGGGGAAGGCAATGTTTAAATTGGCTGGGAGAAACCAGAGTGTACAAGTCTACTTTTGTCTCTGAGGGGGTATAATTTCTTCATTCATTTTCCTTTTATAATTTTCTTCTCCGTGCATTTCTGAGTAAATTTTAGAGCTCATGAAAGCAAGGAAATGATATCACCAGTTTGAGCCAAGTAGAGTGTGGGTTGGCAGCTATGCTGTTGAGATCCTGAACATGAGCCATTTTCTGTCCCAGCTCAGCTTGTCCCGTTGATTTCAGACTAGGGAAAAAAATAACAAGTGGCACCTTTCCATGTCTGTACTTGAGATGTGAACTGTGCTCATGTCATGGGAGGATTGTCCTCAGACTTCTCACAGTGTGGCATTGGGATCATTTGGGCCTAAATCAGGGTCCTAGGTGAATTTATAATCACAAAGAAATGTGGCAGCTGTAACTGAGGTGCTTAGAATCAGCTTTTAACTGGCTTCACTATACCTTTTTGGGGAATACGAATCAACCCCTAACATTGCATTTCAGAGAGTCAGCAAAAGTAAAAGGTCTCCTGAGTGAGAGGACACTAAGATGGTTATGCAAGTGCTTGAGAATCCCAGTGATTGATTGGTTGATTGATAGAGAGAGATACACACACACATACATAGCCCTGGTGGTGCAGTGGTTAGGCACTCTCTGCTAACTGAAAGCTTGGTGGATCAAACTTACCGGCAGCTCAGTGGGAGAAAGACCTGGTGATCTGTTCCTGTAAAGATTACAGCTTTAGAGAACCCTATGGGGCAGTTCTACTCTGTCACATGAGGTCACTGTGAGTCAGAATCAGCTTGATGGCACACAACAGCAACAATGTGTGTGTGATGCCGTAGATTGCTTTTGTGGGGGCTTTCTAGCCATGGTCTTGTAACTCCCACTCCACTGATCAGGTGGGACTGTGTGATAGGGTAATTGTGGCCCACGAAGGGGATTGGCCAGTTTTTCCATCCCACTGGGCTTCAGGTGAGCCATCTCAGAGGCGGAAGAGAGAGAGGATCCCACCAACACCAAGGAAGAACAGCCAGGAGCCAGCATGTCTTTGGGACCCAGGATCCCTGTGCTGAGAAACTCCTGAACCCAGGAGGCAGAGAGTGAGCTGTAACCCTGAAGGTGGCAAGAAGGAGCATAGAGACCCAGCAGCAGGAGATGGTGCAGTAGGCTTCCTGCCCCACAGAGAGAGAAAGCTGAGTGCCTTTGGGTAGAGGCCAAGGGCCAGGGAGAGGTGTGCCTGTGAGCACGGCTGGAAAGAGGCTGTCCTGATCGAAGAACTGTATCCTGAGTGTTCCTGAGCCTGTTACTTCCCTAATAAACCCCATAATCATGAGTGTTGTCTGTGAGTTCTGTGTGACCAATGCAATGAATTATCGAACCCAGCAGAGAAGTAGAGAGTGCCGTGGGAGGGGCGGTTGGTATCAGAATTGGTAAAGATGGCAGAAAGAGGAGGTATGCTTGACCTCCACTTCATAGGACTCAACCTTGGGCTGTTGATCTTGATTTTCCCTTCCCATTGTGAAGTTAAAGGAGGTTAGACACTGCCCCCATACCATTCTTACTATGTATGTGTGTGTGTGTATGTGTGTGTGTATAGTAAAGATAGTAAAGTAAATGCAATAGTAAAGATCAGTGAGTAAGGCTGTATATGTATATCTTTACTATTGCATTTATATTTTTGAATGCCTATTATGTATATGCTAACTATCTAAATAAAAATTCTGAATATAAGATGGTGACTCCCATCAAGGAATTCAGTGTCTAATGGAGGAGGTAGACACATAAACAGATACTATAAGGATGGTCTTAATATGCAGACAGTCAGCCATGCCAGTTATCAGCTTGGCAGTGCCTTAATCCCAGGGCTGAAGGGAGGAGCTTTTCTGCCGTCAGCTTTTCCGAAGATTGATAAACTGCATGCAGACAACTAATGCCCGGTGCTGCCAAATAAATCCATAGGATTGAAATATAACTGAGCAATGTGTAGAATTAGGAGAATACAGTCATGCCTTAAACACAAACATTTATCTGAAACCTGTTTAGAGTGAGAAAAAATATAATAGTGATGATGATTATAATTACTATAATGAGGCCTATTCTCTGGCTCTCTGGAAAGAGAAGAGCCTGCAGTGGGTGTTGTCTGCATTGTGTGGGGCACATGCAGAGTCATCCCCACACTGCTGGCACAGTGTACAGGTGTATGTTTGTGTGTGTGTGTATGTGTTTGTGTATGTGTTCCCGTCTTTGACCTGTGCTTTGAAAGGTAAACTGGATGTAAGAAGAGAAAGGGATAAACCAGAAACTACCAGACCGCACTTGGGTTCTGGGGCTGGATTTCCTCTGAAGTAATTTGTGTTTCTGAGAAAAGCCGCTGTTCTTCCCTTAACTGCTTGGCCAGGTACGTGACTGTACCACTGGTGGCCAAGTGCTTCTCTGAGCACCTTCACGGGGGTGTTAAGAGGTGATTTTTATCTCTTTGCAGCCCAGGGGGATACTTCTCTGTATCCTCCTAAGTCAGAAAAGAAAAATCAAACCTAATATCTATCATAGGGAATCTGTCACACCATTTTTCCTACAGATAGGTAGGTAACAATACCTGTTCCTTTGTTACTGATCATCAAATTGAAGCTCAGAGACGTAAATTAATTTGTCTAACGTCACCCAGTTAATCAGACAGATAATATATATTGTTAATAGATATATTATTAGTTTTGTTTTTTTTTAACTCATGTTTCTTGCCTGCCTAGTAGAAACGTTTCCATTGACCTGTTTCCCTACAATTGAATGGACTGTGTATACTTTGGAAAATGCCACAAATTTCCTCTTTTTTTCCACATATTTTATTTGAGTTTCATCTGAATCTGTTAGGCTAAAATAAGCTGTAAATTATCTAGCCAATTGTATCACATCTGTGATGCACAGGATCCAAAACTGGGTTACCTCCTGGTCTTTCTCATTCAAGGAAATTCAGCCATGTCCATGACATATTATTTCTTCACAACTTTCTGCTTGGCAGATCAGCTTGCAGTTTAAAGAAACATGTCCTTGAATATTTCAAATCTCTCTTGACTGAAAGGAGGGAGGGAAAGGGGTATTGAGAACAATTTAATCGAGGATGAAGAATTAGGCATGAATATTATTTTTCTCAAAATAAAATAATAAAACTTCCCTGAGCTTGGGCACTCTGCCATAGTCTTCAAATGAATATTTTAAAAACAAAGAAAAACACCTGATAGTATCTGGTGCCCTCTAAGCTTACAGCTCACAACTTGAGTAACATGGCCTTTCAGAGCTCAGAAATATGGGTAATGACCCAGCCATACTGATCTCTGAGCCTCACTTATCTCTGACGGCAGAAGGGCTAATGAGCTTGCCTATGGAGACTAATAGGTACTAATGGTAGATTGAGGACTTGAGTTTGGGAATCTTGACTCCTGATCCAAGACTTTTCTTTCTGGTGTGTGGGATCCTTTAGTAGTGCCCCCACTGCCTCTAGTTGAAGGTCAACTCCACAGTAGGGCATGCAAGATCCTCATGATCTGTCTCCTGCCCACATGTCTAGTCTGTTCCCTGCCTTGTACATTTGTACCTTCTGTCTGGAATGCCTCTTGCTGTGATTCTTCCCCCACACACACACCTTTTCTGCTTTGTAAGCATTTTTTTCAAATCTAGATTGTCACCTCCACCATGAAGTCCTGTGTACCCCCCCCCCCACCCCTTCTGCCACATAGTATTTTCTCTCGCCTGGTATGTTTATTAATTTATTGATTTATTGTACTAGGCTCCAGTCTAAGCATGAGTTATGCAGCAGTGAACACAACTGAGCAGCTCCCTGCCCTGGTGGAGCTTACAGTCTAGTGGGGAAGACAGCTGTTGAACACAGTCAACATGCAGATATAAGAATGTCATTATAACTGGGGTGATTACCGTGAAGGAATAAACACTGTGCTTCCAGCGTGGGAGAGAACTCAATGAACCCATGGTGTTATGATTTTTAAATTGGCATTCCATCTACTGAGGGAGGCTGAGAGCTCCTGAACTCTTCTTCCTGTCTCTGAGTCCCCAGCAGCAGTGACTGCTCAGGGATCCTGTCCTCTTAGGGGCTCCTGAACTTGACCGTGGAGGAAGAAGCAGGGAGGTTGGCTTCTGCTGTTACTTGACACCCACCTCAAAAATGAAGGTTCCTTCCACCTGAGTGGAACCCTGGTGTAATGGTTAAGAGCTTGGCTGCTAACCAAAAGGTCGGCAGTTCAAATCTACCAACCACTCGTTGGAAACCCTATAGGGCAGTTCTACTCTGTCCTATAGGGTTGCTATGAGTCAGAGTCAACTTGAAGGCAACGGGTTTGGTTTTTTTGGTTTTTCCTTATGAGTAGCTATTTAAGCAGTCGGCGTTCTGTTGAGAAAAGGACATAAAAGTCTTATCACAGTGAGGAAGGTGGCCTTTGGTCAGACAGGACGGTGGACTCTTGGAGGTGTGAAGTCGATGCCTGTTTCAGATCCCTGGTGAGAGCTGTTCTCTAATAGCCTCGATAAGAGGCAGGAAGGCAGCTGATTGGATAAAACACTATCAAGATATGGATAATGGCTCTGTCTGAGTTCTGTTTACACCTGCACTCAACTTTATATAGGATTAATAAATAGGGCATATTAAATTCTCTTTAGAAATTTCCTTGGGAAAACATGTTTGTAAGATGTATTTCAGCTTTTGAAAAGAAAAAGAAGTATTCAACTCTTTCTCAAAAATAGAAGTGCATCTATAAAAGAGAACATCAACCTGCTACTCAACAGTAGGTTCGGAGTTAATGTGTAACGCTCGTCAAGACACTTACACTCTCTGGGATTTATTTTCAACTTTAGCGAGAAGTACTTGTTCTTGATATCACAGGATTCTTACAAAAGTGTTTCTTTTCCTAAGTATTTTAAGTTCTTGAACTGAAAGACACTTTTTAAGTCCAAAGTATAATCTAAGTTTCAAAGATAGCATGCAGCTTTTAAGTAAAACAAATGTGTTCCTTTTTTTGCTTTATTTTTCAATTTTAGTGGGTCATGGAGATAACATCTTACTGTATCCATTTGACTTGAAGACTTGTTATACAAGCTATTTTTCTCCTTTTAATCTAAAGAGAATGGTTTCTTTAAGTAAAAAATGAAGTCATTACTTATAGAACCATTAATTATTTAAGGGAAACAGTCTAAAGCACATTTGTTCATGTAGAGTTGCTCTCAGAAATTTTATTACTCTATTATGTTGTCTCATAGTGACCCTATAGGACAGAGTAGAACTGCCTGATAGGGTTGCCAAGAAGCGGCTGGATTCAAACTGCCAACCTTTTGGTTAGCAGCCAAGCTCTTAACCATCGACTCAACAGCATCGGGTAAAACAAAGATTTTCATAAACTCTAGGTGAAAATATCCTAAGATGTTTAAAATCCTTTACTTTGTATTTTTAAAGTATTTGTTGTTTGTATTAGGTAGTGTTATTTCTATTTTTGAAATTCTGTATTCTTTTATAGTTATTAATAATAGGTTATTTTAAGTGTTCATAGGAGACATTAAAAATTGTAATATGGAAAGCTCTATTTGATTTTTTTGTTAAATTTTATTTTAAAAATGAAAAATAGTACCATTTTATACATTAAGGTCTGTTTTAAATAAGCCTGTCTTCCAATGCATCTATACTGTATACTGGCATGGAAATACAAACTCCTACTTTACGGTGTCCATTACAACATGTTATTAGTAGTAAACAGACATTTTTTTCTATTAATTGTGTGACAAAAAAATCTTTTTAGATTAATATACAATATCATAGAATGGTGGTTTATCAATTTAATGAATTATTGTAATGGTTTTTAATTCCAAAAATTTTTGTGGAATACATAGTTGCTTTACTAGCTTAATTTGAGAGGTACCAAGAAACTCTGGCTCAAATTCTCCCTCACTGGTGCCCAGAACTTTACCATTAGCATTTAATTTCCTTTATACTAAGTTTGCTTCTCTTAGTGACCTTTTTTGTTTTGTTTTGTTTAAATGCAGTCCATCCTGGTGACGTAGTGGTTAAGAGCTCGGCTGCTAGCTAAAAGGTCAGCAGTTCGAATCCACCAGCTGCAACTTGGAAACTCTATGGGGCAGTTCTACCCTGTCCTATAGGGTTGCTATGAGTTGGAATGGACTTGAGGGCAATGGGTTTGGTTTTTTTGTTTTTGTTTTTGATTCCCTATGGAACAGTTCTACTCTGCGTACAGGAGGTCTCCTTGAATCCTAATCTACTCAACGGCAACTAACAACAACATTTCTGAGAGGACAGTAATTAAATTCTCCTTGAAGCCTTAGTGTGAGTTTTTGAATCCACCTGATTGCTCCCTGGAAACTAGACGCCTGGGGGCACAGGGATTCTGAAAGCGGCCAGAGCCAAGAAGCAGCGATGCTGCCAGGCCGGCCTAGAACAAACTGTGATGGTCTCCGATTTTATTGTGCAAATACCAGATATTTCTGGGTGGCAAATGTGTGTCAGAGGTACATATGAATGTTCTGACATGCCAGAGGTTTTAGCCTGGGGGCTTTCTCTGTTAACTTCAGCACAGTGATCAAAAGGTTTATATTGGTCTAATTTATTCATTCCTTCCATGAAAACTTGGAAATGAGAGAGATGGTGAAATGCTGTCTGAAGTACAATGAAACAAAAATTAATTTGTCCTTCACTATTGTATGTTTCAGAGACTGGAGCACAAGGAAGTTTTAGTGGGCTTGTTGTTCCTGGTTTTCCCGTTCATTCCAGCCAGCAATCTCTTCTTCAGGGTGGGTTTTGTGGTGGCCGAGAGAGTCCTTTACATGCCTAGGTAATTATTGCACATGATTTCCTGCTTAACAAGACCTGCCTTCTGTCACCAACATTTATAGTTCCAGAGAGACAATCCTTGTGTGTGTAACAGTTAGGTCCTTGTGGAGCTAAAGTTTTCATTACCTCAGCATTAAAAACAACCACACACAAGGTTGGATGAGATCACGTTTATAATGGTTTAACTCTAGTTGAAAGCTTTATAGTTGGATGTGAAATATTGACTTGAGTATATTCAGGATTTTAGCAGCAGTTATTTGTGCAATGTCTTTGTCCAAACATCTATGTTTTATTAAACACAATTACAGTAAATTTCTAGAAATATTTGTTGACTTGCATAAAATTATTATGTTAAGTAGCATGATTATAATTAATCTCTTCCTGTCTTCTGCCTGCTTTCTTGCTTTGCTTCCTTCCTTCCTTTCTGTCTTTCCCTTGTTTTATTTTTAATTTAAAATGGGAACAATCTGCAAAACACTTACCCTTGAGAAAAAAATGGTTGAAAAATTATAAAGAGCGTTCAGATTTGTGCAATGACATAATGCCACTTATTTCTGAATATTTGAATGTGCTGAAGCTTGTCTGCTCTCTTTTCTTATTCAAGTGTCATCATCGTTCCAAGGCAACATTTCTCTTCTAAGGCCTTGAAATGGCCTAGAATCAAAAGACAGTCTTGATTCTGTTGTGTATCAATTCTGTGACCTTGAGAAGGACACAAAGCTTCTTTGCACCTAGGTTTTCTCATTTTTTAAAATATGGAATTTAATAAACAATCCCTAAATTACTAAATTTTATGAGTGTATGTGTGTGTGTATATATATGAATAAACTTTCCTACAGGCAGTATCCCAAACCAAAATATCATAAAGAAATCATTTTTAATTCATGATATTGAAGTAGAAATTTTTTAAAATCATGTAATTAGAAATCATTTTCATAATATTTGATTTTCCCCAAACCCCAGATACTTAACACCTTTCTTGAGACTTTGCAGTGTCTTGTTTTAATGTGATTAAGGGAAAGGCAACCCTTAATTTGCTTTATGTGTCCTCAGTACAAATTGGGAAACAAGTTATTGCTTGAAAAATAGTATTTGATATGGGCAAAAATATAACACTAATTCTTTGTAGTCTGTATTGTCGTAAGATAGCGGTATTATGAGGTCTTGCCAATGGCAAAGAATATGCCTATATTATAGAAGGGCAAAATGGGGCATCAGTCTCTGTTCTAGATCTGTTTTTACTTTAGGCCAGGTCTAAATATCTTGAATTAGCTTTTCTCTTTAATTTTTCAATGCCAAGTGGAATCTATATTTATTCTTCATTCAACATATATTCATAGAGCATCTTTGCTACACATGGTACACTAGAATCTGAGACTACAAAAACAAATTAACCTCAGTACCTGCCCTCAAATTTTATTAGCTGCTGACTAACACCTTTCACTCTACATGCACATTTTTCACATCCTCAAATCATTTAGAGGAACCCTGGTGGCACGGTGATTAAATACTCCGCAGCTAACTGAAAGTTCAGCATTTTGAACCCATCAGCCTGTCAGCAGTAGAAAGATGTTCCAGTCTGCTTCTGTAAAGATTTACAGCCATGGAAACCCTACGAGTCACTTCTACTCTGTCATATAGGGTCACTATGAATTGGAATCGGCTCAAGGGCAGTGGGTTTGGTTTTTAATATACTTTTAAGATCCCTGGAAGGGGCGGAGCAAGATGGCGAAGTGAGTGGACACTCCCATTTACTCCCCCAGCAACTAATCCCTAACAATGAATAAAAGGAAGCATAGACTGAGATCTCAGAACTCCGGATGGCAGCTGAGGTGTTGGAAAGTCAGGACGAATCCAGAAGTGGGGGAGAGTAGGACTGGGAATGACACAGACACTGGGAGAACCTACCTGCTGACACTGTGAGCTCTCACTCATCATGGCCATTTTGGGACAGTGCTGGGCAACACCGCATAAAAGCAACACAGAGAGGGAGCAAATATGAGGAAACTGTAGTCCAATTTTTTAAGGTGGTACAAATTGGCCATAGTGATTCACATGCTGCGCAATTGAGAGGGGACGAAGGGAGACCGTGGTACTGTGAGAGAGTGCTATTGAATCATGCTGAGGCCAGAGATGGATGGACACTAGGACCAGGAGGAACTGCAAGGTCAGCAGAGTGAAGGGAATACTTCAGACTGATGGACAACACAAAGAGAAACAGCTCGCTCCCTGCCCACAGTGGGACACCGTGGGAGAGCCCGTGCACGGGCACCCGTGAGAGAAAGACATAGAGAGTCACGTACTTTCGCCACAGGAAAGTTGAACCTCACCGCTGACGTCAGTGTCTACAACCAGCTAAAACCCCCTCTCCCATGCACGTGTATTGAATTCCAGAGATCAAGCATTCAGGACTCCTGGATCAACACTGAAAAAAAAAAAAAAAAACCTAAGGATAAGAGTGCTATCTAGTGATTCTCAGGAGAAGATACCTAGCCCACCACTGCTGGGTTGATTCTGCTTGGTAGAGACCCAGTGAGGGGGAGTGGAGCTGCCCCATTGAGTTCCTAGGGCTATGAGTCTTTGCAGAGGCAGGCTGCCACATATTTCTCCTGCAGAGTGGCTGGTGGGAACAGGCCCTGACTTTTTGGTTGGCAGCTGAGCACTTGGCCACTATACCACCAGGCCGACAAACCAGAACATTTTTCCAGAATAATCAGAGTATAAAATTTCAATAAAAAAGAGAAGATAGCAAAATAGCACAGGTTCAACAACAACAACAACAAAAGTAAAACACACAAAATAACATGAGAAAAATGATCAGTCAAAAGCAAAACATGAAGAAGAGGAAATTTCTCCTGTGGAGGCCAAACTATTACAAAGAATTGGTGATTTTCAGACTCTGGTGCTAAATGTGTCTAAAGAAAGCAAAAAGCACACAGAAAAGAAACTAGCAGAGATCAGGAAACAAATGGAGGAACAAAAGGAGAGACTGAACAAGAAAATTGAAAACATCAAAAAAAAAAAAAAAAAAAAAGAGAACTAGTGAGACTGAAGAACAAAGCAACTTAATTAGAAAAAGCAAGAGAAACACTTAACAATAAAGTCAGAAGATAGAATAAAATGAACTAGAAGACAAAATAACTGAATTTATCAAGTCTCAAGAGAAATAAGAGAAAAGAACAAAGAAAAGTGAAAACACCCAAAAGCAAATATGGGATTCCATTAGGAAATCCAACATTAGAATTCTTGGAATCCCAAAGCACCATGACAGTAATAAAGGCATAAAACAATTTTCCAAGAGATAATCAGAAAATTTCCCAGACCTGAACAGAGAACCAAGGCTGCAAATACAAGAAGCTTCATGAACCCCAGTCAGAAGAGACACAAAAAGATCAACTCTGTGCCATGTCCTAATAAAATTCTTGAAAACCAAAGACAAGGAGAAGATTCTGAAAGCAGCACGAGAGAAATGCAATATAAGATACCAAGGATCTTTGTAAAAATTGGTGCGGATTTCTCTCCAGAAACCCTAGAGGCCAGAAAACAATGGAGCGACATAAATAAAATACTGAATGAAAACAATTGCCAACCAAGAATTCTTTACTCAGCAAAGTTGTCATTCAGAAATGGAGGGAGGAATTAAGACATTCCCAAACAAACAGAAGCTCTGGAAATTTGCCACGACCATTCCAGCTTTGCAAGTATTACTCAATGTAGTAATCCAAATGGAAAGACAAGAGCATTAAATAAATACTCATGTCTGTACATGAGGGAAAATAAGTAAATAACAAATAAGAGAGAGAGAGATCTCCAAAAAACACAACAACGCAGGAAATCATAAGAACCAAGTATATGATATTTTCAGTGTATAAACTCAATAATTAAATCCTACAAACAATATAACATGAAATTGATAAGACATAAGCACAAAGTAAACTTATCGAGTATAGGTTGTATATTGACATTAATGGAGACATACCAGCAGAAATGGGGGAGGGAGGAGAATATCAGGAATAAGTTGTATGTTAACTGTTATTCATATGTTAAACATTGTTGCAGTTGTAAGTTGTGTCATATAATATATGTGGTAACCACTAAGAAATTACCAAGAAAAAAATTTCAGAAGAAAGAGAAAGAAAGCAAAAAGGCTTATCACAAGAAGCAGCCAAATACAAACAAAAACAGAAAAATCAGAATAAAATAACTAAGATGATACAAAACACTCAAAAAAAAAAAAAAAGAATAGCAAAATGAGTGAGGTAGACAGTTTGTTTTTAGTAATCACCTTAAATGTAAATTATCTAAACATCCCATGCAAAAAGCAGAGTGGCAGGATGGATTAAATTAAAAATTATCCTTTTGCTGTCTACAAGAAACTCACCTTAGGCATAAAAGACACAAAAAGACTAAAAAAAAAAATGATGGAGTAGAAGATTCCATGCAACTAGTAAACAAAGAACAGTGGTGGTCATACTGATATCAGACAAAATAGACTTTAAATCAAAATCTATTATAAGAGATAACTACATTACATAATAGTGAAAGGGTAAATCCAGCAAGAAGACTAACATAAATATATATGCACCTAACAGCAATGCACCAATATACATGAAACACTGAGTAATATGAAAGGAGAAAGGAACAATACCACAATAATATGAGGGGACTTCAACACACTGCTTACAGTTCTAGATTGAACATCTAAAAAGAAGATCACTAAGAACATTGAGAATTTAAATAAAACTGTAAGCCAGTCGGACCTAATGGACATATACAGAACACTCCACCCAGCATCACAAGATACATTCTTCTTCAATGCACATGGATCATTTTCAAGAATAGACCATATGCTAGGACACATAACAAGTCTCAACAAATTTTAAAAGATTGAAATCATACAAAGCATCTCCTGACCATAATGATATGAAGCTAGAAATCAAAAACTGGAAAAATAGGGAAAAATAAATAAATACATGGAAACTAAATAGTACACTATTAAAAAACTATTGGCTCATAAAAGAAATCAAACGTGAAATTAAAAAATTCCTAGAATAAAACGAATATGAAAACAGAATGTATCAAAACCTTTGGGACACAGCAAAAGTAGTACTCAGAGGGAAATTCATAGCAATAAATGCCTGCATTAAAAAAGAAAGATCCAAAATCGTTAACTTAAACCAACAACTTGAACAAACAGAAAAAGAAGAGCAAAAGAAGCCAAAAGCTACCAGAAAAAAAGGAAATAACATAGATCAATGGCAGGGAAAAAAAAGAAAAATAGAGCCAACAAAACCAGAAGTTGGTTATTTGAATGGATCAGTAAAAGAGACAAACCACTGACTAGATCGACAAAAAGCCAGAAGAGGCAAATAACCAAATTAAATGAAATTGGTGACATTATAACCAATCTGACAGAGATAAAGAAGATCATAACTGATTACCACAAAAAATTGTACTCCATCCAACAAATTTGAAAACCTAGATGAAATGGACAAATTGCTAGAAACATACTACCTATCCAAACTAAGACAAACAGAGGTAGAAAATTTAAACAGACCCATCACAAAAGAAGAGAGAGAAGATGTCATAAAAAATTGCCAACAAATAAGCACAGAACCAGATGGCTACACTGGAGAATTCTACCACACATTCAGAGAAGAGTTGACACCAATCCTACCCAATTTTTTCAAAAACATAGAAGAGGAAGGAGCACTACCAAACTCTTTTTATGAAGCCAGCGTAATTCTGAAACCTAAACCAGGCAAAGACATCACATCAAAAGAAAATTACAGACCAATATCCCTTATGAACATAGATGCAAAAATTTTCAACAAAACTCTGGCCAACAGACTTAAGAAACGTATCAAAAACAATCATACATCATGATCAAGGGTGATCCATAGCAGGATTACAGGAGTGGTTCAACATTAGAAAATCCCTGAATGTAATCTACCACACAAATGAAACTACGTAAAAGAACCACATGATCATATCAATTGATGTAGAAAAGGCATTTGATAAAATTCAACACCTTTTCTGATAAAAACTCTCAGCAGAATAGGAAAAGAAGGGACATTTCTCAACGTAGTTAAGGGCATGTATGCAAAACCAACAGCCAACATTATACTTAGTGGAGAAAGGCTGAGAGCCTTCCCTTTGAGGATAGGAATGAGATAAGGATGCCCATTGTCACTACTCTTACGTAACATTGTACTAGAAGTCCTAGCCAGAGCAATAAGACAAGAAAGAGAAGCAAAAGGTATCCAAATTGGGAAGGAAGAAGTAAAATTATCTGTATTTGCAGATGATATGATCCTATATAGAGAAAACCCTAAATACTTCACAAGAAAACTGCTGGAACAAATAGTAGAATTTAGCAGTGTTGCAGGGTACAAGATCAACACACAAAAATCAGTCAGGTTACTCTACGTTAACAAAGAGTACTCCAAAAAAGAAATCCACAAAACAATACCATTTATAATAGCCCCCAAATCAATAAAATACTTAGGAATTGACCAAACTAGGGACGTAAAAGACTTATACATTGAAAATTATAAAACACTACTATAGGAGACTAAAAGAGACCTACAAAAATGGAAAAACATCCCATGTTCAAGGATTAGAAGACTCATAGTGAAAATGTTAATTCTGCCTAAAGTGATCTATAGATACAATGCAATCTCAATTCAAATCCCAACAACATTCTTTACTGAAATGGAAAACCTAATGATTAACTTCATATGGAAAGAAAAGAAGTCCTGAATAGGTAAGCAATATAGAAGAAAAAGAGTAAAGCAGGGGGCCTTACACTCCCCAATATGAAAACATACTATACAGTCACTGTAATCAAAACAGTCTGGTATTGGTTCAACAATAGATGTATAGACCAGTGGAACAGAATTGAGAACTCAAAATTAAACCTAGCCATCTATGGACAACTGATTTTCGACAAGAGGTCAAAAGTCCATTCAGTGGTACAGAAACAGTCTCTTTAATAAATGGTGCTGGCAAAACTTGATATCCACCTGCAAAAAAATGAAACAGACTGTCTTAGGCTGGGTTCTCTAGAGAAGCAAAACCAGTAAAGTGTATAAATA
>NW_004444048.1:7729586-7761384 GCF_000243295.1 Trichechus manatus latirostris | reverse complement strand
GACAGGAAGCAGCTGCAGGATCCAGGAAGAGCAAAAAGCCAGCACGTCTGCTTATATACAGATGCGGGCCACACCCCCAAAGAGACTCCCTTTCATCTGATTGGCTACTCACAGTATATTCAATCATGGGAGTGATTACATTAAAACATGGAGAATCATGGCCCAGCCAAGTTGACACACAATCTTAACCATCACACAGACCATACATGAAAACTAACTAAAAACAGATCAAAGACCTAAGTGTTAAACCTAAAACCATAAAATTTCTGGGAGAAAACTATGGGACCTAATCTTTTATAAAAATAGGATAACAAATATAACAAGAAACGCATAAATAGAAGACAAAATGGATAGATGGGACCTAATAAAAATTAAAAACTTATGCTTATCAAAAGACTTTATAAAAGAGGAAATATACAACCTACAGGCTGGGAAGAAATCTTTGGAAATGACTTATTCAGTAAGGGTCTAATCTCTAAATCTATAGAAAATTGCAACAACTCAACAACAAAAAGACAGCCCAATCACAAAATGGGCAAAGGACATGAACAGAACCTTCACCAAAGAGGATATCCAAGCATCCAACAAACGTGAAAAAAATGTTCATGATTGTTAGCCACTAGAGTGATGCAAATCAAAACTACAGTGAGATACCATCTCACCCTGGCTAAAATGGCACTGATTAAAAAAAAACAAAAAAACAGATAACAGCAAATGTTGGTGAGAATGTGGGAAGATTGAAACCCTTGTCTGCTGTTGGTGGGGCTGGAAAATGGTACAACCACTATGGAAAATGGTATGGTGCTTTCTCAAAAAAACTAGAAATAGAACTACCCTGTGATCCAGCAAGGGAGCCCTGGTGGCACAATGGTTAAGGGCTTGACTGCTAACCAAAAGGTTGGCAGTTTGAATCCATTAACTGCTCCTTGGAAACCCTATGGGGCAGTTCTACTCTATCCTGTAGGGTTGCTCTGAGTTGGAATCAACTCAACAGCAATTGTTTGCTCTTTTTAAATAATCCAGCAATCTCATTCCTAGGTATATATCCTAGAGACCTAAAAATAGTGACACAAACAAACATATGCACATCTATGTTTATTCACAGTAGCAAATAAATGGAAACAACTGAAGTGCCCATCAGTGGATGAATGGATAGGCAAATCATGGTACATACATACAATGAAATATTATACAACCGTAAAGAACAATGATGAGTCCGCAAATCATATCATAACATGGATGGACCTGGAAAGCATAATGCTAAGTGAAATAAGTCAAAGATATAAGAACAAATACTGTATGATCCCTCTTTTATAAGAAGAAAAGCAAAGAGACCAATGTTCTTTGGTGGTTACCGGAGAGAGGAAGGAGGGGGAGAAGCGGATAACACATTTTAGATCGTAGAGACTTGTTTTATATGTCTGTCTCTCTCTCTCCCCCTAACCTCTGTCTCTATCTAATCTCTCTCTCTAATCTGTCTCTCTATTTTTGGTGATGGGAAAAGTGGCACCAGATGAGGATGTAGTGAGCACAGCACAACCAAAGTGAAAACAAGTGTTTGAGCACATATGGATGGGTATAGGCATATTGGTATACAGATAGGTACAGGTGTGTAGATAGAACAGATAGAAGTATCTATGTTGTTGTTGTTATGTGCCATCGAGTCGATTCTAACTCATAGTGACCCTATATGACAGAGTAGAACTGTCCCATAGGGTTTCCAAGGAGCAGCTGGTGGATTTGAACTACCTTTTGGTTAGCAGCCTGAGTTCTTAACCACTATGCCACCAGGGCTCCAGAAGTATCTGTAGGTACATGTAAATACAAATATGTGGGTGCAGGCACACATATTCATTGAAGACACAAATACAGATACTCCTCAGATATAACCAAACACCTTCCAAGACTGGTTTTCTGGGTTTGAAAGCTTAGGACCATAGTCTCATGGGACAATTCAGTCAATTGGCATAACATAGTTCACAAAAATCATGATCTGCATTCTAGTGAAGTGAGTGGCATCCAGGGTCTCCAAAGCTTGTGAGCGTACATCTAAGACATAACTTCGGGTCTCTACTTGGCAGTAGCAGAACAGTAAGAAGGTAACCAAAAGGTCAGAGAAGAAACAAGTCTGCACGAGCCACGGCCTCATCCTCCTTGAGACCAGAACTACATGGTGCCTAGATACTACCGCTGACCGTTCTGACAGAGATCACAATAGATGGTCCCAGATAGAATGGAAGAAAAATGTGGAGCAGAACTCAAGGTCTTCTGAAAAAAAAAAAGCCAGACTAACTGAAACAGCAGAGAACAGAGGACTCCCTGAGACTATCACCCTGAGACACTCTTTAAACAAAATAAAGTGTGTTACCTGTAAGATTAGTGCTCTACTTAAAAACCATCAGTATGAGACCAAAAGGTCAACAATTACTCAAAAGCAAAGATGAGAAGATAAGGGGGTAGGAACTGGAGTACTGGAAATGGAACAAACAGAACACAAAGAGAATGTTGACACATGGTGATAAATGTAACTAATGTCACTGAACAGTTTGTATAGAAATTATCGGGAATCTAAGTTGCTATGTAAACTTTCATCAAAAACTCAATAAAATATTTTTAAAAAAAAGAGCATGTGGGTGGTGCAAAATGGTTAATGTGTTCAACTACTAACTGAAAGGTTAACACTTCAAGTTTACCCAGAGGCACCTTGGAAGAAAGACCTGGCGATTTACTTCCAAAAAATCAGCCATTGAAAACTCCATGGAGCGCAGTTCTACTCTGACGCACGTGGTGTCACCATGAGCCAAATCACGTCGTTGGCATGTTTGTTTTTTGTTTTAAATAATATTTTAATGTATTTTCAGTGTAATTGAGTCTGGCAAAACAGGTTCCCATTCAACAATCTCTACACATATTGTTCAGTGATACTAGTTATATTCTTCACATTGTAAGAACATTCTCATTTCCATTCAAGTTGTTCTGTTCTCATTAACTTAGTCTCACAGCCACTCAGTCTTCTCACCTATGCTGTAAAGTAGTAGTTGACCGTTTAGTCTCACATAGATGGTTTTTTAAAAGACTGCGGTACTCAAGGGTGACATTCATTAAGAGCTACTCTGCTATTTAGCTAAAAGGTGACTTGAAAGAAATGTTTCGGTTCAAGGCTTAAAGAATGTCTCAGGGTGGTAGTCTTGGGGATTCCTCCTGTGTCAATGGGCCCATGAAGTCTGGATTTTTAAAATTGTGAAGTTCTGTTCCTCATTTTTCTCCCTTTCTATCAGGATTCATCTTTTGTGGTCCTTATCAGAATGTCCAATAATGGTAGCCAGGCACCATGTAGTTCTTCTGGTCTCGGGTGTAGTAGAGGAGGCCATGGTTCATGTAGACAATTAGTCCTGTAGACTGGTTCCTTCTCTGAATCTTGGGTTTCCTTCTTTCTCTTTTGTTGCAGATGAGTAGAGACCAATAGTTGTATCTTTGATGTCCATTCACAAGCTTTTAAGACCCTAGACAGTGCTCACCAGACTAGGATATAGAACCTAAACTTTATGAAGTACATTAGGCCAGTTGACTGAGATGTCCCATCAGACTATGACCCTAAGTCTTCAAACCAAGAAAACTAATCCCATGAAGTGATTGGTTATATCTAAGACGTATCAGTTTCTGTCACCCTTATTTGTTTTATTTTATATGTATGTGTGTGTATATATGTGTGTATATATATGTATATATATACACACACACACATGCATATATATTTGTACACATATATATGTATACATATAAATACACGTATTTTGGGTTTTGTTGTGAAGGTAATATATAACATAGCATTTACCTAAACATGGTGTGTGCATGTGTGCGCGTGTGTGTGTGTGTGTTCACGCGCAACATAGTGGCATCAGTTATCTTGGTTAAGCTGTGCACAGTTCCCCATTTTCAGTGCTACCTTTTCCATTACCACAAGTAAAAAGTGACCACTGTCTACAGAATGAATCCCCCCTCTCCCCACCCACCCCTGGTAACCATCAATGAACGTTATTCTCCATATGTATAGCTGTTCTTGTCATTTTATAAAAGTAAGATCATACAATATTTATCCTTTTGCGATTCAGTTATTTCACTCAGCATAGTGTCCTCTACGCCCCTCTGTGTCCAGAGATGTTTTGGGAACTCATCATTCCTTATGGCTTCGTAGTATTCCATTGTGTGTTTATACCACATTTTGTTTATTCTTTTATCCGTTGATGGGCAGTTAGGTTGTTTCCATCTTTTGGCTATTGTGGGCAACTGTTTTTTTAATATCCTTTAAAATGTTATTACATTTATTAATACTATTTTAACATTAATTGTAGCAAAACATTTACTTAGCCTTTATCATGTCACGCACCATGCCATGCACTTTATATTCATTATATCGATTAACTCGCACTGTATATGGTGGTATACAGCATGTTGTGGAAATCAGAGGGCCTGGGTTCAAATTCTGACTTAATCCAAGCCACAGTGCTTCTAAGCCTCAGTTTCCTCATCTGTACAAAGTGGGATAATTGTAGTACCCAACTCAACTAGATAATGTGAGCATTAAATGAGATAATCATTTAAAAAACTTAAAAAGTGTTTTGCATCATACATGACCAATAAATATTAACTATTGTCAATATCAGCTCTTATGATAGCTGATAATATTATTCCCAATTTGCACAAAGAAGAAAAAAACCTGGGCTCTGAGAGGTTAAGTAACTTGCCTAAGGTGATATACATAGTAAGTGGCAGTGCTGGACTCAGAATCCTTACCTACTGATAGATCTCTTGCTTCCAGACTATCTTGCTGCTCTGATAGTAAAATCTTAGTTTTCTTCTCAACTAAAAAAAAAAAAAAGAGAGAGAGAGAGAAATCTAAATCCAGTAAAGTACTTTAAGCTCACCTCCAGGGGTTGTAAAAACTTGATATTTTCAAGAATCCTGATCTAAATGCTAAGAAGTCTGGTCCTGGGTGAGGAAGAATTGCTAGTGCAGTAAACTGTTTTCTAGTCCATATTCAAGGGAATAATAAAAGTCCATAGTATTGTCATCAACCACGTGGAGTGATTTACCTAAACTAAGGATAGATGTGTCCTCCAAACCTCCACAGGATCATACCAGCTCTGGCTCTTCAGTTGCTGTCAAATCCTAAATAGTCCTTTCTCTGACTCCATTACATTCTCTCTAAAATAGACAAAATACTGTCCCTTCCCCTTTTCCCCCTAGGATGAATATATAGTTGCGAATATGAAGAAAGCATCAATATTACCAACAGCAAGTTCCTGCTGCCCCTTATAACTGATTTGGGTTTTGCTACACTTGGCAGACTTGGTGAAGAGGCATCCAATATCAATTTCAGTAAAGTCTTCATTAAAAAGATGGCTGTCCTTTTTTTCTTCCCAAGTTCCTGCTTTTACAAACTGCAGTGTTGATGCTAAGTCATCATTTTCCCAGATCTCTCTTTATGGCCCAGTAACTCGTGGACTAATATCCACATCATGACTGGTCCCAGCCAGGCTGCTTTGCCTCCAGAACTGTAGTCTCAGCAAACTCCAGAGTCATGTGAGCAGGAAGGTCGGGGATGACGGCAAGTCAACATCACTCAGCCAGGTCCACAGCTCTGCCCATGTTTGATAGTTTAACTCACATCTTAAGAGGCTGGGTGGGAAGATGCCTAAGATTATTTGAATAGGGTGGGACATTGTACCTCTAATGAATCCCAGTCTTGCTTCACAATCATCACTGTAACTAAAAACTACAAGGGAGCTGTTTTCCTTATGGCATTGGATTCCACCATTGCGCAAAATTGTGTAGCTGAGGTGGTCCAGGCTGAATCAGAAATTCAAGCCTGTGTGAGGAAACTTCTGTGTTGTGGCTTTGTTGAGTTTCTGTTAACTTCATTTTGCAAGTATGTACACTATTCTTGTTTAAAAAGTAGAGACATGGACATTCTCAGAAAAAGAAAAAAAAGGATGTGCTCTTTTAACCTAGCAGTGACCACCAACCCTTGTCTCAGTGCAGAATGGTAGATAGTTGGGCAAGTCTTCCCCAGCAGCACGGAGAATTCTACAGACACTGCAGGCATCCCTTGGAAGATGTCAGATAATGCTGGTTGCGTTTAATAAACTTTTCAGATAGGCTTTGATAATGACCAGCATATTCCAGGCCTTTTATACACAAAGGAACTGCCTCTGCATGAATCTCCTTCCATTATTGACCTTGACAAGAAATAGCCATTTTCCTGGTGGTGCAGTGGTTAAGAGCTCAGGCTGCTAACCAGAAGGTCAGCAGTTAGAATCCACCAGCCTCTCCTCGGAAACCCTATGGGGCAGTTCTGCTCTGTCCCATAGGGTCACTATGAGTCAGAATCGACTTGAGGACAACAGGTTTGGTTTGGTTTAGTAACCAAGTGCTTGGAGGGAAGCTTGTATATAGTGAGTCAGTAACATTCTTGAAGATACAGATAATCATCTTTATGCAGAAGTTCCATGTTGTCTCAAAAACATTAGTGAACGATAGGAAAACGATAGGAAAACGTAGCAGAAGGCTCTATTGGTAACTCTTCGGACGAAGGTGAACTTCTACCATTAAACGTGTGTTTCAAGTTATTACAGAGCCAAGTCTTGGACTTCGGTGGTTATCTATGAACACCACAGATGTCATGTTCACCCTCACTGAAGCATGAGTGAGTCTCCATCAGTCCCAGGGGGCTGATCTGGCCATTTTACAAGAAAAGCCCAAAATGAGTCAAACCAATAGTGTTCTTTCATCCTCCACCTTTCTCCCTAACAACGAGCAAGCCACTTAAACCTCTGGCTTCTATTCTCCCTCTGTCTTTACCCAGAAAAGGCCCAAAATACCACCTTCCTCTCACTTGCACTTTGAAATCTGTGGATAAAAGAGACAGAAATAGGCTATCTATTTTTAGCACCACATAGCGTTAGGGTCAGAGTTTTACCACCAAAAGAAACTAGAATAATCTTTTCTGCTGGTGATAAATGCCAGTTTTGTAAATGTTCTTTTTGAACAGTCAAGAGAGTTTGGGCTTAAATTATTCTTTCAGAGAAATTTTTATCTCTTATTCTTATCACAAGAGATGCATATAATTTTATGGCAACTTTTGTGTGTGTGTGTGTTTTATAAAAAAAAGTTAGAATAACTCAAAGGACCAAAATTTCTTAGAATTGATGAAGCAGAAATAATTGATGAAAGCTCTCAAAGTCAGAGAATGTGATCAGATATTTGTCCAGATTCATTCAGATTAAGGTTGATTTATTCACGTCAGTGATGAAGACAAAATTCCTAAGCTACTTTAAGGAAATGCACATGAGTGGAAAAGGAAAAAAATAGACAGGAATAAATGCAGACAGAGGCAATATTGTGGGATAGGACTTATGAAGAATAACTGACACTTCGGAAGGATAAATTAAATAACATGTAGTTGAAGGAAAAGAGAAAAATTTTTAAAATTGCTCTATACTGTGAAAGAGATGCTGTTTGTATTGTCTACGGTTATGGGCACATGGGACATGGAAGGTTTCACATGGGACATGGAAGGTTTGAAAAACATGACCATTTTTAATTTTGGGAAGAATCTTCAAATCATATCTATCAATTTGAAATAAAAATTTGAATGTTACCAGGATCTCCACTGAAACAGTACTGCAGTCTTTATTTCTTGGTAAAAAATAAAAAATGTTACTTTTTTTTTTAATTGTGCTTTAGGTGAAAGTTTACAGCTCAGGTTAATTTCTCATTCAGAAATTTATACATGTGTTGTTTTGTGACATTGGTTGCAATCCCTACAACGTGACAGCATCCTACCCATTTCCATCCCAAGTTCTCTACGTCCATTCGTCCAGTTCCTGTTCCTTCCTGCCTTCTCGTACTACTTTATGACAGGAGCTGCCCATTTGGTCTTGTATATTTGATTGAACTAAGAAGCACGTTCCTCACGTGTGTTATTTGTTTTATAGGCCTGTCTAATCTTTGTCTGAGAAGTGGGCTTCAGGAGTAGTTTCCATTCTGGGTTAGCAGAGCATCCGGGGGCCATAGTTTTGGGGGTTCCTCCAGTCTCTGTCAGACCAGTAAATCTGGTCTTTTTATTCTAGGCAACTGTAAGACATTATTTCAATCTACCATGTACAAATGAGGAGAAGAGTGAATCAAAATTAAAGAAAATTAAAGCAGCACGGGTATAGTAGGCCCCTCCTTCTTCCCCCTCCCCTTTCCTTCTCCTCTTTGGTTGTTGTCATGGTTTGAATTATGTCCCCCAAAAATGTGTGTATCAGTTTGGCTAGGCCCTGATTCCTGGTACTGTGTGATTTTCCTGCATGTTGTAAACCTGCCTCTATGATGTTAATGAGGGAGGATGGGTGGCAGTTGTGTTAGTAAGGCAGGACCTGATCTACAAGACTGGATTATGTCCTGAGGCAATCTCTTGAGATATAAAAGACAGAAGTGAGCAGAGAGACAGGGGGATCTCATACCATCAAGAAAGCAGTGCCGGGAGCAGAGCGTGTCCTTTGGACCGGGGTCCCTGTGCAGAGAAGCTCCTAGTCTGGGGGAACACTGATGAGAAGGCCAGAGAGAGAAAGACTTCCCCTGGAGCTGATACCTTGAATTTGGACTTTTAGCCTACTTTACTGTAAGGAAATAAACTTTTCTTCATTAAAACCATCCACTTGTGGTATTTCTGTTATGGCAGCACTAGATGACTAAGACAGTTGTACAAATCTCTTCATTTCTTTTCTAAACTCAAGCGCCCAAAAGTGAACCACTCTAGGCTAGCAAGTTAGAATCCTGAAAAAATATAATGAAGTTATGAATCATACTGAAAGAAATGTGCTTTTGTGGGACGGAGGAGAGAGAGGAAAATGTAGATGACACATACTGAAATCATTGCCATTGCCAGGCCTTTCTTCAGCAGCACCTCTGGGTAGACTCAAACCTCTGATCTTTCAGTTAGCAGCTGAGCAGGTTAACCATCTGCACCACGCAGGGACTTCGACACTGGCTATGGCTTTGCCTGGAGGCTGTGCGTGGACTTAAAGTGTTGCTGTTTTGGCAACAAGATCCCTTGTTGTTATTGGTGAATGTATTTCTTTACTTTTCTCTTGGATTCTGTACAAGGGACAACATCGCAAACCAGTGGCGTCTTACTCAAATTTTAGTCATCTTAAAAAAAAAAAAACCTTCTCTTTTAGAAACCTTGGTTGTCTGGCTCTTGTGAGAGTTGGGGCCACCATTTTGTATGTCTGAGTTTTCTCATCATAGCAGAATAGATGCTTGATAAACATGTGTTGTAGGGAATTAAAGAGCATTAGACACATGATAAGGCATATGCCTGTGCAGTCAGGTCTGTGTTCATGCAGGGAAACAGGAGTGGATAGCAGCAAGCAATAGATTGTCCATTATGCCTTTGCTTGAGAGCGTGGATGCTGACCTCTAGGATGTGGTGGTTTGTGGGAGAAGAAATGACAGAATTCAGTTCCTAGAGATGAGTATGCTGTGCAGGGGTAGAGAAGGTGGTTTTTCTAATTTTCAGAAGTAGCTTTATTGTTACCTGGGAGCTGTTTGCTGTTGGCCAAAAGGCCTCTCAGGGCCCACATGGAAAATTTGGTTGTGATTACTTGAACAGGCTGGGAGAAAAGGAAGCCAGGCCTCGGGTAAAGGCACCGAAAGGGGACCAGCCCATGTTCTGAGTATGGACAGTTCTGGTGATTCATAATTGTGGGTATTATTATCTACAGACTGAAATTGAATTGGTTCGTTTTTAAGGTCATCTTTGTTTCCTTGTTCGTTTCTGATATGCCTTCAGCTGCAGTGGTTCATCTACATTTATGGAGCCCCTGTCATGAGCCAGGTGCTTAGGGTGCAAAAACAAAACGTTACTTTATCCTTACACAACAGGCCTGAACTTCCAAACAATTGATGGTTTATTTCTTCTCAGGGTTGAATACAAAAGCTTCCTCAGTATGAGTTACTTTGTCAGAGAGTTTATACTTAGCATTGTCTTCACTTTTGCAAAGATAGACATTGCAAAATAGAGAAAGATTTGAAATGAGTGTGAGGGGAGATTTGCTTCAGTACTTGTTTATTTTCATGGTTATGAATGCACACTAACATGAAAACGTGGCTACATATATGCCACGTGCTATCAGTGTCCTTTTATGCAATATTTTGTTCCATTAAAAATGATGTACAAATCATACCTTATTGAAGTAAATAATATTGTACAGTGAAGTTTGCAGTTGTAAGGAAGTTTTTGGTAAATGCTGTTAAAAGACTTATAAATTTGACGTTTTGGGTCAATCTGGACTTTGATAAACTGGGTTTCGTTGAGGTATATTTACAGATCTGATCATACATTTTATTGATGTTTAGCTAGTAAAGAATTATGCTAAATTTACAGATGAACATATAAATACAGCACTTGAGAATATTGATGTATTATACTTCACAGAACATGGTCAAATAAATTATTTATTTTAAATTATTTTATTTGTTCCAAACAATCCTTTAAGATAGGTGTGGCAGGCACGCCCTTATAATAAAATGCAGCTAAGGCTCTGTGAGGCCAAGCAACTTACCTAAGACCAGAAAGCAACTTACCTAAGACCAGAGAACTCACAAGTGGCAGAGAAGAACCCAGCTCTCTTGATTCCCAGTTTCAGGCTCTTTATTCTCCACTGAATTCCCTTTCTACACAGTAAACCTTCTAAGCATAAATTTTGCACTAGAACAGTTATTCTACTATCCCTAAATGTGTTCTGGTAGCCTTAGAGAATTACTGTGTTTATAGGAGCCTGGTGGAGAAACAGCCTTGTGTATCTAGAATACACACATATTTTACAAATTTTCTGCTTCATATTCTATTTAGCAGAAACTAATTGCCTAATAATATTATTATGACATAGTAATGATGGTATTTATTATTTAGTGTGTATCAGGCATTGTGCACAGCATGACAATACAGAGTAGACACTTATTATTTTCTTTTACTAAATAAGGAAATTAAAACTCAGGGAACTTAAATAATTTGCCCAAGATCAAACAAGAGTAAGTATCCAAGCTGAGAGTCAAAC
The DNA here is from genome assembly GCF_000243295.1 of Trichechus manatus latirostris. NCBI lineage: Eukaryota > Metazoa > Chordata > Mammalia > Sirenia > Trichechidae > Trichechus > Trichechus manatus. The sequence continues at coordinate 7,750,276 of NW_004444048.1, read as the reverse complement.
CAGAAATTTTTCTTACTCCAGAGCCCTGCCTTATTTACCTCTGAAGGTCTCATAAATTTAAAGCTGGGGGGTGAATTATGAAGTTGAGAAGGAGCATTTCACGTCAGAAAAGCAAGAGAATCAGTTCTCAGATTGTGAAAGCAATGGTCTTTTTCTCCTAGTTGTTCCATAAATATGCTAAGAAAAGAAGAGAAGAAATATATCTCATGAAAAACTTAATATAAGGAAACTTTTCAGATACTATCCCAAGAACACAGCACATAGGATGAGGAGTTACGGACATGTGCACAAGAGATGCCTTTGGGGTTTATTTTCTTGGAATATGAATAATAATAATAATAGTTTTAAATACATTGTCTTCTGGAAAATTTCCCCACCTATGGAAAATTTGAAATAAACAAAGAACAAGGGGGGAAATCAGACACGCTAATATATTTTTGCTCACAGAAGCCAGCACTTCCAGGTTAAATCTGATCGGAGGAGTCACCATTGACTCTCTGGTACTTCCTGTGTTGAAGCATCACAGTACATGTGGGGCTTGATATTCCAGGGCTTTATTGTTCAGTGATTTCAGGTCAACATCCATGAGACTCAAATAAGATTTTACCATCAGTTCTTTTGCCAGGTGAGGATTCACCAGATCAGAATGAAGTTAATTAGGGATATGTTTCAACTATGCTATATTGCCTTGTTTTATCTAGATATAAAACATGTTTTTAATAATCCTTGTTACTTAGAACAAATTTAACAAGTCTTAGGCCTCAGGGTAGAAGATCAGTTCTAAAACATGGAAGGTCGGGGCTTGATCGATAAAAAGCAGCATGGCTCAGAAAGTCTATAGAAGAATCCTGATCAAAAGGGAGAAAATATATAAATGAATTTCAAATTTTCATGGAGTCCAGAATTTCTGGAGCCATTGAGGCTGAGTGACCCCAGAAACTGTTGCTCTGAGGAAATCTTTAAACCTTAAATTGAAACTATCCCTTGAAGTCATGTTTAAACCAAACAATTGTTGTTGTTAGGTGCTGTCAAGTCAGTTCTGACTCATAGCAGCCCCGGGTACAACAGAACAAAATACTGCCTGGTCCGGCACCATCTTCACAATCATTGTTATGCTTGAGCCCATTGTTGTAGCCCCTATGTGTTGAGAGTTTTCCTTTTTTCTGCTGACCCTCTACTTTACAAAGCATGATGTGTTTCTCCAGGGACTGGTCCCTCCTGATATCATGTCCAAATTATGTTAGATGAAGTCTTGCCATCCTCCTTTCTAAGAAGCATTCTGGCTGTACTTCTTCCAAGACAGTTTTGTTTGTTCTTCTGGCAGTCCATGATACATTCAGTATTCTTCGCCAACACCGTAATTCAAAGGGGTCAGTTCTTCTTCATCTTCCTTATTCATTGCTCAGCTTTCGTATGCGTATGAGGTGATTGAAAATACTGTGGCTTGGGTCAGGCACACCTTAGTCCTCAAAGTGACATCCTTGCTTTTCAACACTTTAAAGAGGTCTTTTGCAGCAGATTTGCCCAACACAATGCGTCGTCTGATTTCTTGACTGCTGCTTCCATGGGTATTGATTGTGGATCCAAGTAAAATGAAATCCTTGACGACTTCAGTCTTTCTCCATTTATAATGATGTTGCTTATAGGTCCAGTTGTGAGGATGTTTGTTTTCTTTATGTTGAGGTGTAATCCATACTGAAGGCTGTGATCTTTGATCTTCATCAGTAAGTGCTTCGAGTGCTCTTCACTTTCAGCAAGCAAATTTGTGTCATTTGCGTATTGCAGGTTGTTAATGCATCTTCCTCCAAACCTAATGCTACGTTCTTCTTCATGTAGTGCAGCTTTTTCGGGTTCTTTGCTCAGCATACAGATTGAATTTAAGTATGGTGAAAGGGTACAACCATGAGGCAAACCTTTCCTGACTTTCAACCATGCAGCATCCCCTTGTTCTGTTTGAACGTCTGCATCTTGGTCTATGTACAAGTTCCTCATGAGCACAATTAAGTGTTCTGGAATTCCCATTCTTCACAATGTTGCCCATAATTTGTTATGATCCATACAGTTGAATTCCTTTGCATAGTCAATAAAACACAGGTAAATATCTTTCTGGTATTCTCTGCTTTCAGCCAAGATCCATCTGACATCAGCAATGATATCCCTCATTCTACGTCCTCTTCTGAATCCATCTTGAACTTCTAGCAGTTCCCTGTCAGTGTACTGTGGTTGCAGCAGTACATCAAACCGAACAATAGTTTAGCTTAATTAGAAAAGAATGTCTGCCTTGAGTATTGTGCTTTTTTAAAGAATTATCTATATGTGGTCAAATTGACAACAGCAACTCTAAAGGTTAGATGAGAAGCTTAGGGGAGCAGTGAGTTTGTGTTAATGATGGTAAATAATTTGGAAAAGGATATAAAGAAAGGTGGCACATCTCGAAGAGTATAACCAGTGTCACTGACTTGTACATGTAGAAATTGTTGAGTTAGCGTATGCTTTATTGGGTATATTTTCACCAGGAAAAAAAATAGGAGCATGGATTTTATGACTTGTTAAGAAAAAAAATGTGGTATTCTCCCTTAAAATGATTTCATATTAAGAGAGAACCCTTGAGAAAGCCCAGGCTTGAAAATTTCAGAAATTAGGGAAATACAGTCCTTGTGTAAAGGAGCCCTGGTGGTGCAGTGGTTAAGTGCTAGGCTGCTAACTGAAAGGTCGGCAGTTTGAACCCACCAGCCACTCGTGGTAGAAAGGTATGTCAATCTGCTTTCATAAAGATTGCAGTCTTGGAAACCCTATGGGTCAGTTCCTCTCTGTCCTATAGAATCATTATAAGTTGGAATCGATGACAATGGGTTTGGGTTTTTTTTTTTTTTTTTTATTCCTTGTATATGAGGATTTATTCTTCGCATATGTCTCCAGGTTAAAATACTGAGTGCTTATCAGCTCTTCGGTAACAAAGTTGTTTAAAATTCAGAGAAATTTCAAGTTGGCAAATTAAGGAAATGCATCCATACCATATAGCATTGACAAAGATTCTAGAAATCAGGTGGGCAATATTCAAATTACAGAAGGATATACACTTCTTTGGAATTGACCTCACCTCACTTTTTTTGTTGTTTCTATGTACTACACCTACTTACTTATCAACTGCCTCATTATCTGACATTTCACATTTATGACAATAGTAAAAAAATCTACTATCCAACTATTTTGCACATTAACAACATACATCTAGCAGTAATGAACTCCGAGGTGTGAGGTGAGAGTAACACTGGCGGTGATAGTTAAGTTTATGTGTCACCTTGGCTGAGCCGTGATTCTCAGTGGTTTGGCAGTTATATAATGATGTAATTTGGTAGTTATGTAATGATGTAGTCATTCTCCATTTTGTGATCTGATGTGGTCATCTTCCATTCTCACATAACACTGATTTTCGCATAACGACCTGGTCTTTGGAACCTAACCATGTCGATAACTGAAGAGTGGGTGTATAAACTTACCAGTTTAGAATTGTACTTAAACTTTCCTCACTGCCTAATTCACTTTTGGCAGCAAGATTGGTTCAGTTCTTGGAAAAATGTATCAGGTCTTTTGGACCAATAGTAGGGCCAGTTGGTTCAGTCCATTAAAAATGAGTGATCAATAGGGAGCCTTTAAATTCACAGCTCTGAGGAACTTCCATGCCCCATTATAACCATTTACTAAGTTATGCAAATACTTCTAATGCAGATTTAAAGTTGAGAGGCAAAAAGCTATCCCTAGAACACAGGTGCTACGTGAAAAATTACTATTTATTACTGTTTTATACTTGCGACCTTGCCTGTATCCTTCACTATACCTTGAGTTACTTAAGGCTAAGACTGTGCCTTTGTGTTTCATTGTATCCCTAGTACTTTACAGAGGACTTGCCACTTGCTAAGTTCTATATAAATATTGTGGATGAAGAAATGAATGAATAGATGAATATAAGGTAACAATTTAATTACAGTGTAAGAGATTTGGATCTGTGTTAATAAGACTGAAAATGTACAGAACATGTTTGTCATACCTTCCTCTTATAATAAGCAGTTGCATCTCCAGCATGTCGGCCTGGTGGGGTACTTGGCATTCTCTGCCTTTATTACTGCCGCTGCACTCCCCAGAATCACGAAAGCATTCTTCCAAGTTCATGTAGGGGATTCAGACCTGTACGCCTTCCCCTCAGGGACTGAGGATTTTGAGTTGTTGTTTTTCACCAAGTCTCTGTGTCTTCTTTGAAGACTGTTGTGATCTGAAATGTGGAGAAGTCACTTCAAAGAGGTGTTTAGCTCACACTCCCCAATCCATATAATATCTTTGGCTTTTGTAGGAAGTTATTTTCCGAAGTGCAAACTTTTAAGCTTATCTAAGGCTGAGAATTTCAAAAAACAATAAAATGTTAAGATTGTATCTGTCTTGTATCATTCTTGTTATTTATAGATTCTCTCAGCAAGTTGTTTTGAGCTTGTTGACAAGTTAAAAGGTAGAATTGCAGTGATACTTACTAGAAAAAAAAATCTCTTTGTTGTACATAATTAAACAAAAAGTGAAGCCATAGCAAACATCTCAAAATGCTTGGCCTGGAGGTAGAAAGTTGTCATTGCTTCAGGTTGATGTGAATGGGAAATGTTGTCCTTTTATCATTTGAAAGTTTCTCGGTATGGTTCACGAAAGTACATTTGTACGATTTACACATGATCACTCACAAAGTTCTCAAACAACAGGTTTAAGATATTTTTTATTCTAACATTGTTGACTTGCATTTCCTGTTAAATTCCCTTTGGACATGTCTCACAAAAGTCTGAGTGTCAGATGCAAGTGTGTTTAGTTCTAAGCCCTGCATGCTGAGCAGCTTGTCAGTAAAGTCGTGTTCAAAAGTGGAGATACCACCAGCCTGTGAATGAGAGATCATCTCCGTGTGCGAGTGATTAGCTCCATTTTCTGAGACAGCAGTGGCGCTTTCTCATGCATGTTTTGAAATGCATCTTAGTACTGAGCTAAAGCAAACATTTGGCAGGCAGAGTTTGGCTTTTGGTTCTCTAGGTTATGATTTTGTCAAATGTCAGTGGTTTGCGCTGGCTCCTTTGTGCTCTCTGTACTGGTCTCTGGTCAGCAGCCCAGATTTTTCCTTATAACAAGAGCAAGCTGGACTCTGGTTTCATCTCCCTGGAGGCCAGAAAAACATACAGTTTCTCATTTGCTTGATTTTCACTTTCAAGACAAGGACTTACCCTACCACTAGTGATGAAGAGAGTATGGTTCTCCCCCCTGCCGCTGAGAGCTGCATGAAAGCAGATGTTGAAAGATAAAGTTTCATAATGGAGAAGTGTCTTAATTTCTGTGATATTTGTGTCAAGTTTTTAAGAACGTGATACTCTCTAAGAAATTTGCAGACCTAAGTAGAGATTAGTTTATATGGTTTAACATTTCTTAAACCATATGTCCATACAAGGACTTTTAGGGGGGAAAAAAAAAAAGTACATTATTTGATACAGATGCCTGTGCTGCGTGGAAAGCAATGGTGTTCTTCTGCGTTTTGGTTATAGCCAGGGTCAACAAACTATGGCCCGTGGGCCAAACCTGGCCGGCTGCTGTTTTTATAAATAAATTTTATTGGAATGTAGCTATGCCTATTTATTTATGTAGTGCCTGTGGACACTTTCGTGCTACAAAGAGAGTTGAGTAGTATCAACAGTCGCCATATGGCCTGCAAAGCCTGAAATACTTACTTTCCGGCATTTTACAGGAAAAAAAAGTTTGCAAAATCCTGGGTTATTGCATAGCATTAAGTGAATGTGTCTCCAAATCTGACTCCATTACTAGCTTTTGGAATTATGGGCAAGTTATTTAACTCCTCTAAATTTCAGTATCCTAACTGATGTAATGTGGGGGATCCTGAGGGTTTTTTTTAATTAGCTAGTATATTTAAAGCCAGCACTGTTCTTATCCTGCAGATATTGTGATGGGACCATATAAAACACTTAGCATAGTGTCTGCTGCATAGAAAGCAGTTCACTAAACTAGCTGTCAAGTCAAAATCCCTGCGGCAGCGTATGGAGCGTAGGCTCTGGAATCCGAAATTCCTGGGTTTGTATTTTCGATCTGCTTTTTACTAATTGAATGATCTAATTAGTTTACCTTTATCTTCTTCACGGTCTTCATGGGTAAACATTAATAATAGTGACTTAACACGGTTATGATGATAAACTGAGATAATGTGTAGAGTGTTGACACATAAGATGTTCTCAGTAAATTTTCTCTCTTAGTGTTATTGCTTTATGTTGGAAGGAGCGGGATGAGAGCTGGCAGTGGAGATGTGGGTATTTGCATGGCGCACTCCCTTTCTATTTCAGGTCTTTGCTCAAACGTCACTTTTTCAGTGACAGTGAGCCCTTTCCTGACCACCCTGTTTAAAAGTACAATCTTTTTTCCACGCTGGACTCCCTATTTCTCTTCCCTGCTTGAGTTTTCTCTGCACAACATCTCACTATGTGACATACTCTATAATTTGTTTATTGTCTGTTTCTCCCTTCCTGTGTGAGTTCCATGAAGATAAGGATTATTTTCTGTTTTGTTCACTGATATGTTCTTGGTGCCCATAACAGTGTCAGGTACATGGTAAGTATTCGTTAAATATCTGATGAATGAAGGAATGGAGCCCAGAAGGCCTTATATGGCCAGAGAAGCACTCTGCTCAGTTTGGGTTGGGGCCAGTCTGGGGTTAGAGGTGCATGTTACAAGTAACCTCATAAACATGAACAGCCATCATGGTTGGGCACAGTAATGAGAGCAGTTATACAATCATCAGCGACTTTTAGAAAATCTTGATACCTTTAAGGTTGAAAATGGGGAGTTGTGGTAGTGGGAAGAGATTTTTTTTATTATTATTATTTTTTTAATTTTTACACGAGTGGCTTTGTGTTCTGGCCTGTCCCAGGCTTCTGCAAGGTTCTTGTGTCTATCCAGTACAGCACCTCGGGTGGGGGCATGGGGAGCGGCTCCGGCTCTGCAAACTGTCATCGCCCAGTGGTGAATAATGTGGTGACTCCCTTTGACCAAACAGTGAACCCTAAAACTTTAAAGAGATGGACCAACTGACTTATGGGACTTGAAGTGTGAAATTGAGGGCTTTAGCTTGGATTGATAGTCAGAAACCTCAAGTATTTCTTTCTTCTTTTTCAACCCTTGATAACAAAGCACAATCATTTAAAAAATGAACAAGAAGAAAGTTTAAAAAAAAAAGAAGTTTTTTCAAAGGAGTTGTATTTAGGAATGAGAATATTCAGATATTTCCTTTTATAAGACCCACCTCGCTCAGTAGACTGGATACTTTGAGGGCAGGGCCTGTATTTTATTCTTAATTGCGTTTTTAGTGCCTGACATATTGCCAGGCACAAAATAAAGAATGAGTGAATGAACGATTGCATAGATAAATGGTCTAGGTTCATATTTGCCTGCTTGAAGCGTTAGTTTCTGACTGTAATGTAGGATTTCTTTATGGGAGGCTTCTTCACTGTTAAGATATTTTTAATAGTGTATAGTTATTATCTTTGGAAGTTTGACTACGATGCACACAGTAATAATGTGTACAGACTAAATGTGTGTGTTCTAAGGCCCATAGGCAGACAGGAACCGCCTCTCTGGGTGTGTAGGTGATGCAGGGAACCTCGTTCCTTCCATCCGCCAAGCCAAAGGCTTTTCAAGACACAATAGTGATATGCTAAAATCCCGTCCATTCAGATAACATGTGGACTTCTTTGTGCTTGTCAGGAGAGCTGGGCCTTAGTCAGCAAGAGAATCATATCCATACAGCATCTCTATGATGAGCTCCAAGCTCAGAGGCTCAGCTCAGGAGTCTGCCTATAGGTGGATTTTCCTTTAGCGTAAGAGCTTTGGCTGGTCAGAGTGGGGGGCACATGCTAGGCACACATCCCTGGTGACAGAGATCAGTGTCCTTGGTGACCAGCATCCTTTCCAGGACCTGCTAGAGAATTCTCAGGGGCTGTCCCTTACAAAACTGTGATGTGACTTCAGGAAACTCCAACATCTTCCACTGTTGCAGCATAGAATCCAGATTTGACCACATGGTGCTGATAGGGTTATATACAGTGCGAGTGACTTGGTGGAGCGTTGGTAGGAGGACCCAGTCAGGAGCTGAGAACACACTGGTGGGACTTCTCATGATGCCTGAGCTACTGAAATCTGGGGCCATTTTAGTGCATGACATGAACCTATTATTCTGCTCTCTAATGTCAAAGAACTAGCAAACGTGCTAGAGTGGTCCTTTAGAGAGATAACATGAAATGGGAGTTTATGTTTGTTTCTGTAGCATAGGACACACTTTATTCGAAAATTAGTTATTTGGGTTAAAATTGTTGGGGGAAATCCATTGCACTCTCAAAGTAATCCTGTGTCTTCCATCCTGTTTTCCAGCATGGGCTACTGCATCCTTTTTGTGCATGGATTGAGCAAGCTCTGCACATGGCTGAATCGATGTGGGGCCACCACCCTAATTATATCCACTGTGCTGCTGCTGTTGCTTTTCTCTTGGAAAACTGTGAAACAGAATGAAATTTGGCTGTCAAGAGAGTCCCTATTCAGGTATGAGGAGGAGGATAAAAGTGAATCTCTTCCTATTTATTTCTTTGTTTACATATCTCCTTCCAAACGAATGAGGTGACATGGGTCTGGTAGTATTTATTAATCCAGAAAATTCTTTTAAGTAATGCTTTGAATGGAAGATTTAATTTACTTTGGGTTTTAACTTTAGTTTTTAAATGATATTATTCAAAAGTTAATATGAGCTAGTTGTACAGTGACTTTATGAAAATTAGTCTCTTGGGAAGGTTTTAGGGTCTGTAAATTCATATGGAAACAATATGAGCTGGGCTTTAAAATCAACTAGAAACAAAATGAAATGAATAAGCCTAATTTCAGTGTTCAGTCAAGTGAATTGGAAAGGTGGACGCACAGAAAGAAGGAAGAGAAATACAGTATGCTTTCTTTAGAAGATTCCAGGATGTTAAGTTGTGGTCTGTGATCTAGTTGCTTTATTTTGAACATAAATTTTGAATGAAGAAATGAAAGGCTTTTCATCTCCTGGTAGGTTTTGATGTGGTAGTTACTGTTTCTGAATATAACGATGTCAGCTTTTAGCTCTATAGTTGAAGCAAAGTAAAGCATTCTTTGGGACTGTCCCTCACCATGTTGTGTGCCTGGGGCTTACTCTATCTCACTAATTCCATCGCTCTGGTGATCTTCACCTGGGCTTTACTGGCACTGCCACACCTTGCACCTCACCCTTATTTGTCCAGTCTCCCGGGGATCTTCCAGCTTTCTCTTCTCGTTTATGGCCAAATTATCCAATTCAATCAACATGGTTTTACTTTGTTCTGTGCTCAGCTAGTACCTGACAGTTATTCCTTGGGGTAAGCAACAAAAACCCAGTTGGAGTCACCTGAGACAAAGGAAATATGTTGGAAGAGTGTAGGAGAGTTGACAGAATTGAAAGAAGCTGAAGAACCTGGCTTGTTAGCAGACAGGTGTCTGTCTCAAGCACCATCACAGGGACAAATGGATGAACTTCAATCAGTTTTTTCTTTCCTCACATCAGAGTCCTGGGGAAAAAAAAGTCATGTTACTGAGCTTGAGCTTAGGTCATATGCCATAGGTCAGGTCACCAAGATGATGGATCTGGCCAAAGAAACTTACTTTGACTCCCATGGTGAGGGTTATGGGACTGGCAGAGCATCTTGGGACTCCATGGAGACTTCACAGAGTGAGATGAGAAGGAATTCCATAGCTGGAAATCCAAAAACCCAACCCAACCCATTGCTGTCAAGTCAGTTCCGACTCACAACGACCCTATAGTACAGAGTAGGACTGCCCCACAGGGTTTCCAAGGAGCAGCTGGTAGATTCGAACTGCTGACCTTTTGGTTAGCTGCCGAGCTCTTAACCACTGCACCTCCAGGGGAAATCCAAATACTGTAAGGAAAAGGGAATGCTTTGAATGGAAGGTGTAATTTATTTTGGGTTTTAACTTTATTTTGGATTGCCAAAAATAAATGCATGATACATGAAGGAATGAATAAGACAACTGTTCAGTACATTCTTTTGCTATTTTAGCGTAACGTATCTGGCTTTACTACTGGGCAGTTTAACTTTTATAACATATAAAATGAAAAAAATCAATTTGATATGCATACTTTATTAGTTTATTGTTACTATATTATTGTCATTATCATGATCATCATCATGTTGATGGATACTGCAGAGGCCTGTTACTGCGTTTATGGGTTTGTTTGTTTTTTAAATGAATTTTTTTTTCCACATAGATCTGTACAACCACGCAACCTGACTTCAGATTCTGTCCAGTCTCTGTCATCCTCCATGTTCAAGGCAGTTCTCAGAGACCACACTGGAGTGGTTCCCTCTTGCTCTCCAGCACTGAGGTCATTCTGTAAACACAGGGGTGTTGGATTCAGTAATATAACTTCTTCCTAGTCTCTTTTGGTTAAATTTTTCATTGTTACTTTCAACATCAGGGATTTTGTAGAAACTTTACAACAATACCACCCTGAATTAAGCCCTTTGCCTGAGAAGCAAACCAGTAACAGCATCTGTGTCTTCTAATGGTATTTACTACTTGATCAAAGTAACTTTGGCAGTGGATTTTGGCAGGCAGCAACTTATTTCAGAGATAACAAGTTGATGTTCAAACCCTCTAAAGCTGATGCCAGCAATTAAAAAAAAAAACTCATTGCATCCAGATTTGCCCTTTCAGATCTAAGTAAGTAGTCGGAGAACAGTTGATTATAAAACACAGCCGTTGCTCGTGTGTGCTTACTTAAAGACACTTTGTGCCCTGAGAGGCCCTTGGTGAGCAAATTAAGGAACTTTGTGTAATGTGCAAAGTAAAGCTATCAATATTTTTTTAGAAAACTTTGCCTATCATATTTTATCTATGTCTTGAGAAAACTTTTTATTATCTGAGACTTAACGAGTATTCTTATTTCATCAAAGCCAGATGTCTGTGCTTATTCGTCTCTGTTGAATAATGTTCAAATCAGTTTAACAACATTGAGAATCTACAGGACAGCACAGGCTTAGGGATTGAGTGTGGGGTCTGGAGTCAGACTTCCTGAGTTCCGCTCCAAGTTCCACCACCAAATAGCTGTGTGATTTTGGCAAGTTACATAACTACTTTGTGCCTCAGTTTCTTCATTTTTAAATTTGGAGAAATTATAGTGTTTATCTCCTGGGTATAGTGTATGGCAAAATACGTATGAAATGCATAAGACAATGTCTGGCATATGGTAAATATAAGGTTTTTAAATTATTGCTGTGAATGAAACACTGCATTCTGGGATATGAGAGAGATTGATTGTCCCTGCTATAGGGGAGCTGGAAGTTTGTATGGGAGTCAGACACACAGTGCATTTCAGTACGACGTAGCAAGTGTTAGGCAGAGGTAGACTCAGGGCACTGTGTAAGACCAACCCAGACCTTCAAAGCAGTTTTCTTGTAGGCCTGAGCTGAGTATTGAAGGACTAGAAAAACCCAAATTCATCATAATGGTCAAAACCAAGAGCTGGCCAAACTGAGATATGTCGGTAGTTTAATTCAGTTGCATATTCAAAGCCTAGCTGCCAATTTTTCCATGACCTGCTTAGAAAAAATAAATAAATAAAATTATAGTAGTTGTAGAGAAGATGATGTTCTTGGCCAAGGCTTCAGTTTTCCCTTCTGTCCCAAATGTAAACTCATCAGCCATTCCTAGGACGTATGTCCCCACTGAGCCCGCTCTAATTAGGTGGTTGGTTTTCCAGGCAATACTATGAGCTATCTTACAGGATATCTTAGGGCAGGCCTTTGTGCTGGAGAAAATATAAATTTCAGTCGAGTTCCAGACTTTTCAGCTGAGGTCTCCTCTCACAAAAAAAATCCCACTGTCTGATGCATTTTTAAGAGAACCAGATGTAGGATCCCCTCATAGATTTGTTACCTTGTGCTTTTATTGGTAAGAACCTAACACTCAAAAAGCACAAAAATCCATCACTTGTGTCAAATCAGAGTCTCAGAGAAGATAAGTAATCTGCCTGTGCTGAAATAGCTCTTAAGGTGAAGATCTGGGATGTGAACCCAAATCTAGTGTAAAAGCCAAAGGACACATAAACTTTGCCACACCTATTTTTTACTTTATATTTTCTAGCCTAAACTAGGCCCAGTATAAACACATATTCATAATCATAGCTTCAATGTCTATTTTAATTCTTACAACAAAAAACTGTTCTGATGTCCTAACATAGGAACAAGATAACTGCGTAATTCTGACTGGGTCTAGTAACAGCCCAGGAGCAATACTAAAATAGCATAATTTGATATAATAACCCCTACAATCTTCAAAATACCTGGAAAGAAAAAAATGGGAATATTTTCTTCTGCATCCAGTTCAGGGTCTCTCAGAATCTCTTCCACAGACTGTTAAAGTGATCTATGGACCGCAGATTAAGAATTTGTGGCCGAGGTCATCCTCCACCTCTGCAGGAGATACGTTTCTTTCTCCTTCTCTCTGACTTGCTAAGTCAGAGGTCAGCATATCTCCCAGGGCAGAAAATGTAAACCAGGGATTGGCAGCTTTTTTAGTGAAGGGCAGAATAGTAAACATTTTAGGCTTTGCAGGCCATGCAGTCTCTGTCACATTTTCTGAGCTCTGCCATTGTATAGGGAAAGCAGTCACAGATAAGATATAAAGAAATGGGCATGGCTGTGGTTCATAAGGTCATCATTTTCTGACCTCTGATATAAACATTGTGATTGTGAAATTTTCATGTTACTAGGATCCTGTGGTACCTCTTTGATTTAGCATCAAACATTGATCAACTTCAGGTATGATTTTGACCATATACTGGCCTTTGTTCAAAGCTCTGCTCAACTACTTACTGGTACTAGATGTGTAACTTTAGTTTCCTTTGTGATTACCTTAAAATTTACCTCTATTTTTCTAAGTTCAAACCAATCTTTTATTTCTTGATATTGCCTTAACTTTCTTCTCATATGAAAGTTCTATGACTACACTATTGAGTCCCTCTTTTTTGTTTTAATGTTGTCACCTTTTACATATTGATGTCTCTGTTTCCATATTTTCAGTGTTTTAGCTTTGACTTATTTTTGTGACTTCCCTGTCTGGGCTGATATCTGATAGTTCTGAAATGTGTTCTAGCCTTGGGTTGTTATATGATATTATTGATTCTCTAGCCTAAGGACTCCCTTTAGTATTTCTGGTAATTTTGTTTTGGTTTTTGCAAATTCCCTTAACTTATGTTTATCTGGAAATGCTGTAATTTCACCTTCATATTAGACAGTTTTGCTGGATATATAATTCTTAGCTGCCAACTTTTTTCCTTCAAGGCTTTATATATGTCATCCCATTGCCTTCTTGCCTGCATGGTTTCTGCTGAGTAGTCAGAGTTTAGACTTACTGACTATCCTTTGTAGGTGACTTTTGGTTTATCCCTAACCACTCTTAAAATTCTCTCTTTATCTTTGGTTTTGGTAAATTTGATTATAATATGTCTTGATGACTTTCTTTTGGGATCTACCTTGTGTGGGGTTCAGTGAGCTTCTTGGATAGATACCTTCTCATCTTTCATGATATCAGGGAAGTTTTCTGCCAGCAAATCTTCAACAATTCTCTCTGTATTTTCTGTTATCCCCCGCCCCTCCCTATTCTGGTACTCCAGTCACTCATAGGTTATTCCTCTTGATAGAGTCCCACATAATTCTTAGGGTTTCTTCATTTTTTAAAATTATTTTATCTGATTTTTCCTCAAATAAATTAGTGTCAAGTACTTTATCTTCAGTCTTACTAATTATGACTTCGGTTGCCTCACTTCTGCTCCTGTGACTTTCTGTTATCTAATTTTGAAATTTTATTGTTAACCTTTTGGATTTCTATTTGCTATCTCTCTATATGGATTCTAGCAGCCTGTTAAGTTGGTCATTTTGCTCTTGTATAGCTTCCCTAATTTCCTCTATTGCTTTGTCTGTGTGTTCCTTGGCTTGGTCTGAGTTTTGCATGATTTCCTTCCTAATATCTTGAAGATCTCTGTGTATTAATTTTTAAAATTCTATCTCCAGTAATTCCAAGACCCTCTCTTCCTCCAGGAGGTTTCCTGGTTCTTTGTTTTGGGAGCTTGCTGGAGCCATCATGGTCTGCCTCTTTATGTGATTTGATATTGACTGTTGTCTCCAAGCCATCAGTAAGTTATTATATTTATTTATTGTATGTTTGCTTATTGTGTCCTAGCTTCTTGTCTTGTTTTGATGTGCCCAAATAGGCTGGTCACGTGAGCTACTTTCATTACTGGCGTCTTTGAAGCTCTCATGTCCTGTCACCAGGTGGTTAGAGCTGCTACTAGGTATGTGAGCCTGGGAGTCAGTTTACTTTTCTTGTGTGGATTCAGCTCACATGTCCAGGTCATCAGTCACTGAGTGTGTGGTGCAGGCTCTCACCTACTGCCCTAGATGGGCAGAGCTACGTAGGGGTGATTGGAGCAGGCACAGGTATCTGGCTGCAGTAGGGGATTATGTGCTGAGCAAGGTAGGGGGCTGACGGCTGCCTCTGAGTGCCTAGGTGGAAGGTGTGCCCCTGTCCCCTAAAGCGTGTAGGTGGGTGGTTTTTGCAGCCAGACTTGGGGCACCCAGTGCTGTTAGCTGTAAGGACTGTGAGGCACCACTTATTCTCAGATCCCTGTCATGGGTGGCTAGGTGTAGTGGGTGAAGCCGCCAATTCTCAGGACCCTGATGTGGGTGGGTGAGGACCCTGCTTAATGGGATGGGCGAACTAGGTGTGTAACATTAGAAAAAATGTCTGAATCTCACAGACCTTCAGAGTGCTCATCTATAAAATGGGACGTGCAATAATACTACCTATCTGATTGGTTACTGAAGGGATTAAAGGTGTTAATACGTGAAAATTCTTTGCTTAGCCTAATACATAATTCAAAATGGGCATTTTATAAGGACAGGTCATTGTAAGTGTAGCCTTGTCAAAGCTCATGTCAAAACAGGGTTCAGCATTCTGATCAGGACTGCAATAAATGGATCCTGACAGAAAAGGAGAAGAATGTGGAACAGAACTTCAAATTTTCAAAAATTCCAGACTTAATGGACCCGTGAGACAGGAGGAATTGCTGAGACTATTTCCCTGAGATATTCTTTAAGCCTTGAACTGAAACTATTCCCTCAAGTCACCTTTTAGTTAAGTAGCAGATTAGCCCCTAAAGTAATGAATGTCACTCTTGATTTTACTGCAGTCTTTAAAAAAAACATCTATATGAGACCAAATGATCAACAAATACTCTAAAGCATAGATGAGAAAGAAGGTTGGGGGACTTTGAGACTAGATTAATGGGAACAGAGCAACTAGAATGGAAATAATGACAGTGTTGATACAATGTGAAGAATGTAACCAGTATTATTGAACAATATGTGTCTCAGTCATCTAGTGCTGCTCTAACAGAAATACCACAAGTGGATGGTTCTAACAAAGAGAAGTTTATTCTGTCACAGTCCAGTAGGCTACAAGTCCAAATTCAGGGCTTCAGCTCCAGGGGAATGCTTTCTCCATCGGCTCTGGAGGAAGGTCCATGTCATCAATCTTCCTTTGGTCTGGGAGCTTCTCTGCGCAGGAACGTCAGGTCCAAAGGACGTGCTCTGCTCCCGGCACTGCTTTCTTGTTGGTATGAGGTTCCCATGTGTCTCTGCTCGCTTCTCTCTTTTATATCTCAAAAGAGATTGCATTAAGACACTGATCTTGTCAACCTCATCAGTGTAACCTCATCACAGTGATAGAATTTACAACACATGAGGAGATCACATATAATTTCATCATAGTGGTAGAGTTTACAACACATAAGGACATCACATCAGATAACACAATCATACAATAGTAGGAATCATGACCTAGCCAAGTTGCTACACACATTTTTTGGGGGACACAATTCAATCCATGACAATATGTGTAGAATTTGTTGAATGAGAACCTGTTTTGCTGTGTACATTTCCACTGAAAACACAATAAAATACTGTTTTTTAAAAAGGGTTCAAAATTGAGAAGTGCCTCAGATTCTTCTTTCTTTCCTTTCTTGTTACCCTATGGATGAACATAACTTTTTTTTTTTTTTTAAAGGTTTGTTTTATTTTTTTTCCACCAGAAATATGGAGGTGGTTCTTCTGACACATTGTCCATTGATGCCAACAGAACAAGCTGATGTTCTAATAACTTAGAGATACAACTGATAGAAGTGATGTTTCAGTTATTTCTGTTATTTTGCAAGTCTTATAAAAGTATTAGGTGTGAGTGAGAAATAGGGCTTGCCTGAATTAAAATCTTGACTTGAAAGGGAGATTTGTATTTATAATCATTGTTGTAATGATTAATAGGATTTTGGATCCAGCAAGATAATTTAGGAACACATCATTTCTTTGTGAATTAAATGTGTATAAAGCTGCATGTTTCCATTTAAACAATTGGAAGTACACCTACTCCTCATTTCCCATTCCTCACTTACCATATGGCTAGGTTCCAAAGACCAGGTTGTTATGATAAAATCGGCATTATGTGAAAATGGAGGATGACCACATCAGATCACAAAATGGAAGATGACTACATCATTACATAACTGCCAAATTGCATCATTACATAACTGACAAATTATATCATTACATAACTGTCAAACCACTGAAAATCATGGCCCAGCCAAGTAGACACATAACCATCACAGCCAGTGTTACTCTCGTTTCACACCTGGGTGTTCATTGCTGCCAGACATACGTTGGTAATGTGCAAAATAGTTGGATAGTAGATTTTTTATAATTGTCATAAATGCAAAATATCTGGTAACAAGATAGTCCATAAGCAAAGAGTAGATGCACTAAATCAGCATCAAGAAATCAAATTGAGGAGACTGGCCCTGGAGGGAAGAGTAACCTGGCAAATTACAATTATGTGGAAAATTTTGTCTTTGGCCAGTTGTTTCTTTTCCTATTTTTCACAGACTGTTCATTGTAAAATGAGAGACTGGAAAATCATAGCAGAAAAATAACACAGAGAGCGTAAAGGTCAAAAGCGACAATGGGAAAAGCAGAGTGTTCTTGGGATTTTCGTTACTCCACCCACTTCTGCTTGCCTGTTCTGAATATTATTACTTCCTCTTGCCATCACAGAACAATGCTGTGACCTTAGCAAGGACTGTGTTTCCAACAAACCTAATCATTTATTACTCTGGTGAAACATAAATGAAAGTAACTGTGCTGATCACACAGAGTAAAGGATCAATTCCGATAAAATGTCAGTTTTATCTGTGCAGAAATCAAAGTTATCCTTAAAACCTACCTGTAAAACCATTCACTTTGTAGTTCTGGATAGAAAAATCATAAATTTTCCTGGTAAGGATTAGATTTATTTTTTTTAATCGTTGCTATTACTCTGAGCCAAATCTTACTACTGTGAATTTTTTTTACTACTGTAAATTTTTAATTCTCTTTGGGTAATGTCCATTTAAAAAATTATATTAAAATCCTAGCTACCTGAGGTACATTTTAAATCATTGAAGCAGCCCTCTGTAGGTTTGCTGTCTGCTGCTTCCAGATGATCTGTTTCCTTTGGATTGGTCTCTTGTTTACCACACTTCCTGCCAGATCTCTCCTCTAGAGAGCTCCTGAAGCTCCTGAACACAATATTTTAATTGGGGTCAGTCTTTGCTAGGTCCTAAGGAGCTCTGGTAGCACAATGATTAAGCACTTGTCCGCTAACCAAAAGATTCCTAACCAGCAGCTCCATAGGAGAAAGACCTGTCAATCTGCTTCCATAAAGATTATAACCAAGAAAACCCTGTGGGGCAGTTCTACTCTGTAACACGTGGGTTGCTTTGAGTCAAATTTGACTTAATGGCACCCAACAACAACAAAGGATCTATTATTTCAACCAAAATTCAACAAAGGTTCTATTGCCCTTATGTATGTCCCCAATAGGTTTTAATATTTTGTATGAAATTCCTTTATTAATCTTACCTTTTAATTAAAAATTAAGTGAAAACATGTTATCTGGAAGAGGTAATGCGTTGAGGTACAGTTGCCCAGAAACTAGATTCTCATCCTTAACTCCTTCATCTCTCTGATCATCTGTCCCCCTTCCTCCCTACCCCTGTGTTACATAATCTACAAAGCTTCGGGGTTAGCCTGTGTAGGTTTTTTAGGCAGATGGCTTCAAGATTGTTAACTATTGGGCAGAAAGTAAAACTTCCAGCAGCAACCACTTGACAGCATTTGGACGGCTGTACCTATTGCTCCTGATTAACAACCAGTGCCCTCCCTCATGGTTAAAACTCTGGGCTTTGGTGACTCTGAGCAAGGTATTAAACCTTTCTGTGCAAAGGTTCATTTCCTTATCTGCAACTTGTAAAACAATTGTACCTGCATTTATTTTTTTTTTTTAAAAAAAAAAGCACTGTGCCTGATAGCTTGGAAATGTTAACTTCCAATAAAACTTCTAAGTAGAGAGGCCAATCTGTAGTCATCCCAACCCATGCTGTAACTTGATAATTCATTGTCTTGGCTGCACTGGAGTACTAAAGTATTTTTCATTATCACATTTCTGGAAATATGGTGGTTATAAGTTCAAAACCATACATTTTTGAATAGCAAGCCTATCCTAATGTGGTGAAGAAGTTAGTGATACTGAAATATTCATATAGTACTCAATTCAGATGTTTTTATATCACTTTCAAAAAGTACCTCTATGTCTCTGTGGTAGGCAGAATGGTCCCTCAAAATTAGCCATGCCCTAATTGCCGGAATCTGTAAAAGTGTTACCTTACATGGCAAAAGAAATTTTGTAGATGAAATTAAGGTTACGGGCTTTGATGGAAGGAGATGATCCTGGATTATCTGGGTGGGTGCAATCTAGTCACAGGAGCTCTTACTAGTAGAGAATTTTGTCTGGCTAGAACAGAACAAATGCTGCAAAAAACAGTCTGAGAGATTCATAGTGTGAGAACTCAGTACACTGTTGCTGATTTGAAGATTGGGGGAGGGAGGAACAACTGGGTGAGGAATTCAGGTGACCTTAAGGAGCTGAGAGAGGTGCCCAGCTGGCAGCCAGCGAGGAAATGGGGACCTCAGCCCTACAACTGCAAGAAACTGAATTTTGCCAGCAACCTGAATCATCTTGGAAGTGACTTCCTCTCCTCATGGAGAGCCTCCAGACAAGAGTTCAAACAGCCAACATTTGACTTCAGCCTTGTGAGACCTGGAGCAGAGGAACCATTTGAACCCACCTGGATTTCTGACCTGCAGAACTGTGACATGATAAATTTGTGTTGGTTTAAGGCACTAAGTTAGTGATAATTTGGTATAGCAGCAATAGAAAACTAATTCAGTCTCCTTTATGTGTGTATATCAGCCCAATGTACTCGTGGTCCAAAGTGGAGATGAGCCCGTTTACAGCTTTCTCTATCCAGTGATCTTTACTTAGGTCAGTTCAGGTCCAACTTCAGGGGACAAAATTGGACAATAGCAAGACCTGTGAACTTTCTCTAGTCACTGGTATATGGTACCTCTCTCCCATTTCCAACTTCCTTTGAGATAGCGTTCATTTGGACTTAGATGCCCATTTTATGTTAGTGGGTTGAATATTACCCCTGCCCAAAATTTTTACCAACCAAAATGTCAGAATGTGACCTTATTTGGAAATAGAGTGTTTACAGATGTAATTAGTTAAGATGAGGTCATACTGGATTAGGGGTGGACTTTAAATCCAATGACTGGGGTTCTTACAAGAAGAGGAGAGGACACAGACACACAGGAAAGAAGGTCATGTGACAACAAAAGAACAAATTGGAGTGATGCAGCTATACGCCAAAGAATACCAGGGATTGATGGGAGCCTCCAGAAGCTAGGAAGAGATAAGGAAGTATTCTTCATTAGAGCCTGCAGAGGGAGCATGGACCTCCCAATACTTTGATTTCAGACTTCTGGCTTCCAGAGCTGTTGGGGAATAAATTTCTGTTGTTTTAAGCCACTAGTTTGTGGTAGTTTGTTATGGCAGCCCTAGGAAACTAATATACCTATGTAAAAATATAAGGTATGCATATATACATATATACAGGGAATTCACTTTAATCAAATGTATTGATTATTTAATCTGTATACTGAATAAATAATCCAAGAAGCTGGACTATATGAAGATGACCTCAGCATCAGGATTGGAGGAAGACTCATTAACAATCTGTGTTATGCAGATGACACTACCTTCCTTGCTGAAAGCAAAGATGACTTGAAGCACCTACTGATGAAGATCAAAGACTACAGCCTTTAGTATGGATTACATCTCAACATAAAGACAACAAAACAAACAAAAAACCTCACAGCTGGAACAATAAGCAATATCATCAAGTTGTCAAGAATTTCATTTTACTTGGATCCACAGTCAACACAAATGGAAGCAGTAGTCAAGAAAGCAAACTAGATAATGAGAAAAATGGCTCTGTAGGCAGAAGCACCATGCCGTCCTTCCACGGCAAAGATCCGAAAAACTAAGCCAAACAGAGAATACAACAATCCTGAAACCCTAAAACATCAAATGAAGAGATAAAGAACTCAGCCAAG
>NW_004444048.1:7718224-7719359 GCF_000243295.1 Trichechus manatus latirostris | reverse complement strand
GAAAGCTGGGCAATGAATAAGGAAGACCAAAGAAAAATTGATGCATTTGGATTATGGTGTTGGTGAAGAATATTGAATACACCATGGACTTCCAGAAGAGCTAACAAATCTGTCTTGGAAGAGGTACAGCCAGAATGCTCCTTAGAAGGGAGGATGGCGAGACTTTGTATTATGTACTTTGAACTTGTTATCAGGAGGGACCAGTCCCTGGAGAAGGACATCATGCTTAGTAAAGTAGAGGGTCAGTAAAAAAGAGGAAGACCCTCAACAAGATGGAATTGACACAGTGGCTGTAACAATGGGGATGGTGCAGGACCAGGCAGTGTTTCATTCTGTTACACATAGGGTCACTATGAGTCAGAACTGACTTGACAGCACCTAACAACAACAAATTTATTGAATTCCAACTCATAGTGACCCTTGTAGGGATTCTAAGACTGTAATCTTTTTGGAAGCAGAGTGTCACATCTTTCTTCTGCAAAGTGGCTGGTGGGTTCGAACTGCCGATCTTTTGGTTAGCAGCCAAGTGCTTAACCACTGTGCCACAAAAATGAAGAAGAGGACATAGTTTTTATTCTCTGTATAGTGACTCAGCAATGTCACACTAGGGGTATGAACCTTTGATCTAAGACAGACAAGGAGCTGGGGACCACTGCTTCTGGGAAGTGGAGAAAGGGGAAGATCATGGTAATATTCCCACAGGAAGTAACATTTGAGTTGGACTTTTAAAAGTGAGTTGAAGGAAAAGGGAGGAAGGAATTCAAGAAGACAGAAGTCACTGAAAGTGAAGGGTGGCAGGAAAAGCAAGGTGTTTGGAGAGTTTAGGATGCATAGCACAGGGAATAGGGGCTGATGAATCTAAAGAGGCTGAGACCTGATTAAGAATAGCCTCATAGGCCATGCTTAGAGCTTTAATGAAAAAATATTTGGCAATCTGTAAAAGGCACTTAAATCAATACAGCTATATAGGAGTGTTTCTATAACCCCTCTTCCATAGTGTTCAAGGTTATAGACCTCTAAGTCCCCCTGTAAAAACTTTTTGGGGGAGGTGTCTGACCTCCTCCAACCCCACAAGGGGGAAGGAGAACCAAGATCAACAGTCCAAGGCTGATTCCTATGAGGTGGAGGTCAGACA
>NW_004444048.1:7708066-7717684 GCF_000243295.1 Trichechus manatus latirostris | reverse complement strand
AATTACCCTATCACACAGTCCCACCCAATCACCTGGGTAGGAGTTACAAGACCATGGCTAGAAAAGCCACACACAAAGGTAAATTAATCACACCATACCCCTACAATGTGTTGTTGCCCCCGAGGTGATTTCAACTCATCAGGTCCCCATGTGATACCTATTATGTGAGGTAGGTGAAGGAGCTGACCTGGCTCTGTCAGTGTCCTTGTCCACATCTCAGCTCCACCTCCTAACACAGGGAGGAATTAATGCAGTTCTTAACTTACTGATGCCCACGTGGCAAAATATCTTGATTACTTCTTCAGCTACTTACCTCTTTCTGCCATCCCACCACTGACATTTAACTTTATTTTTTTAACTACTATAATCATTACCATAAAATATAGGGATAAAAGCAGGATTTTGATGGTTTGATTGGGGAGACAGTGTGTGGTGCTAATGATTGTAGGTCTTGACCATGTTAAGTGCACAGTCCTTGCAGGACATCTAGAAGTTGGGCTGCTTGACCCATGGGAACAACTCTGGAGCTGGGTGTGGCTGAACCAAGGTAAAATTCTAAACAGAGTGAGAAAGGACGGTCGGGAAGAGTAGTTCACAAATGATACCCTACCCCATCTCAGTGAAATGGTAGGTAGGATATTCTGCTGAGAATGGGAGAATGAGGTGAGGAAGAATGCTGGTGGAGACAGGTGAAGGTTGGAATTTGCTACCTTGGGGATTTCAAAAGATAGCTGATTAGGAATAAGTAATTTCTGAGCAGTATTGAAGGCTGCAGTGGGGTGTCATGCTATGTAGTTTTCACCAACAGTGTTTGGCAACCCAGAAGGAGGCAGAAAGTTAGGGACAGGTCGAGCTCATGCTGCAGAACATGCAGTAGATACTTTCCCTCAGGTTTCAACCATGACTTCAGTGGTAATATATAAACTGCCCCACCCCAAAAGAGAATCAGTTATCTAGCTGTATCTCTTTGGTATTTGTGGAGTGTCAGGTGACAATAAAATCAAACTAATTTAAATAATAAAGGTAGTTTATCATTTAAATTATTATTATCATCATGGTGAGATTTTGTCTCACATACCTTGGACGTGTTATCAGGAGGGATCAGTCCCTGGAGAAGGACATCATGCTTGGTAAAGTAGAGGGTCAGCAAAAAAGAGGAAGACCCTCGAGAAGATGGATTGACACAGTGGCTGCAACAGTGGGCTCAAGGATAACAAGGATTGTGAACGTGGCATGGGACCGGGCATTGTTTCATTCTGTAGTACATAGGATTGCTATGAGTCGGAACCGACTTGATGGCCCTTAACAACAGCAACAACATTGGCTTAACATAATGGGATTCAAGATGGTTAACCTAACTTTACAGGGTTAAATGTATTAAATATATTGCTGTTGTGGTTGTTAGTTGCCGTTGGGTAGATTCCGACACATGGCATCCCCATGTGTGCAGAGGGTTTTCATGACTGTGACCTTTCAGAAGCAGATCACCAGGCCTGTTTTCTGAGGTGCTTCCAGGATGTTGGAACTGCCAGCCTTTCAACTAGTAGTCAAGTGCTAACCATTTGTGCCACCCAGGGACTCCATTAATGTATTAATACATGCAAAATGCTTTGAACAGTGTGTGGCACGTAGTTAGTGCTCTAAGCAGTTTAGTGTCTCAGGATTTGTTCTGTCTCTCCGTTCTGCCTGCCATGGTGTCTACTGCTTCCATATCAAGTGGGAGAAGAGAGCTGGCTTCTGGTATCACAAGGGATTAGAATCATCTTTCTCAATCCTCTCCTCACAAGTCATTGTTCTGAATAGGGTTACATGTCCATTCCTGAGTTAATTTCTATGTCCAGAGTAAGGCCATTTGCGAATTGGCTTAGGCCTAGGTTACCTGAACTAGTCACTGTGCTTGGGGAAATGAAATTAACCTGACTGGGTCAGAAAATGGAGATTCACACCAAGAGTAAACCCCAGTATTGGGGTGTGTGGTCAATTTCCATGCTCTCCTCATATGCCTACTACATCAGGGGAGAACGGTGAAATGGACAACCACAATGTCCACAGAAACAGCCGAAGTCTTTGAAGATTAATAGAAAAATATTCTCTGATTATCCAATGGATTGATTTTATTGTCATGAGCTAGGGATGTCCTGAAAAGACAACTGGGCCAGCTATATCATCACTGTCAAAAAAAAAAAAACTCTCTTAAGATCAACAATACTTAAATCAATATAATCATTTTTGGCAGAAAACCTCCAATGTATCGTTTCTCTTATATATTCAGTAACCTCATACAACAGGCCAACTCATTAGTTTACATGGAAGTACATTTCACAACTATCATATTTCCTCAGTTCTAAGTCTTCATCAGTTGTAAAATGCAGTACTGATTGCAAGCAATTTGGGAGAAATTTGAAAAAAGAAGAAAAATGCTACATTAAATATATACAAAAATCCTGATTTCATTAACATTAAAATGTGAGGAAAATGTATTTGACTACAGGATTATTTTAGAGCTGTCAAAGATGATGGGTAATGCCTCTCAGATGTTTTTCCAGGGAAAAATCATGGGCATGAGCTAAAGAATAAAAATCTGTTTGTGTTGTAGATCCCATAACTTATCAGATATTCG
Organism: Trichechus manatus latirostris; assembly: GCF_000243295.1. Lineage (NCBI taxonomy): Eukaryota > Metazoa > Chordata > Mammalia > Sirenia > Trichechidae > Trichechus > Trichechus manatus. The sequence goes on along the minus strand of NW_004444048.1, from coordinate 7,715,064 downwards.
GTTGATCTACCTCTGCTTTGATCACTTTATAATTCTCCTCTTGTAATGATTTATCTCTGTAGACTGTATCTTTTTTTTTTTTTAAACAGGGAAGACTGTAAGTGAAGGAAGGAAGGAAGGAAATAACTGAATTGACTAAGCATGCAGGATTGTTCTCCAAAGAATCATCTATCACCAAGTCCCGTTTCCTTTGCTTCCTGAGATCTCCTGAAACCTTCCGCTTCTTCCTATACCTGCTGCTCAAGTTCTGGCTGTCATCTCTCTGTTTCTGTCTCTGTCTCTCTCCCTTTCCTTCTCTCTCTGTTTCTTCAGCTACTACAGCAGCCCTCCATATACTCTCCATGCCTACAGCCTTTCCTCCTTCCAGTCCAGTTCTACACTACAGCCAGAGCTCTCTTTCAAAAATGCTGGATTGTTGGTCTGTCTTCTCTGTTTAAAACCATCCATTGACTCGCCACTGTTCTTAAAACCCAAATACTCTGATGGGACCCACAAGGCGCCTTCAGGATCTATCCACTCTTGGAAGTAACTTTCTAAGACCCAGCTACTTGGCATTTTTTTTCAATCCCTCAACATTCCATGTTCTTCATTCTCTGAGTTCTCTGCTTAAGACATCCTCGTTTCTCCTTTTCTAGAGGCTAATTTAATGTCTTCTTATCCTTAAAGTCTCAGCTTTGCTGCTACTTCCTCCTGTAAGCCTCCCTTGATCCCCGCATCTGGGATAAGTATCTGTCTGCCTGCTATTAAAAGGCAAGTGTGTACAACTGAACAACCAATTGTCTTATAATCATTCATCTTTCCTGATGGTGCATAGTGACTACACCCCTGTAAGCTCCTTGAGGGCAGGGACTTTGACTATCTTATATCTCCTTCACTGACACAGTGCCTGATACCAAAGGGGCCCTTCATAGATAATGAACAACTACACCATTAATTCAGTTCAGATAAATGTTTACAAAGTAATTTGATCAAACCATCTTACTTCCATAATATATTTCTTTTTAATGATTCTGTTCAGTCCTGCATTAACTTTTACCGTTGCTTTTCCTTTCATCCACTCCAGACCATACTAGGGCCAGGCATGTGATTGTTGTTTCAGCCAACCCTGACTTTACCACCCACCATTATTGCATAATTAAGGAACGTTCTAGAATGTGGTTTTCTTCTATCCTGGCACCCCTGAGATTTGTGCATACAAAGGAGGAAGCAATAACTTTGTAGGTGGAAAGGGAAGTGGGAGAATGTCTTCCACATAAACCAATTTCATAGGTTCCAGTATTGAAGGATACTAGAATAAGGTTGGAAAGAATAAAGAGAAGGAAGGCAGAGAATAAAGGGGAATCTCACCTCATGTTTTATAAAAGAGGTCGTAGTTATGTGTTATTCTTGTTTTATGAAGCCCATTTTATCTTTTCTTTCTTTGGTTCTTTTTACTGTGCTCACAGAGATCACTTTAGGCTATTTCATCAAACCTCCATGAATAAGAAGCTGGCCCCTGAGATACACGTGAATGAAAAAAAGGGTTTGCCTCATGCTGAAATTCCTACTAGAAGGATAAGTTCTTGTACTAATCGTTTGCAGGGCTAATTTTGCAGCAGCATATCCACAGCATCGTTGCATCTTCTGCCAACCGCACCCTGAGTTAGGAAAGCCGGCCTGTTAATTGGACAGTTGTGTGTTCCCTTTGTTGCATGATGTACTCTCAGCTCTATAATTGGGTCCTTTTGGAAGACGTCTCAAGTGAGATGGCAGAACCCTGCCAAGGCTCTGTCTTTGCCTCTGATGTGTACAAAGATCCTTATGTTTCTGTGCTAAGTGCAATTTTTTGTTCTTATACAGTTAGCATGTTCATTCAGTTGTGCATAGCTGCCTTCTTCGTTATTGTCCGCATAAGCCTATTTAGTAGCTCATATAATTCACAAATTTTGGGAGCTTTGGCTTAGATGGATACAATGGACCATTTCAAATACAGGTTTATGAAACTGTGAGTAAAATGTGAAGGAGACTGGCAACATTCCTAAACAGTACTCTTTGTTGCTTTTTTTTTTAATTTTTAATTTTAGGTCTGGAGTTCAAACTCTGCCCCACAACGCCAAGGTACACTACAACTATGCCAATTTCCTGAAGGACCAAGGTCGGAACAGGGAAGCCATCTACCACTACAGAACAGCACTCAAGTAAGCAGACACGTGGTGCTGGCTGTTGTGCTTTTCAGGCTACTGTTAATTTCACTCATCCTCTCCTAGTGCGTGGTGCCTTTGTTTCTTCCTTTTGACAGTGAACATCTCCCTGGAGGTGGTATAGTTCTTGGACTCCGAATCTTTGACTAGTGTTCAGTTCTGCTATAAATGCGTTAACTACCTGGCATCTGACTCTTGGTGTTTCCATTGCTATACATTAAGTAATAAAATGACACTCATTGAATATATATAAGCAAGTGAACAGGAGGCGGTTGTCAAAAATATACTGGTAAGTTCTTAGGATGTTTATTCCAGTGAATTTCTAATGGTATGTATGTGGAAGACTCTAGGCCTCCCACTGTCCGAAGTGATTTATATGAAGACATGTGAACTACTTGATAGTGGTTTTAAATAGAAAGTAAAATGAAAAGACACTTGATTACCATGTTAGGAATGGAGTTTTTAAAAAACTATATGTGTGTGTACGTGTCTCTGACATCCTCCTTGAATTCTTCTACTGGAAAGGAGTATACCAAGCATTTAGATAGGACTTTAAGGGAGAACCAAAAATTTAAGTCCTATGATATGAGCAGCAGTCTGTATTGCTCTTAGGCACTTTCATATTACAACTCTGAATTTCAAGATGCTCTTCTCTACAAGGTTCCAGATAATAAATGTATTTAATCTGGAGCGTGTGAAGACACAATAACTAAGCATAGCCTCCGAATCTCCAAATACGGGCAAGATAAAGTAAGATGAATCCTCTCCCTGAAGGATTGAATACCATGATGCTCCCAGAAACCTTATAAAGAGGTTTCCATACTCCACAGATTGGCCTGCATTTGACTGAGTTTTGTGATACTGAGTTTTGTGATTGTGGAAATGCTTACATTACATAACCAATCAAACCATCCTGTTCACTATAGCTCTTATCAGGACTCTCCCAAAGCTTATTTTGACATCGTCATTCGTAAGTAACTGACGTGATCTTTAAAATTATCCTTTTGAACACTGTTCTACACAAGTGTATTGTTCATCAGTTACAGTCATTTAGACTTTAGGACCCTGTTACTTAATAAGCAATATGATAAAAATTTAAAACTATACACACCAGGTTTGCTATTAAAACTTTCCCAAAGATTACAAGCAATATAAGTCTAAATGAAAAATTATAACAAAGATTTTTTTATTGAGAAATAGAAATTTTTACTAAGGAATAGAAGATAATTTTCAAGATTTATTAAAGAATCGTGTTCTTTCACTGGGAGGAAGGTTACTAAAATGTTTACAATGCTTGTGCCTGGTTTGTGAGATTATGGTTTAACTTTTTTCTTTACATTTTCTTGTGTGTTCCAGATGTTCCACAATGAGCATGTATTACTTTTATAGTAAGGAAATGTCATTTTTAAAAAGATGTTCTTTCAAGGGCACATATAAGGTATACTTTGGCTTTAATGGTTAATTAATGTTTAGCGATTTTAGATGGCATTCTTGAAGAGAGAAAAAGAACAGTGAGTTTACCTGAAAAATATAGGCTGCAAGGAAGTGTATCAGTATATTTGTTAGTTTCTTTCTTTATAGCAGACTATTTTCTGTCAGGTTCAAACAGAAAAACAAGGCCGACCTGAAGGTACAACTTGGGGCAAAGGTATAAATCAAGCAAAGTTTACTGGCAGTAGGTTTCACAAATTACAGTGGCTAGTTGGATACTTCCTGCTTCTTTCTAGGGAAACAATAAAAATAAATGTTTAAAGCAGCTGTGTTTCTGGGGAAAAAACATGTGCCTTGAAAAATGGGGGGAAAAGAAACAAAGCTATAAGTGTACTGCATAATAATTAGTGAAATATGTTACTCTCTCAGACCAGGCTGAAAATACTTGCTGCTTTGAAGTGTCATTAATTTTCTGTGGATGCCTCCTTGTGAACTCTCAATGGACGTGGGTATTTTTTTTTAAATTGGCACATTTATCTACATTAGAGAGAAAAGGACTGCTCATCATTTTGATGATTGTTTATCCTAGGTGACTGGAAGATTGCTCTTATTTTGATATTGCTGTTTCTTTGTGAAATTTGCTGAGACAGGAATTCTTCCTCCTCCCCACTGTTCCACCCCTACTTCAACTTCAGTATGTCTAATGCTTTCCATATTTGCACACAGCAAAATGAAAGTGATTAGGGAAATGTAGGGTTAAAGGCGAATATTACCTGAAATCAGTTCCAACAATTATCCATCACTGTCGTAACGATTATATAGATCCCAAAGGCAATAGTGAAATTAGTCATTAGGGTTGTATCTGTACTAATCTCTTTTTGGCTGGCTTACAATTCTAAATAGAAAACTAGATTAAATTGGCAATTATATATGATGTGAATATTCTACTTCTTTTAAACTTCATATTTTATTTTTTAAACAATGCAGAAGTACCAGTGACCTCTCCCCCATTTTGGCATAGCTTATTTATTATATTTCTGTAATGCAGATAAAAGCTCCTCTGGAAAATGGTACAACTAAGGTTATGGATTCAGTTTAAGACCCATATCATGAAAGAAAAATGTCAGAACCCTTCTCTTAAAACCACAGCAAACAAAAGTGTTAGCTTTGCTTTGCTGAGCCGGACAGCCCCAGAGGTATACATATTGAAGGTACTCCAAAGCTTGGGATTATATATGTTGGAGACTCAGAAAACCACTGTGGATTTGCCATATGCTTCCACAGATTTCTGACCATTCCTTTACTCTGGGGAAAGTTTCTTCCATTCCATATCACATAATGAAAGTAGAAAGTACAGAGATCGTCCAACAACTCAGCTCTTCCTACACAAAACTTCCAAGAAATACTCATCTAGTAAGCCCAAAGGAGCAGTAGTGACCCTGCCTGAATAAAGTGCAAAAGGTACTGTCTTTTTAATGTGTACTTGGTCAATAATTGCTTGATTAGCTTAAAAAGTCAGCTGCAAGTAGGGAATCATAAAATGAATCGTTTACAATCTTGAGTATTTTATTTCACCCTAAAATTCCAAATGTGCGTCTATTCACCAGTTTTCTAACATCACACCAAGTCTTTTCTTCGAGTAAAGGTCTTCTGATAAGAATCAGCAAGAGCCACATCCATAAGTACTTTGCTATGATTATCAGTTTTGATATGTTAGAGTGGAATAAAAATGTAAAGATACTTGCAAGGAAATTTGAGTAGGCTATCTGAAATTTTTCTCATTATCCTCCTCTACTCTTTGACAGTTATTCACATCTAATTCAACAGCAATTTTTTATCAACTTCTCTTTTTTTTTGTATTTCCAGAGTATTTACTTAGTTTTTATAGAAATAACTCTTTTTCACACTCATATTGTATCAGTTTGCTGTTGCAATGAAAAAAGTACAACTAGAATGAATTTGTTAGTAAACACAACTCACTCTTAACAGTCATGCAACTCAATCCTCAGGAGCAGAAGTGGCCAGGCTTATAGAGAAGGCTTAGTAGATAGGTTACGGGTATCTGCCAGTATGTTTTACAGGGAATGGAGAATATCTGGAAATCTGGTAACACAATTAAGAAGAGACTTTATGTGTTTTCACTGTAGGTGACAGAGTCGTGGAATCTGTTTTTCATTGTTTACTATTTAAACTTTGCATGACTTAAATATTTGTTGTTTAAAATGGGCTGTTCATCAGGAACCCTGCATCTGAGAATGAGAATAAAGTTTGCCTTGGCCCAGGTGAGTCAGAAAGGTTTCTCCACTGTCAGCAGCAAATTGTCCCATGTTCCGTTGAACATTTGTTTACTTTTATGTCCCGTTGCTCACACCCCACTCCCATAAGGTCCTGCCACACGAAATAAGATTTGCTGATGTGCCCAGGTATTTGGATATCAGCTGTGTGCAGGATTTCATTCTGATAAAAAGGCTATGTTTCTCAGTCACCCAGACAGCTGTTTTCTTTTCACAAGTATGGTTTCAGCAGGAAATACACAGTAAATCAACTAAGATTGATTCTCTCCCTAATAATGCAGTAGCACCATACTGTCTTGGTTTTTCTTCTAAAGTCAAGAAGGGAGATACATTACCCTAACCTGAGGAGGCTCAAGTATGCTTGAGTAGCCATGGGACCCTCAGAATGGCCTTGTCTGCGCCTAATATGTCTGTTGTTGATGTTTTTAACAGAAAATCTGAAGGAAAAGAAAACCGTGTTCAAAGGGAGTTTAAGTCCCTGACCATGCTTTTTTCTGTTGGCATAACTGAAAAGGAAAGAATGTGCTTTTAATGCTCCAGTACAAAAGAAATCTTCACTCACTTTTTAATTGGCTAGCCTTTGGAAAAGGATAGAACTAAATCTTTCTCATTGGAATTTCTTTAATGCATAAAATTAGAAACATTTCATGATAATAGTACCTATTGGTGTAATTCCTTGTATTCCCTCCTGTGTGGAATGAAAACTTGAACTCTGAAAGGAGAGTCCATTAGACTGCATTAAGTGTATGTGGAAAAAAGGAAGTAATAAAGGAATGAGTATTGAAGCAACACTGTATTAGAGTCTAGTGAAATGTAACCATGTTTAATTAACCCGCTGTTCATTGATGTCCTCTATAAATCCACTAAGTTTTTTTTATTATACTTCCTTTATAATATGCTGTCTATAAAAATGGTAGAGTTTCCAAAGACACAAGGGAAAGATGGACCACAAGTACTACAGCCTCCAATGGACTGAGTCCAGCACAACTAGATGGTGCCCAGCTACCACCACCAACTGCTGTGAAAGGGTTCACAATAGAGGGGTCCCGGACAGACGTGGAGAAAAATGCAGAACAAAATTCTAACTCACAAA
>NW_004444048.1:7705103-7707966 GCF_000243295.1 Trichechus manatus latirostris | reverse complement strand
CAGCAAGAGCCACATCCATAAGTACTTTGCTATGATTATCAGTTTTGATATGTTAGAGTGGAATAAAAATGTAAAGATACTTGCAAGGAAATTTGAGTAGGCTATCTGAAATTTTTCTCATTATCCTCCTCTACTCTTTGACAGTTATTCACATCTAATTCAACAGCAATTTTTTATCAACTTCTCTTTTTTTTTGTATTTCCAGAGTATTTACTTAGTTTTTATAGAAATAACTCTTTTTCACACTCATATTGTATCAGTTTGCTGTTGCAATGAAAAAAGTACAACTAGAATGAATTTGTTAGTAAACACAACTCACTCTTAACAGTCATGCAACTCAATCCTCAGGAGCAGAAGTGGCCAGGCTTATAGAGAAGGCTTAGTAGATAGGTTACGGGTATCTGCCAGTATGTTTTACAGGGAATGGAGAATATCTGGAAATCTGGTAACACAATTAAGAAGAGACTTTATGTGTTTTCACTGTAGGTGACAGAGTCGTGGAATCTGTTTTTCATTGTTTACTATTTAAACTTTGCATGACTTAAATATTTGTTGTTTAAAATGGGCTGTTCATCAGGAACCCTGCATCTGAGAATGAGAATAAAGTTTGCCTTGGCCCAGGTGAGTCAGAAAGGTTTCTCCACTGTCAGCAGCAAATTGTCCCATGTTCCGTTGAACATTTGTTTACTTTTATGTCCCGTTGCTCACACCCCACTCCCATAAGGTCCTGCCACACGAAATAAGATTTGCTGATGTGCCCAGGTATTTGGATATCAGCTGTGTGCAGGATTTCATTCTGATAAAAAGGCTATGTTTCTCAGTCACCCAGACAGCTGTTTTCTTTTCACAAGTATGGTTTCAGCAGGAAATACACAGTAAATCAACTAAGATTGATTCTCTCCCTAATAATGCAGTAGCACCATACTGTCTTGGTTTTTCTTCTAAAGTCAAGAAGGGAGATACATTACCCTAACCTGAGGAGGCTCAAGTATGCTTGAGTAGCCATGGGACCCTCAGAATGGCCTTGTCTGCGCCTAATATGTCTGTTGTTGATGTTTTTAACAGAAAATCTGAAGGAAAAGAAAACCGTGTTCAAAGGGAGTTTAAGTCCCTGACCATGCTTTTTTCTGTTGGCATAACTGAAAAGGAAAGAATGTGCTTTTAATGCTCCAGTACAAAAGAAATCTTCACTCACTTTTTAATTGGCTAGCCTTTGGAAAAGGATAGAACTAAATCTTTCTCATTGGAATTTCTTTAATGCATAAAATTAGAAACATTTCATGATAATAGTACCTATTGGTGTAATTCCTTGTATTCCCTCCTGTGTGGAATGAAAACTTGAACTCTGAAAGGAGAGTCCATTAGACTGCATTAAGTGTATGTGGAAAAAAGGAAGTAATAAAGGAATGAGTATTGAAGCAACACTGTATTAGAGTCTAGTGAAATGTAACCATGTTTAATTAACCCGCTGTTCATTGATGTCCTCTATAAATCCACTAAGTTTTTTTTATTATACTTCCTTTATAATATGCTGTCTATAAAAATGGTAGAGTTTCCAAAGACACAAGGGAAAGATGGACCACAAGTACTACAGCCTCCAATGGACTGAGTCCAGCACAACTAGATGGTGCCCAGCTACCACCACCAACTGCTGTGAAAGGGTTCACAATAGAGGGGTCCCGGACAGACGTGGAGAAAAATGCAGAACAAAATTCTAACTCACAAAAAAAAAAAAAAAACAGACTTACTGGTCTGACAGAGACTGGAGAAACCCAAAGAGTATGGCCCCCAGACACCCTTTTAGTTCAGTAATGAAGTCACTCCTGAGGTTCACCCTTCAGCCAAAGATTAGACAGGCCCATAAAACAAAATGAGGCTAAATGGGCACACCAGCCAGGGGCAAGGACAAGAAGGCAGGAGGGGACAGGAAAGCTGGTAATAGGGAACCGAAGGTCTAGAAGGGGAGAGTGTTGACGTGTCATGGGGTTGGTAACCAGTGTCACAAAACAGTATGTGTACTAATTGTTTAATGAGAAACTAGTTTGTTCTATAACCCTTCATCTAAAGTACAATAAAAAAGAAAAAAATCTGGAAACATCTGGATGACTGACCAAATATTTCTCTTTCCATCCAGGTGCCTGGGATATATTAATCCCAGTTTAAAAACAGATTGTGTTTAAAATTCTATAATATATAAATTATGGATTGAGTATAAACATTAGGCTTCTAAAAACAAAGGGTGGTAAGAAAAAAAATGGTGGAGTTTTCAACATTTTGTAAAAGTCAGAAGTCATTGAGTATTTAAAAAGCCTTCTTTACACAGCCTATTTTGAATAAGACTTCAAAGGGCAGCTTGAGAAGGCAAAGTAAAGTATTAGCAATGATGTGCAAAGACCTGGACTTAGAAAACCAAAAGGTAAGACCACGCTGGGCATTTCTCAAGCTGAAAGAACTGAAGAAAATAGTTTAAGCCTTCAGTTGCAATATTGAAGCATTCTATGGGCAAAATATTGAACTACACAGGAAGCATCAAGGGAAGGTGGAAGGAATACACAGAGTCACTGTACTAAAAAAATTTGGTCAACTTTCACCCATTTCAGGAGGTAGCATATGATCAAGAACCAGTGGTACTGAAGGAAGAAGTCCAAGCTGCACTGAAGGCATTGGTGAAAAACAAGGCTCCAGGAACTGATGGAATATCAGTTGAGTGTTTCAACAAACAGATGCAATGCTAGGAGTGCTCACTCGTCTATGCCAAGAAATTAGGAAGACAGCTACCTGGCCAACCGACTGGAAGAGATCTATACATGTGCCTATTCCAAAGAAAGATGATCCAATGGAATGTGGAAATTATTGAACAATA
>NW_004444048.1:7685451-7705003 GCF_000243295.1 Trichechus manatus latirostris | reverse complement strand
GAATTCCAGAACACTTAATTGTGCTCATGAGGAACCTGTACGTAGACCAAAGGCAGTCATTCAAACAGAACAGGGAATACTGCGTGGTTTAAAATCAGGAAAGGTGTGCATCATGGTTGTATCCTTTATCATACTTATTCAATCTGTATGCTGAACAAATAATCAGAGAAGCTGGACTATATCAAGAAAAGCATGGCATCAGAATTGTAGGAATACTCATTAATAACCTGCGATATGCAGATGACAAAACCTTGCTTGCTAAAAGTGAAGAAGACTCAAAGCACTTATGAAGATCAAAGACCACAGCCTTCAGTGTGGCTTACAGCTTAACATAAAGAAAACAAAAATCCTCACAACTGGACCAATAAGCAACATTATGATAAATGAGGAAACTGTTGAAGTTGTCAAGGATTTCATTTTACTTGGATCCACAATCAACACCCATGGATGCAGCAGTTAAGAAATCAAACGATGTATTACACTGGGCAAATCTGCTGCAAAAGACATCTTTAAAGTGTTAAAAAAGCAAAGCTGTCACCTTGAGGACTAAGGTGTGCCTGACCCAAGCAATAGTATTTTCAGTCACCTCATGTGCATGCAAAAGCTGGACATAGAATAAGGAAGACCAAAGAAGAATTAACACCTTTGAATTATGATGTTGGCGAAGAATGTTGAATATACCATGCCAGAAAAACAAACAAATCTGTCTTGGAAGAAGTACAGCCAGAATATTCCTTAAAGTGAGGATGGCAAGACTTGGTCTCACATACTTTGGACCAGTCTCTGGAGAAGTACATCATGCTTGGTAGAGGGTAAGTGAAAAAGAGGATGACCCTCAATGAGACAGACTGACACAATGGCTGCAACAGTGGGCTCAGACATAACCATCATGAGGATGGTACAGGACTAGGCAGTATTTCATTCCGTTGTACAGAGTTGCTGTGAGTCAGAACTGACTCGATAGCACCTAACATCAACAACACACACACACACACACACACACACACAAACCAAAGCAATTGCCATCAAGTCAGTTCTGACTCATAGTGGAACACAGGGCAGAGTAGAACTGCCCCATAGGGTTTCCAAGGAGCAGCTGGTGGATTTGAACTGCCGACCTTTTTGTTAGCAACTGAGCTGTTAACCACCGTGCCACCAGGGCTCCATACATATATATGTGTTGTGGTAAGTATGTCAGTTTTATTCATTAAATTCAAGAAATTAAACATTTCATTTCTTTAAAAAAAATAGAATTTTAGTCACCTTGTGATCATACTTGTGGACTGAATTTCAAAATGAAAGCTCTATAATTCATATTCAAAAGTTTTTTCTTTCTCAGTCTTTCTTATTTCTGTCTCATACCACTACTTCAAAAACTGGCTTAGGTATGATTCCTTTGGAAACAGAATCCAAGGCAGAGATTTGTATAAGGAAGTTTATTAGGGAGTGTCCTCAGGAATGCCAGGGAAGGAAGCCAAGGAAGTAAGATTGGGCCGAGGGAGAAGTTGAGCAGCACTGCATTTCCATCAGAGGCTCAGCAGACCCCACAGGGGGCTGTGGAGCTGGATGGCCCTTCAAAGTTATGAATGAAGGGAAGACATCAGGCCTTTATACCCTCTTGTCAACTAGTAATTGCCCCCAGGGAGGGAGTATAATCTTCAGTGAGGCAACTCCCTCAGTGCAACCCCCAGGGAGGAACTCAGCTGTGAGCTGTCAACACTAACACTCCTGGCAGCTGGAGGAGTAAGTGCCTCAGACTTGAAGGGGGAATCTGGATGGTACATGATAGCATCCACTACACCAACTTAATTTGTAATTTCCTATGTAAATGGAGCCCTGGTGGCGTGGTTGTTAAGAACTCTGTGGCAACAGATTTGGTTTTGTTTGATTTTTTGTAAATAAATATGACAGTTTCAACAGAATATTTTTTAGATTTTATGTAAACAAGAGAATGATGGTAGTATCCACCTCAGAGTTATGAAGACTACAAGAGAAGTCATCTAAAAGGCTGAGATCACCAGACATTTCTTCCTAGTTTGTCTCAGTCTAGAAACTTCACTGAAGCCAGTTCAGCATCATAGCAACACAGGCCTCCAGTGAGAGACAAATGGTAGCTGTGCATGAGATGCACTCACTAGGAGTAGAACCTAGGTCTTCTGCACAGAAGGCAAAAATCCTACCACTAAACCACCAATGCCTCCAAATCAATCGCCTTCGAGTCTGTTCTCCATGTGTGTCAGAGTAGAACTGTATTCCGTAGGGTTTTCAGTGATTGGTTTGTCAGAAATAGATCACCAAGCCTTTCTTCTGAGGTGACTCTGGGTGGATTCAGACCTCCAACCTTACAGTTAGCATCTAAGCATGTTAACTGTTTGCACCGCTCAGGGACTCCAAATTCTCCCAAGGGAAGCAGTTTTGCCCTGAGCTGAGAATCACTGAGCTAAGCCTTAGTACACTGTAGCCCAGTAGTCTGTACAGAGGAAATACTAAGGAAACCCAGGGAAACTAGGCTTCTCATTGAAACGATCCTATTGTACACATCCCAGAAGTGTTCTGTTGAAAGTCAGAGGACGAAAGCTTAGAAAACTTGTGCTTCTTTACTTGAAACAGTTGAGGGCAATAAATTATTAATGAGTCAGTGAATTATTGCTTCATATTCCCTAAATAATACACATTATTAGAAGAAGAAAAAAAAATGCCATTGATGTGCTTTGCAGATTCTGAGTCATGTGAAACTGAAGTGCAATCTCATATATAGGCCCTAAATCCAAGCTCTCAAACAAATGATTTCCAGACTGTGGCCAGAAGACCACCTTCCTCAGAATCCATGGTGGTGCTTAAAAATTCAGATCCCTAGATGCCATCCATACCCACTGCTTGACAGTCTTTGAGAGTAGGGCCCCAGGGCATTTTAACCCACTTTCCAGATGTTTCTTATGTACTCTTGAGAATCACTGACCCAAGGCATGTTCTCTGTGAGTGGTTCTCGGGAAGAACCAAGGATGCCCTGAGTTCTGGTTCTTTGCTTATTACAAGGAAAGAGGTCAGTGTAGTTAATTTAGCCATGTTAACTTTTAGAAGGGTAGTTTTGGCATTTCAAACTCACAATAGGGCATTGGAGAAATTTAGTGAAGCTAGAGAAGAATTTACAGGCTTTACCATACAATCTGTTGTTGTTGTTAGGTGCCATCGAGTTGGTTCCAGCTCATATAATGACCATATGTACAACAGAACGAAACACTGCTCGGTCCTGTGCCATCCTCACAATCGTTGCTATGTTTGAGCCCGTTGTTGTAGCCACTGTGTCAATCCATCTCATTGAGAGTCTTCCTCTTTTTCACTCACATTCTTCTTTACCAAGCATAATGTCCTCCAGGGACTGGTCCATCCTGATAACATGTCTAAAGTACATGAGATAAAGTCTCACCATTCTCACTTCTGACAGATGGGTGGTGGCCATACAGTCTAACTTCTGCTAAAGCTAATCCACTTTGGTGGGGTTTTTGTGTCTATCTGTCTGCCAGTGAGTAAGTAGAAAATATGTTCTATGTTCTAGTACTAGAGATCTCATTCAAAATTACATTTGATCATTGAAATGACATGAACTCACATTTTTCAAAGATGTAATTTTCCTGTTACTTATAAATGCATATAGGTGCACGAGGAATTTTATTTTTTTACTGATTCTCTCATCATTTTGTATATTCCATGAATGAGTATTTCAGAATTCAAGGTTTCAGTGAAGATTCTAAAAGGCTGCTCTAGCCTTCCCAGGCAAGGTCCCTCACAGGAGGACTACTGGGGCTGCCCTCTGTGGATAATGCTGGTTGGCCAAACTCCCTAGGTGGATATTCAGGATACGTACTTCCCACCCTAGCGTCTTCTTGAATGGCAGTTATTGATTAGGAATGTGAATGCATTTTTCATGTCCACCCCTGTCTCATCTTTTAAGTCAATCCAATAACTAGAGTGCATTTCATGCTATGAAGTATTGTAACAACAGGGATTCCTCAAGCATATAGGTCTGTCACCCAGGAACCACACAGGACTTTTAATCTCCTTATAACTTTGGATGTAGCTTTTTAAAGTGCACATGCCTGGAATTCCATTTGATGTTGAGCATATCAGAAAGGCTCGGAAAAAACTGATCTCTTGGCTATGAGCATCATTTGCTTCAGATGATGAAGGATTGCTGAACTTTGGAGTAAGTGTGTGACAAAGAACATTCTTACATTCTTAAAATAAAGAGGGTCATCTGTCCTTCACATCTAAGAAACCACGGTGTAGGAGAAACAGATGTATATAAGATGACTCGAGTGTTCACTGGGTTAGTGTTGACTGATGGGAGCAAGTCGAAGGCCGTTGACTGCAGCAAAGAGACTGACTTTTACGCAGGATGAGAAATCCATGTGAGAGGAGAGCTGGCTGCTTCAGCCTGGCATGGGTTCATTGGGGCTGCAGAGGAAACTGAGGCACACCACCTAGAAGTCTTACAGCTGACCCCATAGTGTCAAAGGTGTGACAGTGGGCATTTTTATACACATTATCACACCTGTTCACATAAAATCCTGATGAGATGTTATTGACCTCATTTTTACAGAGAAAACAACTAAGACACAGATGTAAATCCCAAACCACACAGCTAGAAAGTCACAGTCAAAAAGTCATCCATACTTTTTGACTCTTGTTCTTTTTCCACCTCATCAAAGCACTTTCCCATATATCCTGCTACAAAAAAAATGAAGTTCACCGTGATCACCCAAGGAAAGGTTAAATTAGGTTCATCATTTTCTGTTTAAAAGAGGTGAGAAGTATTTCATTCAATAAATTGCCCAACCTCTAGCACATAAAGGGTAAATCCTCAGGAATCAGGAAAATTAAGCTATTTAAAATGACTCATTTCCTGAGGGCAACAGAGAGTCATAGTTTTACTCTAAATTGACTTGGAAAGTCAACTGGGTGGAGTCCTTCTGGACAACTGCTGGAGGTCACCCATTGTGACAGGTCAGATAATTAATTTAGTTGGCTCCTCATTGGTGAGTATGTCTCATTTCCTTAAATTGTAGTTGAGGTGTTTTTTTTTTTTTTCCTGCAAGGCTATTTGTTATGGATCAGTAGGAGTACAATAGGATTTTAGAAGATTGCAACACTTGTTTAGTGGGTGTTAATAACAATTTCAAACAAAGAATCAGACTACTGAAATCATCATTGCTACTGGTTGCCATGGAGTCAGCTCCGACTCATCGTTGTTACGCAGGTGCACTTTATTGACAGGAAGATTCAGATATTATAACATGAAGGAACCAGGCACTTAAGAAGTGGCAGAGATGAATATGGTTGAGAAAATGCTATTACCTCCTGAGATGAAGTTTACTTTGAGTATTTTTTTAGTCCAGTGAAATTCCAGTTTTATGGTTGAATCTTTTTCCCAGTAATTTTTTTTTTCTCTTGGATTCTTTTTTTCTCAACAGGAAATAGATAATAAACATCTGACCTTAGCATAGTTAACCTCAAATAAATTGTGTGGCATGAAAATCAGGCAAATAAATCAGGGTGTGTAATCTAAAAGGAAATTGCAAACTGGAACACATGATACAGTATTACTTGAATAAAGAAATGCTTTATAATGTATTCAAATAATGAAAAATTGACAGCATCCTTAACTTTTGGACAGAATGTACAAAATCTGAAGTAAGTGACTGAAATAGAATATAAAACTAAACTGTAGTTATATTTTGTTTATTAATAGTCTATGGACTTTTAGTTGATATCAAAGCTTAAGAACAGTAGATTACAGAGCATGTATCTACATTTTATACATTTACTGAGTGTTGTAGATTCTAATTAGTGTTTCATAATACTCTGCTTTTCAGAGAGATGATTATTTTGTAGGTCAGGAGACAGATTTTTCCAGTTGATAAGAATCTCAGTGGCCACGTTTCCTAAGTATTGAGTTTATTTCACTTTTGTTATTGAGAACTATTTCCTAAAAGACCATAGTTGAATGAATTGGCCAAAAAGCAAAAAGGACAAATTATTTCAAATGGAAGCTTTCATTTGTAGCAGAATATTTGTCGAAGGTTGAAACATTCATGTGTTGTTTGGGAAAACAAATGGATTTACAAGAACCATCTGCCTTCTTAATACTTAAGAACACAAGTACTTCTGAGGTATTTCTTTTTTTTTTTTATATAGTCTATTATTTACTTAATTTCTCCCAGCCTCTCCT
Organism: Trichechus manatus latirostris; assembly: GCF_000243295.1. Lineage (NCBI taxonomy): Eukaryota > Metazoa > Chordata > Mammalia > Sirenia > Trichechidae > Trichechus > Trichechus manatus. Next base: position 7,698,774 of record NW_004444048.1, on the reverse strand, counting down.
TCCTCAACTGTAAAGTAGTACAATAAAAAATTCTACTTAAAGAATTATGAAAGTTAAATGAGATAATTTATGTATGAAAAAGCATTCCATAAAATGTAAAGCATCATTAACACGGTCATAAGCCCTTTTGGTCCCATTTTCTTTGGTCCCTGCCTCCATTTTTCACTTAGGCAGCTCTTCTCTCCCAGTCACTATTTCCAGTTTACATTTTCAAAGAGAAAATAACTGGGAATGGAGAAGAATAACACTGTCCTTGACTACTTCTTCATTAGTTCTGCGTAAGGAAGTGCCACTAGATAAAAATTAAGAACCTTTTAAATGCTCAAATGGATGTTGTGTTTATTCAGAATCTGAATTTTCCATTACTTGAAAAAATAATTCTCTTTAGCTCCTAGAACTATATACCCGTATTTCTTTTTTTAAAGAGAAAAATAAGCTTCCTTATGCCTCAGAACTGTGTGACAATGTAATACATTCCCTTCTAATAAATTTTTAAAATTGAACTCACAGATATAAAAAAATCATAAAATAAAGAAACGGCAAGAGAGTCCCCATAAGCAATACAAATGTTGAATAAGACTGTGTGAAAGAAAATGCAACTCCTGTTCTAACTGATCTTCAAAAGAGGGCCTGGAAATCACCAGTCTGTCCCAGTTCAGTGAAGCTTTTGTGGGGTTTTTTAGATGGGGGAGGGAATAATTAACAGGACTTTTGTAAAACGTACCTGCAGAAGTCAAAGTCAAGATGTGCTTAATTTATTCTGACCATTGATGTAGCAACACAGACATCTCTTAAATTATTCATCTTTGCAATAGAAAATTCCCCTCCTAGAGACCACAGAATTGAATTAGACCCAATCTAATTTGTTTATTTAAAAAGTAAACACACACACACACACATACACAAAGTAAACACAGAAAATTTGTCCTTGCATTGGTCTGCAGCATATAGGAGAAAAATGTATGTTTAAATAAAATATCTACATTTATATAAAAATCAAAATTAAAAAGTGATGTTTTTCCTGACCTGGTTGTTGAAAGAATCCTTTTAATGAAATTCAGCTTTATTTCATAAATAATGCAATGCTTGCATGTGATTAGGTGAAGCTCAAAGGAATTACCTAATCAGATACCCAGTGAGAGAGGATATTGCTTGCAGACCCTTACTATTACCAGGAATAAATAATATCTACACATTTTCCAGATGGAGGGCTCTGCTTGGTAATAGCATCAGTAATAAATACCAGCAGTCCCCCTCGTTGATGGCTTAGGGCTTTTGTTTGCATCGAGCCTCTTTCCTGTTTCCAGCCATGAAGTCCCCCCCTCCTAAGCTTCATGGGCCTGCAGCTGTAGAACAAGTTCTTTAGAGCAGGAGGCACATTAAAGGTCTTTTCTTTTGTAGTGCTTATATTTCTCTCTACTTCCTTTCTCATTACTTGTTTCTGTTTTTGGAGAGTTCACGGCTGGACTTATACTCTGATCTGATTGAAGAAAAAAGAGGAGAAAAACACTGCTGTAGTTAGTGAACTTTGAAAGGCCATGACTGTTCATTTAAGTGGCACTGGGGTCATGAGCGAATATAAAATCCAAAAGGTGGGCCGAGAACCAGCTGGATAGGACCACCTGTGTGATATTGCAGGCAGGCTCTTTAACATACAGGTGAGCCCACTACGGAAGCTCTTACTGAATTTAGACTGTCTTTTCCCATAATTAGTGCTTTCAGTGCAAAAGTTTGTTTCAAGGGCAAAGAAGTAAGGAAAAGAGATGGTTTTAAGAAGTTACCTCTAGTGAGATGCAGGAAGAAAAGCTTCCCAGGTATGCATTCTATAACTGCCTGTCATCAGGGAAACGACCAGCATGACAATGTTCACTGGGCACCCCTTAAATCTTTTGGAGGTCACAGAGCTTGGCTTCAAATTTTAAAAAAACAAAACAAACAAAAAACTTCTTTAGAAGAATTTGAGTTCTGGCTGTAATGTGCATTCTGTATCCACTTCAAAAGCAATCCTTAGACACAGTCTGTCCAGAGATTTTTCTGGGCATGGAGTGGATGGGCAGGTACAAGAGCATTTTTTTTGCCTCTCATCTTAGCTCTAATACCCTCTGCGGCATCTCAGATCTAGTGCTATCCCCTCAGTTCCTGCCCCTGCAGAGGTTGAGTGTTAAGGGGCTCATACCAGGGACCCTAAAGTTCTCTTTGCTTATTACAGGTGACCAGAGAGAGGCAAGCAAGAGCACATGTGCTGGCTCAGGGTGTTTTCTTTTGCCTGATTTCTTCTCACAGTATATTTCTCCAAACAGCCTTAAAGCCTCTGTGAAAAATTAGGGCTTTCAAGCTTTGGGAGAATGTAGTATTCATCTGAGTTGATTCCATCCCTTGTCATTCAAGAGGAGCATTACCCGGAGTGTCTTCCTAGTTCTGAAGAGTATTCAGAACTGTTCTGTAAGAGAGTAGGGAAGGGAGGATTACCTGGTCAAATAAATTTAGGATATGCTGGGTTAAGCAAAGATTTAAAAAAGCTTATGCATCTTGTCTTCCTTGGCCTTTTAATAGGAATCCCTTCTCTCCCAAAATGAAATTGATCTTCCTAGAAGGTCTGGAACAGCAGGGCAAGCCTGGCATTTGATTGTCAAGAGACTTGGCAAGCATAGATCCTGTTTTTATTGCTTAGGCATTATCTTGGCTTTTTGACATTAAAAGCCGGCTCCACAGGCTTATTCAAAGTACTTTGGGTGACAGAGATGGAGAGAACCTATTAGACTGCTAAATATGTCCACCAGAAATGTAGCAGAAACAGCTAAATTATGTAGCTGCACTGATTTGGCTTCTTTAAACTTTTAAGTTAAGAAAGTAAATTGATTCCCTTCCTTCCTTAATCAAAACAACTTTCATTTATGGATTTATCCCCAGTTCTCCTTTACATTTGCTTTCAAACATTAGGAATGCTTTTTTTTTTTTTTTCCCCCACATAATTCTGCATTATTTAAATTTTTAAGTATTTTACCAGGAATTCATTTCAAGAAGTCTGTCAGACCTGGTGGTTCCAAACAGCAGTTCCAAAAAAACCGAACCTGTTGCCGTCGAGTCAATTGTGACTCACAGAGACTCTATAGGACAGAGTAGAACCGCCCAATAGTGTTCCGAGGAGCAGCTGGTGGATTCAAACTGCTGACCTTTTGGTTAGCAGCCTAACACTTCACCACTACACCACCAAGGCTCCAAAACAGCAGTAGGAGGGGGAAATTAGATAAAATAGAATAAAGAGAGTGAAGATGGAGAGCCATTTGGGGGATTTATTTTTATGGGGAGACATTATGTATCATCCTTTCTCAGTAATGGTGGTCTTAGTAATGATGCTCTAATCCAAGAATGTTTATATAAATCCTTCACCGAAGGAATTCCCAAGATCTGTGTAAACAGTGGACACAGCAGTCCCACCAGGGTAGAGACACTCAGCACTTGAGGAGGATTTTCTACCTAAGGCAGTTGAAAGTAATTGTAGGTCCCAAAGGACTAAAATTTACTTAACCCTGGTAGATTTGCATCCTATTTAAATCTTGCACTACTTGGGGGTTATTTATTTTTACCACTAAGTGTTAAGTATGTGCTTCTCTGCCAAATTTATACACACAAAGCAGTTTTAAACTGCTGTTTTTATTAACTAAAAAGAAGGTGAGCATTAATGCTTTGACACAGACATACCATTAAAAAAAGAATTCAGTGTTTTGTTTTGGTTGTGAAACAGCTGCGGGAAAAAGAACAAGCAGATTGTGTCCAACTTGGAGGTTTTTGAACAATCATGGCTTACTATTTCTAATTTTTCAGGTTGTATCCACACCATGCAAGTGCCCTCAACAACCTTGGAACACTGACCAGAGACACCGCAGAGGCAAAGATGTACTATCAGAGGGCTCTCCAGCTAAATCCACAGCATAACCGGGCTCTTTTCAACCTCGGCAATCTCCTTAAGTAAGTGGATTGTCTGCCATTGATCTGGGGGCTTTGCAATTTCAAGAAATCCTTTCCTTCTCAACACGCATTTAGTTGTGGTGTCAGCCTATTCCTGAGCTGAATAATTAGGGCTTTCAAGCTTTGGGAAGATGTAATATTCATCTAAATTAATTCTATTCCTTATCGGTGCAAAGGAGTATTTCTCAGAGTAGCTTTCTGGAAATACTAGTTCTGGAAGATGCTCATGGATGATCTATAAAGGGGTAAGAATGGTCAGACAAACTTAAGAAATGCTGGGTTAAGCAAAGGTAAATAGTTCCTTTATTGCAAAAAACTGCAATATGCTAATATGGTGTCTTGTGAATCTTCAAGAAGGGAATGTGGTATACAGCATTTCCCAAAGTGAATTTTTTTTAGTAGGGCATTTCCCAAGACAAGCATTCCGTGAATATACTTTGGGACGAGTACTGGCTAAGAAAAGCAGGTGCTCTAAAGGTGTAGCCAAATGACATGACTGCAACCTATACCCAATTTGTTCTATAGGTAAGAAACGAAGTAAGCTTTGCCTGGAATTAGTAGTGATAACTCTCACTCTTACGAGTGACTTTAGGCATAATCAGCGGTGTTTGCGTCTCACTCTGCGCTGTTAAAGGTTGATAATGCAGTTAGTATCACTGAAGACTGAAACAGAAGGGGTACTTTTTTCTTTTCTTTTCTTTTTTTTTTTTTATTGTACTTCAGGTGAAGGCTTACAGAACAAATAGTTTCTCATGAAACAGTAGTACACATATTGTTTTATGAGATTGGTTAACAACCCCACAACACGTCAACCCTCTAACTTCTCAGCCTTTTTTTTTTTTGGTGAAAATACACATAGCCGAAGATACACCATTTCAAAAATTTCTACATGGACAGTTCAGTGACATTGACTACGCTCTTCCAATTGTGCTGTTATTCTCACTTAAGATGAAGGCTTACAAAACAAAATAGTTTCTCATTTAACAGTTACTACACATGTTGCCCTATGACAATGGTTAACAATCTCCCAACACATCAACAATATCCTTACTCAACCTTGGGTTCCCTATCACCAGCTTCCTTGTCCCCTTCTGCCTTCTGGCCCTTGTCACTGGACTACTGTACCTCGTTAGTCTCGTTTGGTTTTACGAGGCTGTCTGCTCCCAGGCTGAACGGTGAACCTCGGAGATAACTTCACCACTGAGCTAAAAGGGTGTCTGGGGGCCATACTCTCAGGGTTTCTCCAGTCTCCTTTAGGCCAGTAAATCTGGTCTTTTTTTGTGAGTTAGAATTTTGTTCTACATGCTTCTCCAGCTCTGTCCAGAGCCCTCTGTTGTGATCCTGGTCAGAGCAGTCAGTGGTGGTAGCCGGGCACCATCTAGCTGTACTGGACTCAGTCCGGTGGAGGCCTTGGTAGCTGTGGACAATTAGTCCTTTGGACTAATCTTTTCCTTGTATCCTGTTGTCTTCATTCTCCCTTGCTCCCGAAGGGATGAGACCAGTGGAGTATCTTAGATGGCCGCTCAGAGGCTTTTAAGACCCCAGACACTACTCACCAAGGTAGAATGTAGAGCATTGTCTTTATAAGCTGTGTCATGCCAGTTGAGCTAGATGTTCCCCAAGACCATGGTCCTAGAAGGGGTACTTTTGATCTTGTATTTTTATTAATTTAATACCTAGGCATGTTGGCGATGGTGCAGGCCATGGTAGTACTGGTGATGGTGGTGTTGTGGAATTGAACGTCTAAACTTAAAAATATAGGTTGGAAACATCACAAACAGACATAAACAGATGAAATTTGTTGGAGTCAGAGTAGCGATACATTTACCTGTGCTTGTTAGGATGCTGACAATCCACATGCTTGAACTGGTTTCCATGTCTCTAAACTTCTGGAGAGCACCTTTGGCTGTCTCATCAGTTCCTTTAAGGTTAATAGTTAGCTTTGTTCTTTTGTCTTTTTCTTAATGAGGTTGTCTTAATTGCTTCAGTAACTCAGTAAGATGCATCTTCTTCATTTTCTGTTTCCCCTATCTACTTTATATATTAACATGGCTCTCGGTCCTTCTTTCTATGTGTGTTTACGCATGTTTTTATTTAATTCCATTTGAACATGAGCATTATTATGAGTTAATCACAACCATCAACATAGTATATAAGGTGAGAGGTGCTATACAGGATCGAAAGTAAGTTTTATGTTTAAGGATAGCTTTATCCATATGCTAAAACACAAAATCGAGGGGATACTACACAAAAATAAATAAATGCCAGGAAAGTACATTTAAATAAAGAGAAATAAATAAAAGTATAAATCAGAAAAAAGCTAAACAAACTTAATTTTAAAAATTAGATAAGTTATTGTTACAATTTGATAAAAACTGAGAATGATGAAAACCAATGATGAATGAAGAAATGCAACTGTGACCAAAAAAAAAAAAAAAAAAACTCTTTTAGCATCAGGAAGCCCCCTAGAAAAAAATAAAAGCAAATCAAAAGTTGTGGGAAAAATGAGAAATGAGTTCTAATTATTGTACACAACTCATTACAGGTCAATATGGTGCTTTTATTTTATCCTACTATTTTTATGGCAGCCCTGGTGGCACAGTGGTTAAGAGCTCAGCCGCTCCGTGTGAAATTCTAAGGACTCATTTTTTAAAGTCATTGTTGCATTTGTGTATGTCCTACTTAGAACCCAAATAACTAAATGGCTGGAAAAAATTCTATCAAGGTCTTGTTGGATACCTGGATTATATAATGTTGATTTCAAAAATCATGTAGATGAGTATTTTTTCCAGAGACACCAGCATTAATGGCCTGGCTACAAAATGGCATTTCTTGGAAGGGATGATATCCTTGAGTTATAGTTATAATACTGTGTGGAATGTGGTTCTATTTGAAAATGATGACAAAGATTCTTTTAAATTTCATCTTGCCAAGACCTGAACGAGAAATGGATATTCTAACCTTCCTTTTTCAGTTCACATCTTATGGCTACTCTTATCTTAAATTAGTATGTGTAATTAAAATTACAAGAAAGCATCTCTTGGAGCATGACAATGGCTATGTTTTACAGTAAGAGAAGTTGTTGGAAAACCAACATAGGATATTTTTCTCTCTTTTTCAGTAAAATCAACTCTTAGTGATTATCCAAATCAACAGCAGTGTTTTCTACTCATGTAGTTTTCTGAGTGCCTTTTCTTTTCTTTTGTTGTTGTTTTGTTTTAATGAAATCCTCCCAATGAGTCTGTGAAGTAAATTGGGAAGAGGAAGAGGAAACTGAGGCCCTGGGAGATTAAGTGCCTGTACATGGACACCCTTGCTTACCTTCTGCTTTTTTGTATTGCACCATAGAGAAAACTGGCTCTACATCAGTGTATTCTTAGAATCAAATAGATTAAAATAATAATAGCTAACATTTATGTAATACTCCTCAGTTTACAGAGCATTTTTATATTCACGACTCAATTTAATCTTTAAAAGAACCTATTGTGGTAGATATTACTATCCTGATCCTCATTTTATAGATGAGGAAACCAAGATATGAGGATACCCTGTACCCTTGGCCTAAGCTGTGGCAGACCCAGCATTGCATCCCTGCCCTTTGATACCTTGTCCTGTTCACTTTCCACTACCCATGTTGCCGAATAACTCTCCAACACAAGAAGTATGTAATATTTAACTTTTTAATGACATGTACTTGCCTTTTAGGGAAGGTACCTTCCTGACTGTGTCTTTCTTAAGGAAATGTAAAATTGGTTTACATTCCCTTGAGCTTGCATCTTTGAATGACAGAGAGAGTTGACCCCGAAAAAGCAGGGCTAATCCCTTTTTAGATAACTCTGAGCTTTATTTCCACTTTCTTTATTATTAGTTCCGTTACTAAGTAGCAATAAGTGAAAAGCAAGAAGAGGATAAGAGTATTTTAAATTTAGTTTGACTTGATCCAGTTCACTGTTTAAGATTTATACCCTATTACTCAATAGGCAGCTAATTTTTTAAATTGTGCCTTTTAAAATGTTGTTAACTTTTGTTATCTAAAACTCAGTGCTCATTCTTACAGCCCAAGTAATCTCTTTAGATATGAGCAGTTTAGATTTGATCATCCTTGAGAGGAGGATACTATCATTATTCCTATTTTATAAATGAGGAAACTGCAATTTGGTGAAGGTGAGTAATGCGCCAACGTCCCTTAGTGAGAAAATAGAAGACGTGGGAATCGAACTTAGATCTGTCTGACACAGTGCCCTCGTCCTTAACCACTGCATTCAACTGTCTTTTTGTGGCCACTCAAAACCAGTATCCTGCTTGGAGCAACACTGTCCCATAGAAATATGATGAGAGCCACATATGTAATTTTAAGTTTTCTTGTAGTCATATTTTTAAAAGTAAAAAGCAACAGGTTAAATGAATTTTGATAATATATTTTTATTTAACCCCAATATATCCCAAAGGTTTTCTTTTTAACATGTAATTAATATTAAAAATATTAATGAGATAGTTTATATTCTTTTTTATACTAAATCTTTGAAGTTTAGTGTGCATTTTAGATTTACAGTATGTCTCCTATCACACTAGCCACATTTTAAGTGCTGAGTAGCTACATGTGGCTCATGGCTGTTACGTTGGACAGGACAGATCTTTATTAATGACCCTCACTTTCACAGAAATGTGAATCTTTGTCTAGGCCAGAAGGTCTAAAGGGGATGTGATTCTGTCAGAGCAGCCTAGAAATCTTAACGATTGGGGACAAATTTCATTTGAATTCTTGAAATCACAGTTAGACAGCTTTAAACTTTTTCACAGCTGCAGACTTCATGCAGTATCATCCAAATATGTTTGGCTCCTTTCATGACCATTTTACTGGACTTTGAAGCTAGTCAGTTATGAGTCTGTGCAGCACATTTGCAGTGTGAGAGATTGATAAGGAACAGCTTTCCATGCTAGCATTCTTAATTAATACTAATTACTGTTGGCTTTGCTTGGAACTTAAAATCCAGAAATTGAAGGAAAAACAAAAACATAGGCCAGATTAGCATAAACTTTTTATGGATGAACAGAGCAGAAGTCCCTGATAACTAAAGAGAATATAATAGAATATTTAAATTCAGGGCATGGAAAATATGTCTGTGAATGCTTGGGTAAAATAGTTGTTGATGTTTGTTACTAAAACAGAATATGAGAAGAACTTCTTAACAAATCATGTCATACCTTCTTCTTTGCCAAAACTACCTTCCAGACAACAGCAACTCAAAGGGTTTGATGAGAAGCTTAGGGGGCAGTGAGTTTATGTTAATAATGGTAAAATAATTTGGAAAAAGATATCGACAAAAGTGGCACAATGTGAAGAATGTAACAATTGTCACTGAATTGTACACGTAGGAATTGTTGAATTGATTGTTTTGTTATGTATATTTTCACACACACATACACACAAAATTACCTTCCATTCACATTATAGAATGGGTGGTACAGTAAATCCTATTATCAAAACTCAGGAGAAAATGAAATAGAATGTGCAATAAGTGAACTATATAGATGAATTTGATAATGGCATACATTTAAATGTTTCTTTGGTCTGATCCTTTGAAATTTGAATTTCTCAATAACAAAGGAACAAGAAAAGAAGGATAACGATTATTTTTGAAATAAGTTTAAATGTTTAGGATGTATTTCCTTATAGCTTTGGTACTAATTACGCAGCCTTTTTTTTCAACAAAAGGAAGTTTATACATGCAAGATAGTAGCTTTCCTTTTCTTCACTCTCTCAGTGAAGCCCCAAAGAATTCAAAATGCCAACCCAGTGGAAAAAGACTTTTTAAAGGCCCATACTACCACATTATGATGTCAACATTTGGTTAGCAAGTTCTTCATTCTCCTTTTGGAGTGAAATCCTATTCCCACCTCGTTACCCATGGTGACCTATTAATATCACGTTACCTCCAGCCTTATCTCTAGTCTCAAGCCCATTACATTTTCTCCATCCTCATCTTTATCCAACTCATGCCTTTCTCTCTTCAAGTCTCCTTTCCACTTCTTTTGAATCCCAGTCCAGCATCACACAACACCCTGTACATCCTCCTCACTGCCATGTGACAATCGTGTGCGTGTACTCCCATCATCCTCAAGGAATTGAGGAGCAGGGCAATGATTTTCTGTTGCTCTCCATCTGTGCTGCCATCTTTAGTCAATTCAAAAATATCTCAATCACCTAGTTCCTCTGACTCCTCTCTAAGACCCTCATTTCTGCCCCACCTCAGGCATACCTCGAGCACTTACCACCATGGCCATACCACTGACTTTTTAGTTATTCAGATCTTGTCAGCCTCAAGTACCTGAATTCTGAAATTTTCCTCTTTGACCTTATTTCTTACCTCTTCCCACTTTTAAAACCTTGATGTTGACATAACTTGCATCATCTCAAAACTGACTGCTCTGGAGGCGGAGCCAACGTGACGCTATAGACAGAAGCACCACGCCGTCCCTCCACAGGAAAGATCTGAAAAACTAAGTAAAACAGAGACAAACATCAATCCTGGAACCTTAAGCATCAAATGAAGAGATAAAGAACTCAACCAAGCACGGAATGGAATAAGAAACTAACAGAGAACAGAGAGTGAGGAGAGATAAGAACAGAGGACCCCTGTCAGCTAACACAGCACAGATTCACCATCTTGGACTCCTTTTGGAGATCGTTAGACAAGGAGTACAGGAAAGCAGCTTCACAGAGCTCCCAGCAGAAACAGAGCACCAAGTAACCAGCGATACACTCTTTCCCACCCCCCACCCTTCTTCCTCCTGCTTGGCCTCTGCTGCTTTCTAGTGGGACAGGTGACTGCAGCCCAGAAGGTGCCAGCTCCATGCTTCTTGGATTTGCCCCGCCCATACCGACTGGCTCCTTTAGTGCCATTTCTTTGTTGCTGGTGTTGCTTTTTTCGGCTTCTTTTGGTTTCTTCCCTGCCTCTCACCTCCTCACACTCCTTTCTGTTGAACACCTGGCTCCATGTGCCATCTTTGCTTCTTCTAAGACAGTCTGTGGAGCACCCCTCGGCTGGGGAACTGCTTCTTTGGTCCGCGCAACCATGTTGGTAGGATTCCTGGGGCATTTTGTTTGTTTTCTTTTTCTTTTACTTCATTTCTCGGTTTCTCATATCTTTTCTACTTACCTTTGTTTCCTGTCTCCTTAATACCTGGCACTGTGTGCCATCTCTGCCCCTTCTAAACAGGCTGTACTACACAGCTTGGGAGACACTTCCGCAGTCTGCACAGCCACACTGCTGGGATCCCTGGGGGCCTTTCTTTTTGTTTTGTTTTTTTAGTTAATTTATTTTTTTCTTTTCTCTTTTTTCCTTTTTGTTTTTCTTCATTTCTCATTTTCTCATCTCTGTCTACTTTTCTTTTCCTGTCTCCTGGATACCTGGTGCTGTGAGCCATTTCCATCCCTTCTTGACGGGCTGTGCCCCAAGGCCTGGGAGCCACTTTTCCAGTCACTGGTGGGATCCTTGGGGGGCATTTCTTTTTTTTTTTTCCCCCAATTTTTGTTTATTTATTTTATCTTCTCTTTTTTTTCCTTTTTGTTTTTCTTCATTTTGGTTTCTCATCTTTATACTCCAACAGGAGGCTCCCTTAGCACTTTTGGCTCCTGTTTCTCTCTCCTCTCTCTCTTCTTTCCCATACCCATCTTAGCTCCACACATCACAACCTGCCCCCTCACTCCTGCCTACCTGCAGCATGCACAAAACATTGCAGCCCTAAACACACAGGCACAGCCTATAAGAACCTACCCTGCACAGACCCCCAGCCCACCCTGTCAGCCCTAGTACATGCTACAAGCAAACCATCCCGGCCCCTCGTCTTCAGCTGGACCTGCCCTGCTGCACCATAGCTGAGCAACTGACACTGCCCACTGGACAACGAGGTGAAAAGTATTGTGCCCAAGTATGAGCAAACAACAAAGAACGCACAGCCCACCTGGTCAGACATAATCAAATATAAAAGCAGGAAAAAACAAACAAATCTACAATCAATAAACGAAGAAAATAACTACTGAATGTCCCAAAGACAGCAGACAATATCAAAACATATTTAAAAAAAAGGACAGGATAGTTCCAGTAGGCATCCAAAATAAAAAAGTAGGTGACTTTCCAATAGAAGAAAAGGCAGTAGAACTGCGTGGTAGGGAATTCAAATCTCTAATATTCAGAGCTATCCAACAGTTGAAGCAAAAAGCAGACAAAAATGAGGAAAAAATAGACAAAATCATGGAAAAGACAGGCAAAACAATGGAAGAATTCAGGAAAATAATACAGGAACAAAATGTCAAAATAAATTCACAACTAGAAATCATACAAAAACAACAATTAGAAATCCAAAAGATAAACAAGAAGATTTCAGAAATGGACAGTGTCATAGAAGGGCTGAGGAGCAGATCTGAAACAATGGAAGACAGGATCAGAGAAATTGAAGACAAATACTTGGATACCACTTTGTTTGAGGAAAAATCAGAAAAAAGAACAAATAAAAATGAAGAAACTCTGAAAATTCTGTGGGATACAATCAAAAGCAAAAATTTGCCAAAGATCAGAGTTCCAGAACAGGGGGAGAAAACGGAAAACACAGACAGGATCATTGAAGAACTGCTGAGAGAAAACTTCCCTAATATCATGAGAGATGGAAAGCTGACCATCCAAGAAGCCCAGCGAACCCCATATAGGATAGACCCCAAAAGAAAATCACCAAGGCATATCATAATCACACTTGCTAAAACCATAGACAAAGAATGCTGAGAGCAGCTTGAGAAAAATGAAAACTCAGATACAAAGGGGAAACAATAAGATTAAGGTCTGGTTACTTGGCAGAAAACATGCAGGCAAGAAGGCAATGGGATGACATATATAAAACCTTGAAAGAAAAAAATTGCCAACCAACAATAATATAACCCGGAAAACTCTGGTTCAAATATGATGGTGAAATTAGGACATTTCCAGGTAAACAGAAATTAAAGGAATATGTAAAAACCAAACCAAAGGTACAAGAATTATTAAAGGGAGCCCTTCAGCTTGAGAACAGACAACAGCCTGAATCTAGGATGCAAGATTGCACCAGCCAGATACCAGCTGTCATGGATTGAATTATGTCACCCCAAAAATGTGTGTATCAGTTTGGCTGGGCCATGAGTCCCAGTATTCTGTGGTTGTCCTCCATTTTGTGATTGTAATTTTATGTAAAAGAGGATTAGGGTGGGATTGTAACACCCTTACTAAGGTCACATCCCTGATCCAATGTAAAGGGAGTTTCCCTGGGGTGTGGCCTGCACCACCTTTTATCTCTCAAGAGATTAAAAAGAAAGGGAAGCGAGCA
>NW_004444048.1:7682697-7685351 GCF_000243295.1 Trichechus manatus latirostris | reverse complement strand
TTTCCCTGGGGTGTGGCCTGCACCACCTTTTATCTCTCAAGAGATTAAAAAGAAAGGGAAGCGAGCAGAGAGGGGGGACCTCATACTGCCAACGAAGTAGTGCCAGAAGCACAGCGTGTCCTTTGGACCTGGCGTTCCTGCACAGAGAAGCTCCTAATCTAGGGGAAGATTGATGACAAGGACCTTCCTCCAGAGCCGACAGAGAGAGAAAGTTTTCCCTTGGAACTGATGCCCTGAATTTGGACTTCAAGCCTACTAGACTGTGAGAAAATAAATTTCTCTTTGTTAAAGCCATCCACTTGTGGTATTTTGTTACAGCCGCACTAGATAACTAATACACCAACCTAGAAAATGAACTCTCAAGGACTGTTCAAAACCAAAGATTTACAACAGGGAACCAGAGAGGTTAATCTGTAAATGACAACAACATCAGAACAATAAAACAGAGAAGAAATGGTGTAGGTATAGAAGTTTCTAATAGAGAGGAAGGCAAAGCAATACCAAGTAATAATAGACTGATTCTAATCTAGGAAGATAAGGGTAAATTTCAAGGTAACCACAAAGAAAGTTAACAAACCTACTCATCAGAATAAAGAGGAAAAACATAAAGTCTCAGTAAAAACAAAATCTACAAAAACAAAAGAAATGGAAAAAAAATCCACAAACAAAAGGAATTTAGCACAAGAGAGTAAGAGGAACAAAGAAAACATCCAGCACCACAAAAAAAGCACTACAAAATGACAGCAATAAACTCATACCTATCAATAAATACACTGAACATAAATGGCTTAAATGCACCCATAAAGAGACAGTGAGTGACAGAATGGATAAGAAAACAGGATCCATCAATATACTGTCTACAAGAGACACACCTTAGAAACAAAGATGTAAATATATTAAAAATGAAAGGATGGAAAAACATCAAGCAAACAGCTATCAAAAAAGAGCAGGAGTAGCAATACTAATCTCAGATAAAATAGACTTTAAAACAAAATCAACCATAAAAGACAAAGAAGGGCACTACATAATGTTTAAAGGGATGATCTATCATGAAGACATAACCATAATATCTGTGCACCCAATGATAGGGCTCAAAAATACATAAAACAAACTCTAACAGCACTGAAAAGAAAAATTGACAGTTCTACAATAATAGTAGGAGATTTCAACACACCACTCTCAATAAAGGACAGAACATCTAGAAAGAAACTCAGCAAAGATACAGAAGAGCTAAAGGGCACAATCAGCCAACTTGACCTTATAGACATATTTAGAACAGTTCACCCAGCAGCTGCAAAGTACACATTCTTTTCTAACGCACATGGTACATTCTCCAGAATAGACCACATCTTAGGCCACAGAGCAACCCTCAACAAAGTCCAAAACATTGAGATAATACAAAGTATCTTTTCTGACCACAGAACTATCAAAGTAGAGATTAACAACGGGAAGAGCAAGGAAAAAAAAATCAATTACATGGAAACTGAATTAACACCCTGCTTAAAAACCACTGGGTAATAGAAGAAATCAAAAATGGAATCAGAAAATTCCTAGAATCAAATGAGAACGAAAACACATCATACCAAAACCTCTGGGACACAGCAAAGACAGTGCTCAGATGTCAGTTTATAGCAATAGATGCACACATCAAAAAAGAAGAAAGGGACAAAATCAAAACATTATCTATATAATTGGAACAAATAGAAAGATTATGGCAAAAAAAAAAAAAAGCCCACTGCCACCAGAAGAAAGGAAATATTAAAGATCAGAGCAGGAATACATGAAATAGACAACTGAAAAACAATCAAAAGAATCAACAAAAGCTAAAGTTTGTTCTTTGAGAGGATCAACAAAATCAACAACCACTGGCCAAACTGACTAAAGGAAAACAGGAGGGGATGCAAATAACCCAAATAAGAAATGAAATGGGGGACATTACAATAGACCCAACTGAAATAAAAAGGATCATAACATATGAAAAACTATACTCCAACAAACTTGAAAACCTAGAGGAAATGGATAGTATTCTAGAAACACACTACCTACCCAAACTAACACAAAATGATTTGAAAATCTGAACAGACCCATAACAAGAGAAGAGATTGAAAAGGTAATAAAAAAAAAAAAAGAAAAGAAAAGCCTTGGCCCAGATGGCTTCACTGCAGAATTCTACCAAGCATTCAGACAAGAGCCTACAGTAGTACTACTCAAACTGTTTCAGAACATGCAAAAGGAAGGGATACTTCCAAATTCATTCTATGAAGCCAGCATAACCCTGATACCAAAACCAGGCAAAGACATCACAAAAAAAGAAAATTACAGGCCAATATCTCTCATGAATATACATGCAAAAATTCTCAACAAAATTCTAGCCAACAGAATTCAGCATCAAAAAAAAATACACCATGACCAAGTAGGATTCATAGCAGGTATGCAAGGATGGTTCAACATTAGAGAATCAATCAGTGTAATCCACATGATGCAGAAAAGGCATTTGACAAAGTCCAACACCCATTCCTGATTAAAACTCTCAGTAAAATAGGTATAGAAGGGAAATTCCTCAACATAATAAAGGGCATCTATACAAAACCAACAGCCAGCATCATTCTTAATGGAGAGAGGCTGAAAACATTCCTCTTGAGAACAGGAATAAG
>NW_004444048.1:7658515-7682597 GCF_000243295.1 Trichechus manatus latirostris | reverse complement strand
AGAAAGATTCAGCAGAGTAGCAGGATACAAGATAAACATACAAAAAATCAGTTGGATTCCTATACACCAATAAAGAGAATGACGAAAAGGAAATCAGGAAAACAATACCATTTATAATAGCCCCTAAAAAATAAAATACTTAGGAATAAATCTAACCAGAGATGTAAAAGACTTATACAAATAAAACTACAAAACACTACTGCAAGAAACCAAAAGAGATCTACATAAATGGAAAAACATACCACGCTCATGGATAGGTAGACTCAATAATGAGAAAATGACAGTTCTACCAAAAGCATTTTACACATACAATGCAATCCTGATCCAAATACCAACAACATTCTTCAAAGCGATGGAAAAACTAATCATTAACTTTAAATGGAAAGGGAAGAGGCCCCAGATAAGTAAAGCACTATTGAAGAAGAAGAATAAAGTAGGAGGACTCACGCTATACAGAACTTACTATATAGCTATGGTAGTCAAAACAGTCTGGTATTGGTACAACGACAGGTACACTGACCAATGGAACAGAATCGAGAATCCAGACATAAATCCATCCACCTGTGGTCACCTGATCTTCGACAAGGGCCCAAAGTCCATCAAATGGGAAAAGACAGTCTTTTTAACAAATGGTGCTGACAAAACTGTATGTTCATCTGCAAAAAAAATGAAACAGGACCCATACCTCACATTCTACACAAAAACTAATTCAAAATGGATCAAAGACCTAAATATAAAACCAAAAACTATAAAGATCATAGAAGAAAAAATAGGATCAACTCTAGAGGCCTTAGTACATGGCATTAACAGGATATAAACCATAACTAACAACACGCAAACTCCAGAAGATAAGATAGATAACTAGGATCTTCTAAAAAGTAAACATTTATGCTTATCAAAAAACTCACAAAAAGAGTAAAAAGGGAATGTAAAGACTGGGAAAAAATTTTTGGCTATGACAAATCAGACAAAGGTCTAATCTCTAAAATCTACAGGAAAATCTAACACCTCCACAACAAAAAGACAAATAATCCAATTAAAAAAGGGGCAAAGAAAATAAACAGACACTTCACCAAAAAAAAAAAACAGTCAAGCAGCTAACAGACACATGAGGAAATGGCTCACGATCACTAGCCGTTAGAGAAATGCAAATTAAGACCACAATGAGATACCATTTCACCCAGGCATCACTTGCACAAATCAAAAGAAAACAGAAAATAATAAATGTTGGAGAGGTGATGGGGAGAATTGGAACTCTTATGCATTGCTGGTGGGAATGCAAAATGGTACAACCATTTTGGAAAATGATATGGCGCTTCCTTAGAAAGCTAGAAATAGAAATACCATATGATCCAGCAGTCCTACTCCTAGGAATATATCCTAGAGAAATAAGAGCCGTCACACGAATGGATATATGCACACCCGTGTTCATTGCAGCATTGCTCACAATAGCAAAAAGATGCCTATAAATACATGAATGAGTAAACAAACTATAGTATATACACACAGTGGAGTACTACTCAACAATAAAGAACAATGATGAATCTGCGAAGCATCTCACAACATGGATGAATCTGGGGGGCGTTATGCTGAGTGAAATAAGTCTGTCACAAAAGGACAAATATTGTATGAGACCACTACTGTAAATACTCATGAAAAGGTTTACACACAAAAAGAAACAATCTTTGATGGTTATGAGGGAGAGGAGGGGTGGAGATGGAAAAACACTAACTAGATAATAGACAAGTGGTAACTTTGGTGAAGGGTAAGACAGTACACAGTACTGGGGAAGCCATCACAACTTATACGAGCCAAGGTCATGGAAGCTGCATAGACACATCCGAACTCCCTGAGGGACCAAATTACTGGGCTGAAGGCTGTGGAGACCATGGTGTCAGGGAACATCTAGCTCAATTGGCATTACATAGTTTACAAAGAACACGTCTACATTCTACTTTGGTGAGTAGTGTCTGAGGTCTTAAAAGCCTGTGAGTGGCCATCTTAGATGCTCCACTGGTCTCACCCTGTCATGGATTGAATTATGTCCCTCCAAAAATGTGTGCATCAATTTGGCTGGGCCATGATTCTCAGTATTGTATGATTGTGTACCATTTTGTAGTCTGATATGATTTCCTTATGTGTTGTAAACTCTATTACTATGATGTAATAAGATGGATTAGTGACAGTTATACTGATGAAGTCTACAAGATTAGATAAGCCAGTCTCTTTTGAGATATAAAAGAGAGAAGCAAACAGAGACACACGGGAACCTCATACCACCAAGAAAGCAGTGCCGGGAGCAGAGCACATTTTTTGGACCTGACGTTCCTGCGCACCTTCCTCCAGAGCTGACAGAGAAAGCGTTCCCTTGGAGCTGACACCCTGGATTTGGATTTATAGCCTACTGGACTGTGAGAGAATAAACTTTTCTTTGTTAAAGCCATCCACCTGTAGTATTTCTGTTATAGCAGCACTAGATGACTAAGACACATCCCTTCAGGAACAAGGGAGAATGAAGAAAACTGAAGATAGAGGGGAAAGATTAGTCCAAAGGGCTAATGGACCACAACTACCACAACCTCCACCAGACTAAATCCAGTACAACTAGATGGTGCCCAGCTACCACTGCTGACTACTCTGACAGGAATCACAGTAGAGCATCCTTGATAGAGCTGGAGAAAAATGTAGAACAAAATTCTAACTCAAAAAAAAAGACCAGTCTTACTTGCCTGTCAGAGACTTCTGAAGAAACCCAAGAGTATGGCCTCCGAACACCCTTTTAGCTCAGTAATGTAGTCACTCCTGAGGTTCACTCTTCAGCCAAAGATTAGACAGGCCCATAAAACAAAATTAGACTAAAGGGGCACACCAGCCCAGGGACAAGAATTAGAAGGCAATAGGGGACAGGAAAGCTGGTAATAGGGAACCCAAGTTGAGAAGGGAGAATACTGACATGTTTTAGGGTTGTTAACAAATGTCATAAAACAATATGTGTACTAACTGTTTAATGAGAAGCTAATTTGTTCTGTAAACCTTCATCTAAAGTGCAATTAAAAAAAAGAAATCCAAAAAAAAAAAAAAATTACTGTTCTTCCCCACTTACTCCCTCATTTCTTCTGATCCCACTCTTTACCATTGTTAGAATCTCTGTTGGCTCTAATTTTGTGTGTTCATGATCCCACCTCTAATTTATCCCAGCCACTTCAGGAATGCATGTGGCATCAATTTAGACTCTTTCACACATTGACTGTCTCTTATTTGCCTGACCAGACCCCAACCCAAGGTATCACTGTTGCCTGTGTTTTGCCTGTCCTAGACCAGTGTTTCTCAACTTATTTTTCATTGTTGCCTCCAAAGGAGACTTTTTAGACTTTTTTTTTCTTAATTGCCCCATCCCCCAAATTAAACACTAAAGAATATGTTTTATTAGGTAGGGTTGAACTTTGGGAGACAACAGCCACTGTAATATACACCACCGCCACCAACAACCAGTTTTCTTCACTATTGAGAATTTATGCCCTAGACCCTCATCAGTCTATCAAATGATAAAGGAGAAAAACACAGATCTGAGCTGAATGGGACCCTTAAAAACTCTGAAGAGAGTATCATGAAAAAGATTCAGAGGTTAGAGTACTTACAAATTCATCCCTTGTGATCTTTTTATAATCTCTCCCAAATATTTTCTATTTTCCTGATACGTGCATCCATTGTTCTCTCCTCAGTGCCCCATATACGCACCCAAGAGATGATGCCAACCCTTACTGTCACTCAGAACATGGAAGTTATTCAACATGAATTATTGAAGCTTCCCTTCTTCCTGCCTCAAAATTTCCTGTATTTTCATAGGCTCCCTTTTCTTTTACTCTTCTGTGGGATGAAGAATTGTCTCACCTCCTTAATAAGGCTTCCAACTGTGGGTGGTTTTTGTTTTTTTTTTTTTAATTGAGGTATAATTAACATACAACAAAATGCACAAACCTTAAGTATTTGGTATAATTAGTTTTGATAATTGGATATATTCAAAACAAGATATGGAATATTTTCATTACCTCAAAAATATAGCTCATGCCCTTCTCCAGTGAATCCTTCCCTCAATGAGGCAAGAACTATTCGGATTGTTTTTTTCTCCATAAATTAGTTTAGCCTGTTCTGGAACTTCATATAAATGAGATCTTTCAATGTGTACCTATTTTGGTGTTCAGGTATTTTTGCTCAGCATATTTTTTTGAGGTTTATCCAGGTTGTTACATGTGTCAGTACTTTGCTTTTTTATTGCTAAATAGTAATTTCATTGTATAAATATGCAAAAATTTGTTTATCCATTTTCCTGTCCGTGGATACTTGGTTTGTTTCCAGTTTCCGGCTATTATGAATAAGGCTTTTGTGAATATTCATGTCTCAGTATTTGTATGTTCATTTTGCTTGGATAAATACCTAGGAGTAGACATGTGGGGAGATGTATCTTTAATGTTTTAAAAAACTGCCAAATAGTTCTCCAAAGTAATTGTACCATTTTTCACTCCCATCAGCAATGAGTGAGAAATCCATTTGCTCCACGTCCTTGCTAGCGTTTGGAGGTGTCAGTCTTTTGTAGCCATTAGTGTAAAATCCACATGAGTTTTTGATCCTATTTCACCTCTTCTACTCCTTCATTATCTTGAGCTTTCTGTTAGGTCTTCAGATTTTCTCCTCTGGGGGACCTTTCTCAGCTCAGCCACTCCCTCAACTGGTTCTCCTAACTCCTTCCTTTCTTTGATTAAATTGGCAAGAAGAGTGGTTGGCACTTGGTGCTGCTTCTTCGTCCCCACCTATCCATTCAGCCCTCTAGTGTAATTGTTGTCTTGAATGTCAGCTCTGGATTCCTCGGGTTCTCTCGGCTCTCACTCTCCTCGATCCTTCCGAAGTCAAGAATATGACACTTTTGACCTCCTCCTGCTTTTGAAGCTCGTTCTTTCATTGCTTATATTATAGTGCATTATGTTGCTCTTTTATATCCAACACTACTCTTCCTTCGCTCTCCCTGTAAATTTACGGGCATCTGAGAAACTCATTGAACATCCGTTGTATTCACACACAGAGTCCAAACTTCTTAGCATTCAAGTGGCATAATCCTGCTCTGCCGCTTTCTTCCTTATTTCCCGCTACTCTTCCATACTGAGTGAACCCAGATGCCCAGCCAAACTGACCACTTGTCAATGTATGAGAATGACAGACCTTCCAAAGTACATTTCAGAGAATGTTACAAAGATTTTAAGGTGAGAACGCTTGTGGTTCACTTAAAATATGAATTCGTGTGCATTTTTATCATCTTATATTCAGTGTCTGTACAAAACTGAATTATGTGGGAATGATGAGACTGCTCACCTACTTCACTAAGATGTGGGAATTATTTGTATATAAAAAGATTGCTAATTGTTAAAATATTTTTGTAAGTATCTCTCCCTGCCACCACAGCTGTACTCATTCATACTGTGATTTCGAATGAGTTGAGTATTACTGAGTTGTTTTAAATCCGTAGTGTGGTTTGCAAGTAAAGTACCCTTTTCTCAATCATTTTCTTTTGTTGTGATGACTGCAGTAAACACTGCTGAGGCCAGAAGACAGATCCACACAGGAAGCACGGTGGGTGAGAGCAAGCTTTAAGGAACCCCCTGGTTTTGTTTACATTCTTTGGGAGGAATTGGAATGTCATCATTTTCTTCCATTGCATAAATATTTCTAATAGAAGTTGGTTAAACAGACGAAACTGCTTTCTGAAGTACAAAAATGTATTGGTCACCGCTGTCCTAAAATCATTCTTCCACCCCTTAGCTCTCATAATCTTTCACAGCTTCATTTGAAATCTGGGCCTCTTAAGCTCCTGCACTGGATAATGACTTGCAACAACTCTTGAGACCAGATAAAGCTTGAAGAAGGAGTGATTCAATTAAAAGAACAGAAGAAATGAGGATAATCATTGGAAATTTCTTCTTGCACATACTGTCCACTTTACAATACCAGCCATGAAATGCCTGCTTACCTCATCATTTTATCTTAAACCCAGTAGGAGATCAACGTTGCCCTGACATAGAAGCTAAATTTAGTATGTAAGTTGTTAGAGATGATCAAAAGGCTTTCAAATCTAAAAGTGCTAAATGTAGGCCAGGAAGAGAAACATGAAAGACAGAAAGGAATGTGTGTGGTATATGTGTTCCCTCTGGCCCACGCCTGCCTGAGGCCTGCAGAGTCTGCCCCAGGAAGGACCATGGGAGGCGAGGCTTGCCTTCAAGGCTGTCTCTATTCTTGGTGACTTTCTTAGTTTCCTAGGGCTGCTGTAACAAAAATATCACAAATGGGTGCCTTTAAAGAAGAGACATTTATTGTCTCACAGCTTTAGAGGCTTGAAGTCCACATCAGGGCATCAGCTTTAGGGTAGGATCCCTCCTTGTTGGTAGTCCCAGACGTTCCTGATGTGCCTTGGCTTGTAGACTGTTCTTTACATGGTCTGTTCCCTGTGTATGTGTGTGCGTGCCTATTCTGCTCTTTTTATAAGACACCACTCCAAAAGAATTAGGTTTAGGACCACCCTGTACTGCTATGCCCTCATTAACATAATAAAAGAAAACCTGTATTTCCAAACTAGGTCATATTTACAAGTATAGGGGTTAGGACATCAGCATAATTTTGAGGGAAACCCAATTTAATCCATAACAGTGACCCTCACCAATTCTTCCAACCTCCCTTCCATTTTCACCTCCCTCAAAGAGGAGCTGCCTTCCCAACCTGGTGCCTTCAGGCTGCCTCCTGTCTGCTAGGCAGCACTGTAGGGCTCTCTTCCCTCACCCTGCCTGCCACCTCCTCCTACAAGTGAAAAGAACAACAGTAATTGATACTTGAATGACAATTTACAAAGTACTTCCTTATGTCTTATGAACCAGCCCACTCAGCATGGTGGGTAGGAAAGGCAAGGTCATTCTCCTGTTGTTGTTAGCTGCTGTCCAGTCAGCCCTGACCCATGGCAACCCCAGGTGTTACAAAGTAGAAATGCTCCTTAGGGTACTCCTTGGCTGTAAGCTTTACAGAAGTAGTTTTTCAGGCCTTTCTTCTGCAAAGCTGCTGGGTGTGTTCAAACTGCCAACCGTTAGGTTAGCAGCCGATCATAAACCACTTGTGCTACCCAGGTTCCTACTCTACTATGACAGACAGGGAAACAGACCATGCACCAATAAGCTGTGGAGCTGGGGCTGCTAAAGCCACTGCTCATCTTATTACATCACGATGCCCAGTTAGCCTGTCTCCTGTGTGCTCTCTGCAGATCAAGGAGCTGGCTGAGTTCAGTGAGTTTGAAACTCAACTCTGTCACTAATTACTGTGTGACCTCGGGAAAATTATTTTGTCTTGCAATACCTCCAGTTGCTCATATATAAAATGGAAATAACCCAAGCAACTAACTCCTTCCTGAGTGTGAAATAAGATAATGCATGTAGGTATTTAGCATAGGACGTAGCACCCAATAAAGATGAAATAAGTTTTAGCTATTATTAGTTATTATTAGCCTAGGGACATACTCTTTCTTACTTCCAATTTGAAACTCGGCTTCTTGTATAAAATTAATATTGAATCAGAAATGAGTAATGCATATTCTTCCCCTGCAGTTGAAGAGCTCTGGGGAATGTTCAGCCTCCTGGAGACTCTGTTTCCTCCTGTTTAAATTAAGGAATGGAGCCAGGTGATCCCGAAGAGCTGCAGGAATGTGTGATTCTAACTATGACTCCAAGTGTCTAATCTCTGACTTCGTTTCGGAGGCAGTATTTGTATTGTAACAGCCTCGTCCCTTTGCTGATAAATGAGCTAGTGGGGCTATTCATCGAAATTTCAGGTGGAAATCTGTCAGGAGAGCAGGGAAGTAGCAAGTGGAGCTAACATTTACTGGGTCCTCCTGTTTGCCTGATGCTCTGCTGAGTGCCCATGTTAGTTTATTCAGCCCTTACAGGAACTTGGAGAGGTGGAGATTAATATGCACATCTCACAGATTCAGCCACTGAGGCTCAGAGAGCAGCTAACCTGGGCAGAACCAGGATTTAAACAGCAAACAGCCTGAGCCTAAAACCAGGGACTTGGATAAACTGCATCATCAAAATGACCCTTTATCGATGAGGTAAATGAATCCCGGCAAATCAGGATATTCTTAGCTGCCTTCTCTTCCATTGTGTCAGTTGCCAGCCTGGGAGCATTGTTTTTATGCGTGCTTTCAAATCACAGAAGGGCTTAACATAAATATATGCAGGAAATTTGAAGTGACATTGGCTTGGGACTGGTGTCCATACTCCATACTCTTGGCACAGAAATGTCTCCACATGAGCAGGAGTAAGACCATAGTGGGTCAAGTGTCCTGCTGGTAGGGTTGAGAGCAGTGACCTCACTGAGATGACAATACAGATACCAAGAGACGTTCCCAGGAGAGGAGGAGGAAGGGGCTTAGGACTAACATTTCCTCAGGACCAACTCTGCTCCAGCCCCTGTGTGAAGCCTTTCTGTGAGTTGTATCTCCATTTCTGCTGCTCTATGACTAGACAGAATCAGAACTTTCCATCTTTCCTTTGTACAGGTTTCAGCTGTGGGGAGGATCTGGGAAGGAGGCAGGTGATCTGCTTTCGTAATGTTAACTATCCACCACCGCTCTGTCAGTTTGTCATACTGTGGTGGCTTGCATGTTGCTGTGATGCTGGAAGCTATGCCACCAGTATTTCCAATAGCAAGGTCACTCATGGTAGATAGGTTTCAGTGGAGCTTTCAGACTAAGACAGACTAGGAAGAAAGGGCTGGCAATCTACTTCTGCAAATTAGCCAGTGAAAACCTTGTGAATCACAACAAAATATTGTCTAGTATAGTGCTGGAAGATGAGTCCCCTAGGTTGGAAGGCATTATCCGATAGCCACAACAGTGGATTCAAGCGTACCAATGATCAGGAAGATGATGCAGGACTGGGCAGCGTTTTGCTCTGTTGTTCATGGGGTCGCCATGAATCAGAGCCTACCTGATGGCAGCTGACGACAATAATGTTAACTGTAGTGAGTATAATTTTGGATTGAAAAAAAAAAATCTTCTTCACTGCCATATAATATGACTCTCTGTCTTCCAGGCAGTTCTTCTACATGACATCTGTAAAAAGTGAAAACAGAAAAATTAGGGTGAACCCCAGTAAACTAGATGCTGTATATCCATTGTATTGCCCAGAGATGTGCTCGGTAAACGTAAACATAAAGGAGGCCCCAGTTTCCTTCTCTTTCTGTGTCGGAAAGATCTTACAGCCACAGGAAAATGTGTGTTCTGAAAAGATAATCTCAGACTGTTTACAACTTGACTTTCACAATTTAGTTTTTAGAAGAGCTATAAACGTCTATCAGACAAAAAAGAGTCATAATCGTTTTCACAATTATGTTTATGATGTTTGTGAGAGACATCATTTTTGGACCCGGCAACAACAAAACACCCGGACAAAGGAATAGGAATTCAAGGGGCTGCCCACCAGCACTCCAGCTCCACCCTGTGGTTAATGGGGAACTTTAGTGCCGCCAAGTGGATCGCCAACCCATTTATTTGTTACTGGCGTATCCTAGATTCTCCCCAGCTGTCAGTGGTTTTTCAAAGCAAGCATCTGCTTCCAGTTTAAATGAACATGTCATGAGATTTTAGACAAGAATCCAGAAAGTTTTCTAAATTGACAAACTTAACAGGTCCTTAATTACTGAAAGAAAACGTGGTGAAGTCTTATTTGCTTTTGCTAAATATCTGTCATTGAGATAGAGCCAGGAAAGTGAGATGATGCAAATGTTTTTCCTTAACACACAAAATATTCTCACTGCTCTATATAACCAGAGGGAATTCCCTGTGAAACTACACATGCTTCATGGCAGAATTTGAACAAGATCTGATTTCAACTTAATATTTCTCTTACGGAATCCAAGATGAAAGTGTTACTGGTCCCAGAAACACCTTTTAAAGAGTTTTGGCTTTATGGAAGTTCCTGGGGGAACTTAAGAGAGTGGAGTTTTGTTTACAAAATATTAGGAGATTTTATTTATGTTAGGAGGCCTATATGGATGTAACAGGAGGTAAGAGTGATGTCTGTCATATAGCGGAAAAGAGGACATTCACAACAGAGCCTTTATGAGAAACTTCCTTTTCCCATTGCTGTATTCCCCACTCCACCTCTAACTACCCCCACTACAGCCTGCTCATATCACCTGGAGTCCTGAGCTCTCTGTCATGGGGCAAATCAACCACCACTGCAACCTTTCTCATTGGTCAGATTGTCCCAAGGAAGTTTTCCTTCTTTTTTTTTTTTTAACTTTCAGCATCCTGATACACTTAGCCTGATGCCAGGGGTCAATTGACCAGACAAATCCCACATACGAACCAGGACAGAGTTTTTTAAAGCATAGGCTAAAGACCACCTTCAGGGGAGTCACCTGAGAGACTTATTAAGAATAATGATTCCTGGGCCCCAGCCTAGACCTACTGAAGCCTGTGAGGCCTGGGATTCCGCTTTTTACCACACACCTAGTGATTCTTAAGCACTAAACTTTGAAAACTATTGACCTAGGGGAAAAGTAAAAACAAAATATTTTAGGTCACAGAGGATTATCAATCATCAGCTGGTGACTTTATTTAGCAAATAAGAGAATTAAGCATCCTCAGGGGCAGTAATGTTGCCTAATCCTCAAGCATTTTTACCTGACAGCTCTGACAGTGCTTAGTGTCCTGAGCGTCTCATGATTTTCAGGGTATTTCTTTTTGTGACTCCAAACTGGAAGTGTGCAGTGGCTAACTGGATGGGATATGTAATGAGGTTTGATTTTATCTATATATTCATCAGTTGGAGCCCTGATGGTGCAGTGGTTAACAGCTCGGCTGCTAACCAAAAGGTTGGCAGTTCGAATCCACCAGCCACTCTTCGGAAACCCTGAGGCAGTTCTACTCTGTCCTATAGGGTCGCTACGAGTCTGAATCAACTGGATGGCAAAGAGTTTGGTTTGGTTTATTCATCACTTTTGGGCTAGTGAATTCAGACTTTTTCCATATCATTTAGATAAATAACTTGAGGACTTGGTAACCTGTATCACATGCTTGGTCAGTTCAGAGAAAAATCTTATTTTAATGTTATTTTTCCCCCTCTGAGTTGGCCTGTCAATTCAGCCTAAATGGTTGACAGGATAGTCCTATAGAGATGAGGCTTAGATCAACAATGGGCCTCTGGTTCCCTAAATTACTTACTAATAGAACCAGAATGAGCTCATTAGGAAGTTTTAATATTGTCTAATGTTGGCTCGGGGGTGGTCTGTATTACAGTCAGGTTACCTAGGTCATTTATATTGTTAAGAAATTTCATAATGTCTTATTTGAAATGTTTTCTGCATCTCTTGTTATACCCACCGCCTTTATAGATGTAAATAACTGCTAAAACATTACTTTTCTAAGACGCTTTCCTGGTTTAACTGGTTCTTTCTTACCTAAATATTCACCTTTAGTCATCACTCCACAAAATGCACATCCCCTCCTTTGCTTGACCTTAATGTCAGCTGAGTGGATTCTGAACTATTGACCTGCCATTTGGGTTTGCTCACCTTAGTGTTTGCCATAGAATGAGATTTCCAGGACTAGTGACTCTGTTACAGCGGTTATTTTACATTTACCACAGCACTAGTATTATGTATTTAATGGCAGCTGTTACATTAAAAATCAGTCATGGTATCAGACATAAGGAAAAATCATTCTTAGGTCTAACCTAAATTTTTTTGTGAATAGTTTGAAATGTGGAAGGATATTACTTTGGAGGGAAATTCAGAAGCACCACATTCTCCTGGATTTTATAATTAATTAAAAGAAGAAAGGGGGAGAGTGGTTTAAATGGGTCATTTAAAAAAAAATTAAATGAGCTATTAAAAGTCGAAACATATATAGTACCTACTGTGTGCCTGAGACACAGAAAGGTCAGATAGTTTGCCTAAGGAAAACACAGCTAGTGTAAGGTAGAACTTGAACCCCAGTTTTTCTGGAGTTGAGTCAGTACTTTTGACTACTATGCAAAGTTAAGGTAGATAAGCTGCTTAGCAGGACCTGGTAAATAATACATGCTCATTAAATGGCGGCTGTACTTGTTATTTTCTTATGATTCCAAGTTAGGCTTGGAATAATTCTGTCTTCCTTAGGATTACTTCTATAATATTGAAAGAGCTGTAGAAAAACAGATATGAAATGTAATTATATTGTCCTCTTCCCCCCAAATTTTACTAAGTAATTGGAAAACATATTTAAGGAGATTTACAAACATCTAAAAATACACAAAGTAGTAAAACCATATTTTTGTGTTATAAAGTAGGTGATCTCTTAGGTTCTGCAGATGAGGCCAAAGGTCAACCAGTCTGGATGGCATCATGGATACCTTAGTATATTTGGAACATTGGTCAGAACCATATGGTTTTAGACTAAGAGGGTATCTGTAGGCAGTACAATATTAATAAAAATTTTCATCCAGGGGAATAATGTGTTGAAAACAGTGCTCTAGAAAAATTTATGTCTCAATTGTATGTAGCAGAAGAGGAAGAAAGAGGGAACTAGCAACAAGTGTGTGAACTAAAATGTTAGCAAGCAATCTTTGGCTATGTGTATTTTCACCAAAAAAAAAGGTTGAGAAGTTAGAGGATTGACATGTTGTGGGGTTGTTAACCAATGTCATAAAACAATATGTGTACTACTGTTTCATGAGAAACTATTTGTTCTGTAAGCCTTCACCTGAAGTACAATAAAAAAAAAAAAAGAAATAAAAAAAAATAAAATGTTAGCAAGCAAAACTGGGTAAGGTGTACTCTGTACTGCAATAATCCAATGGAGTCGTAGGGCTGTTGGCCTTGTTTTGCAACCTGGGATAATTTAGGAGAGGAACATCTGCCATAATGTGGGTACAAAGAGGAATGCTACTGAAATCAGAAGCAGTTTGAAATGGAGTTCAATTCCCACATGGTAATTACATTACTGTGTAACCAAGGAAGGTTTTAAATGAATTATCTGCTATAAATTATTGTGTCAAAACCACACCTATTTCATAAGCTCCCACCGAAGGGTAAGGAGCCCAGCCCTGGGGGTACAATGGTTAAGCGCCTGGCTGCTAACTGAAAAGTCAGCAGTTCGAACCTACCCAGCAGTTCCTTAGGAGAAAAGACCTGGCGATCTGCTCCCATAAAGATTACAGCCTAGGAAACACCACAGAGCACTTCTACTCTGTCGTATAGGGTCACTATGAGTCAGAATCCACTTGACAGCACACAACACTACCACCAAAGGGAGAGCAAAAGAGAGACTACAGAAGAAATATCTACTGTTCCTCTCCCTTTCAGAAATGAAGCCACCACTAACAATAAGATTATCTACTTCTTGGTCTTTCTTCAAAAATATTTTTAAATATCTTCCAAGATATTATAAGATGGCATGTGATATCTGTTAACCCAACCCCTTGGTTCCTAATGACTATCAATGGCTCCGAAACAAAAGCAGAATAATGTAAAAGTACAGAGCCAAGACACAATGTCCGCGTGCCTGAGTCTTTGCATCTTGTAATACTCGTATCTTCAACTAAATGACACAATGAGATGTTTTTCTTCGTATGCCAGTGCCTCGGGGATTGTTTAGAGATACAGTTTTTCATGAAGAATCCAAGTTCCCTGTGAATAACTTTGATGATAACTTTTCCAGGGTGTCATATGAATGTTAATGGGGGACCTCAAGTATTTAAATTCACAGACTGTATTAACTGGTAATTAATCTCGCTGAGTTCATATATAAAAGGTCTAAGTTGCCATTCTAACTGATGTGAGCCATGGCAAATGAAAACCATTAAATCTTCACTATCAAATTGTGTTTTTTCCCCCTGCTGATTTTGAAGAACATCTTAGTTAAATTATGTCCTGAGGGACTTACTTTTCAGATTAATTTCCTATGTCCTTTGGCCTTTGGGAGGATTTCCAAGTTAATGTTAGTAAAGACCTACAATATCCTTGGAGGAAGAGTTCTGCTTACCATAAAATCAATAGTAAAATTACCAGATTAAAGAAATAAATCATCATTTAAAAAATATGTACCCATGGAAGAATTACTTCAAGGTGTATTTAAGAATAAAAACCTGAGTGTATGTAAACTTAGCGGACTCCTATAGGAGTCTTGCATCTTGCAGACATTCTTTAAATGTTTGTTGACTAAATGAATCAGCAAGAAAGCAGCATTAAGAGAGCTTCAAATGAATTTATTATAACCATGTGCCTTTAAAACCCCATCCCAGGGACAATCTACTTAGGGACACTGGTGTTACACCTTGTCTTCTAGACAGAACTGTGCATCAAGAGGAGTTAGATAGACCCCAATAGTAGAGGATAGCATGGACAGCCACCTCCCTTGGGAAGTTGCTCAGTGCTTGGCATGTAATAAACCAAAAACCAAATTCGTTGCCTTCAAGTTGATTCTAACTCATAGCTACCGTATAGGACAGAGAAGAACTGCCCCATAGGGTTTCCAAGGAGCAGCTGGTGAATTGGAACTGCCAACCTTTTGGTTAGCAGCTGAGCTCTTAACCACTGCACCACCAGGGTCACTATGAAGTCCAAATCTACTCAACAGCTACAGGTTGGCGTATAATAGACAATGATAAATGATTGCTATATTGAATCATTAAGTGCAAGGTCTGCTTTGGAATGGAACTATGACTCCCCCCCCCCCAAAGTCTATGATAGGAAACTGTCTTCAGGATGAAATCACCTTGTAACAAGCTGCTTCTGGCACTGAAGACTAAAATTTACATCCTCTACATAATTTCATCCTATAGAGACTGGAGCTGTAAGGGGATTCTAGCAGGAGGTTGTGTTCAGCTGCCTTTGATAATTCATAGAGCAGTTAAAAATCTCAGTGTGAATACAGTCACCTGGAGATCTTTTTAAACTGCAGGATCTGATTCAGTAGGTCGGGAGGCTGAGATTCTGCATTTCTAACAAGCCCTCAGGTGATGCTGGTCCA
Organism: Trichechus manatus latirostris; assembly: GCF_000243295.1. Classification (NCBI taxonomy): domain Eukaryota; kingdom Metazoa; phylum Chordata; class Mammalia; order Sirenia; family Trichechidae; genus Trichechus; species Trichechus manatus. Next base: position 7,667,554 of record NW_004444048.1, on the reverse strand, counting down.
TGCAGCCCTTTGAGCAGCAACTTCATAGAGGAAGTGGTGGATTTTCTAAGTAGCCAAAGAAAATAAGCAGATACAGTGTGATGGAGGAGCTCAGAAGACTGGTTATGAGACCACAGACAAGACATTTAACTTTTCTGAATCCAAATTTCCTCATCAGAAAACTGAATATAACAATAGGTACAATAATATTTACTGCATGGGATTGTTGTGAGAATTAATAGTGTTGTAGGAAAACTTACAAGAGCATATGGAACCTTGTTGTTAGATGCTGACAAGTTGCTTCCGATTCAGAGTGACTCTACAGTCGTTGCTAAATAAATGTTTGTTGACTCTAAATAGTAAAAACATAAGCACACAACTCAATACTGGTAACTGGTAAAGACAGGGGAGGGGTCTTAGGCTATCTGTAGTCCAAGGGGTTCTATTCTTTTTTTACACCGCTTTTGCCAATCAGTGCCTAGCGCTTAGCACATGACCAGTGTGGAATTGTATTAGTAGCAAAATTGTTTGCTGTGCCGAGTAACTAGTGCATATTTTTGACTTTAGAGACATTGATAACGGGATAATGGCTCAATTTCTCCCCATGGCACTAACAGGAAGAGGAACTTTCACCCAAGAAAATGGTAATAACTTTTGAGACTTGGGTCTTCTTTAAGCCAGAAGTATAATCACTGAGAGAAGACTTAAATGAAGAAGCCAAAACTTGCACCATTTTCAATTAAAATATGGTGATAAAATAGCTGAATTTCTTTGCTAGCTTGTGGTCACCTGTTCTCTAATTTCATAAATTATGTATGGCAATGGGTTTGGTTTCTTTTTTTATTATTAAAAGGTGTTCCTTTTTTCTCCCCTCATAATCTGTAGGTCCCAGGAGAAAAAAGAAGAAGCCATCCTCTTACTGAAGAATTCCATTAAATATGGTCCAGAGTTTGCAGATGCTTATTCAAGCTTAGCTTCGTTACTGGCAGAGCAGGTAATTGTTTCCATTCAATTGCACACAATTTTTTCATATATATATAAGAAATAGCCCTGTGAAATTATTCGTTATAACCATAGGGTCAAGGATGTCATTGAGGCCATCATCCACAACATTATTCAGCAACTTCTTTATGAAGACTCAGAGGAGAAATTTCCCTCATGTTTCAGTATTAAGAAATATTGGGCTTCTCTTGAATTACAAGTTTTGTTTTAATCTAATGGACACAAAATCTTTCACTTACTAGAAAGGTTTTGGTCAACTCTGTCCCCTCACTGGCTAACAACCGTCCTGACTATTCAGTCTGCTTTTCTGTGTATGCTGCTGCTCTTACTGCTGGGTTTACCATTTTTCTTAATAATTTGTTCAATTTATGTTCTATATTTTTGAAAGCTGCCTCAATTTATTTGTTGAATAATGAGATATAAATCAGTAAGTAATTAAATAAAGCATTGCATTAATAGTTCCCAGTTCATATCTTTTTTCCCAATTCACCCAGACAAGAAAATAAACAAGTAATTGCTTTTCTTAATGAAAATCACCCTAGACAGTATCTTTTATCTAGTATCAGTGATAACACAGTATTTTAATTTTGGGGTGCTCTTTACAGTCATGAATACAATTGATATCTATTCATACAGTTCCATCTTCTTGTAATGCCATCTTTTCTTTCTCTCCTTCTAAATCCAATTCATTCTTCAGGATCCAGTTCAGATTCCACTCCCTCCCCTGACATTCTTCCACTTCCCCATCTCATGGCAGGTTTTCTGTCCTCTGAGCGCCTAACATTTATTGGTACACACATCAACACGCAAACTAACCATGTAATTTTATTTCTTGGATTATTATCTCAAACTATGATTTAAACCTTGTGTTGACTTATCTTCCTTGCTAATAATACAAGATTCTTTAAGACAAGTGATGACTTTGTAAACCCACTCCTTGTATACCCACTTCATACTGTATAAACCAGGTGTTTAATACAGTATCTCTGGACTTCATCTTCTGTTTCAATGACTCTGTGGTATGTTATTAACAGGGCTTAGTACCGATGCATTCTGTTTCAAACCCCTGCTGAGAATTTGCATTTCTAACAAGTTCTCTGATGAGAATTTGCATTTCCACCCTAGATATACTGTATCAGAAGCTATAGTTTTAACAAGGTCCCCAGGTGATTCTTATGTATAACTTCCTGGGAAATTGTTAGAAATGCAGATTCTCAGCAGGGATTCAAACCAGTTCAAAGACCTAGTTATTAAGAGCATTTGACAATGAACTGCAAGACCTGGTTCTAGACCTCCTTTCTCAGTAGATAACTAGTTGCATGGGCTTGGGCTAGGAGGACCTTACCTCTCTGGGCCTCAGTTTCCAAATCTGAAAATTAATAAATAGTCTAAATTACTTTTACTGTATTTCTGGCTCTAACATTTTAAGAGTGTCTAAAACTATCCCCTTTAACATCAACTAAGTGCTAATCACTATCTTAATGAATAACTTAAAGCTCCATTGTAATTAGTGCTAGCATTTCTATATAACAAAATGTTAATAGTATTAAAAATTATTTGCCTTAATAACTATCCTACAGTTTTAATTGCATTCTTTTTCTAACTTGGTGTTCTCCAAGTTCATACAAAGTTACTATTTTCAAATGATCAACAAAAAAAACCAAACCCGCTGCCGTCGAGTCGTTTCTGACTGATAGTGACCCTGTAGGACAGAGTAGAACTCCCCCGTAGGGTTTCCAAGGAGCGGCTGGTGGATTTGAACTGCCAACCTTTTGTTAGCAGCCGAATGCTTAACCACTGTGCCATGAGGGATCAACATGTTTAACAAAAAACCAGTTGCCATCTTGTTGATTCCAACTCATGGAGACCCCACATGTGTCAGAATAGAATTGTCCTCCATAGAGTTTTCAGTGACTGATTTTTTGGAAGTAGGTTGCCTGGCCTTTCTTCTGAGGCATGTCTGGGTGGACTTGAACCTCCAACCTTTTTGTTAATAGTGAGCATGTTAACCATTTGTACCACCCAAGGACCTCTCAAGATGTTTTTAGTGACCTTGAAATTGAATTTAGCCCATTCTGCTGTATCTTTGCATTTGTCTTTACTATTGACCAAATTTTACAGAAGGTGGAACTTTAAAAAAGATATCATATACCTTTTTTCCTTAGTTATGTTTAAGAAATATCAGATGTTTTATTTAAAATCAATTATATGACAGATTTAATTTTGTAAACTGCAATGGCAAATTGATGTGAAGTTGCTCCATTTCACATAGCTGAAGTTATGAATACTTTTTAAGAAAAACAGAGTAAAGCCATGATCTTTTCTTCAATCAAAAGGGTCACATCTTTTGCCAGTCTTTCCTGCTCTGGATATGACTGTAAAATGCTATGAGATCTAAGAATGTAATTGAAAGATTGAAAGGTTCTTTCCTTGCTCCTTTGGGCAATTGATTTTAACATGAAAAAGACAGAGCCACTGGTGGCATAAATCAGGACTGCCTTTCCCTGTCTGACTTTCAACATCTTACCATCATGTTTTGAATTCTTTAATAATCAAAGAATGCTTCAGATGCATATGCAAGGCACTGAGAAACTGTTAGAGAACAATCCACTTGGCTTAACATTCTTGGTGGCAGATGAATTCATTTCATAATGGCACAACCTTGTTAGCAAATCCCAGCATTTCAGACAACCACAGTATATGAAAACAGTGTTTACAACCTTGGTCAATCTGTACCACACTTGTGAAACTCTCCTGTCACTTAGCGGGTCATCTTCCAGTGTCGCCATCTGTCCACATGCACCGCCTATGCTCACTGTGGACATGGGTGTTGATTTGTGGGATGGAAGGCAGGTCGGCTAGCTGTTGTCTCTCTTTTCTCAAGCCAACCTCCTACAAAATGCAAGAATCTCTATCTGTTTCACACTCCAAAGGGAAAACTTCCAGGAGGAGGCATCTCCCTGTTACAGAAGGAAACATTCCATTTTGGGGCCAATGTAATGTTTGAAAACTCTTCTGTACACTGAATTGAATTCAGCTGTCCTCTAATTTGCACCTGTTGGACCTGGTCTCTCTTCCACCTGGGAGCTTGTTAAAGTACAGCTTAGGAGCACAGTTATTTTGTTACTTCTGTAAACATGTCTTTTCTAAGATAACCCTATTTCTTTCAACTTGTTTCTTATTGATCCTGGTTTCCAAATACTTTCCCTTCTGGTCACGTTGCTTCGCGTAGCCTCTGGATTGTTCATTTTCTCTAATTATATATGGCTCCCAAAATTAAGCTGCCTTCTTGAACTGTAGTTTAATAAGTTCAGGGTAGAATAAAATATTTACTCTTGGCTCCAGATGCTGTGTTTCTATGAAAATACACCCTAAAATAAATAATACTGTTGTCTAGCATTCACATGATGCTCTGGCTCAGATAAGAACTGCAGTCAGTCAAAATCCTTAAAAAATGTAAACGTGTGTTAATCCAGGTCTCACTCATTTTGTCATTTTGTAAGCAAGTTTTTAAAACATAAATGAAAGAATTCATGTTTATCTGTATTAATTTTATTTTCTTTATATCAGCCTGAAATTACAGGTTTTCTAGGATTTTTAAGTCTTTTTTTTTCTTCTGCCATTCAGTGTATTAACTACCCTTTCTACCTATTTCAGTTGGCAAATTTGATAAGATTTGCTTTTAGCTATTTATTTACATCTTTGGTAAAAAAAAAAAAATGTAGAAGAGATCAGTAGCAGATAGAAAGCCCTGCAGTGTGACTGTAGAACCTTCTTTGCAAGTTGACTTCTACATTACCCAAGACTCTTTGGGTACAGTTATTCAACCGTCCATTAATGATTGAATTATATTATCATCTAGCTCACCTCTGTCAGTCTTGTCTACAAGGATATCGTAAGACACTTTCAGACACCTGCTGAAATCCTTACCCTGATAAGGTTGTGATTCTATCAAAATAAATAAATAAATAAATAAATGGAGCAACTGAGGAAGGAGAGTCAGGAAAAGGGGGAGAATATGGAGTATGTGACTAATTGCCTCCATGAACAACTGCCTCCTTTGCTATGAGACCAGAAGAACTGGATGGTGCCCAGCTACCATTACTGAACATTTTGATCAAAGATTCTATAGAAGAATCCTGATCAAAAGGAAGGAAATACAGAACAGAATTTCAAATTTTCATGGACTCTAGACTTTCCTGAAGCTATGGAGGCTAGATGAACCCCTGAAACTATTGCCCTGAGATAATCTTTAAAACTTAAACCAACATTGTTCCCTGAAGTCATCTTAAAACCAAACAATATTTAGCTTAGCTAGTAAAAAATGTCTGCCTTGAGTATTATGCTCTTTTAAGAACTATCTATATGGGATCAAAGTGACAGCAGCAACTTGAAAGATTAGATAGGAACCTTAGAGGGCAGTGAGTTTGTTAATGGGGGAGGAACAACTCAGAAAAGGAAGGTGAGAATGGTTGCACAACTGGAAGAATGTAATCAGTGTCACTCACTGTATATGTAGAAACAGTTGAATTGGTATATGTTTTGCTGTGTATATTTTCAACAACGACAGAAAAAGAAAGAAAGAAACAAGGTTGATTTAGTATACCTTGCTCTTACTGTAATCATCCTGCTGTCCATTGACACCATTTCCCATCCTCAGTGCCAATAAAACCATGAGTATAGTAACACCTTCTAGGATTTCCTCTGGGATTAATACTGGGTTACTTGCTCTGTTGGAACCTAAGAGTAACAAGTGTAGATCCATTTGGACAAAGTAGAAAACTCAAGAAGGGGAAATTTGAAAAATTGATTAATTGAAAATAAATTATACATAGAAGGATATTAAGGTTCACATGGACCCCACATTTGAAATTGATAGATAATAGGAAGCAAAGGTAGGTGGTGTCTGGGGAGAAGATTTTTAAACATGTGAGGAAGAAAACTCTGTGGAAATATGTGGGATATTTTGAAAGGAGCTTTAGAGTGAATTCTGCTGTGAGTGAGTGAGAGCCTTGTTTCAGGAAGTGAGTGTGGAAATGGATAGACTCTACTGTGGAAGATTTCTTTGTATTTAGGAACTATTTGCATGTGAAGGGTGAAAGGAAAAGAAAAATAGAAAATTAAGAACCCTGAGGCAGAGCACCTAAAGGACTGAGAAGACGTATGGTCTCTCAGAGTGTGGGGAAGCAGGGAGAGGCAGAGTTTCAGGAAAAAAGGAAATAAGACCAGCTTCAATATTTTTTCAATTGCACAAGTAATATAAAAATATGATTTAAAGTTTGAAAAATCAGAGAAAATAAAATATATGCTTCATCTATAATATAATACCTGAAAACAACAAATATCATTTTTGTGTACATCATGCAGGTCTTTTTAATATATTTATGTTGTTTTCATACTTAATTCTTTCATGTATGATTTGTATCCTGTTCCTTTTACTCACTTGACATAAAATTATATATAATATTTTATGTGTCTTCATATTACTAAATGGCCTTCATAAATACCATTTTAATGGCTGCTTGGTAGGTTATTAAATCGATGCATTATAATTTATCCTATAATACACTGCCTTAGGTCATTCAGGTTCTCTTATTATTATTTTATTTTTGGTGTATGGCAGTGAACTTCTCCTTTCTTATGGCCTTTTAAAAACCATAGTTTGGATCATTTACTTATGACAGATTCCTGGAAGTTGAATTCCCATATCAAAAAGTATGAGCGTATTTCATGACTCTTGAGACATGTTACTAAATTGCTTTCCAAAAGAGTGATATCAGTTTACCCTGCCACCAGCAGTATACAACCTTTAAATCTTGAATGTTAGTGGAACATTTAAATGGAAATGGAATATGGACAGAGGAGAGAGTTGGGGCTGGAAAGATAGATTTAGGACTTTTTCTTATCAATGAAACCATATTATGAGCAGATAATTTCTCTAGAGGGGAAATGAGAACAGTATAGGAAGATGAACCTTAAGGTATAATTTTTTTTAACCTTTTCATTTTACAGACAAAAATGTGAGGTACACATAGTTAAGTGACTGTCCAAGGTCATGCAGATAACTAGCAATAGGACGGGACTAGAACCTGGTCTTCTCACCTACTGCTCTTTCTCTGTATGATGCTGGGGTCCCATAGCTAATGAGATTGGGTGTGGGAGCGGGAGGGAAAAGAGAAGTCAGGGGAAATTCAGGATGCTAAGATGTCCTAGAAATTAGATATGTAACAGTGTCCAGCGCAAAATTGATGCCCCACTGTGTCAGCTGCAGCAAAGAAGTGAAAAAAAAGAAAGAAAACAGAAAATACACTCTTAGATTCCAAGTGCGGATGTTCTCTGGCTTGCTGATCCTCTCTGGTTCTCCATTAGCATTGAGAACTGGCTGCATTCCAGCTGCCCAGATAGGACTGTAAACATTTACAAGCCCACAAACATTTTTACCCAGCCTAGTCTTGCCATAGATTATATAGCTTGCATTATACTAGCAGTGAAAGAAAAATTAATATTGCTTATGACTCTAACTTACGGTAAATTATTACTAGCCCCAGGTTATAACCTATTGAAAACCTCAACTAATTAAATTGATAGCACTTAAAATATTTTTCTTTTCATGCATTTTGGGATATGAAGTCTTTTCATACAAGAATGAAAAGAAAATTGGAACAATAAAATATAAATTAGAAGTATAGGTTGAGATTAAAATGTGCAAGGTCAGATTCTCTCCTTGTACAAATGCCATCTTTTGAGTAGATTCATCAACTCATAATATTGAATATGTGGCCAGGTCAATTTGAACCAGAGCTTACCTTAAGAATTTATTGATTTAATCATTCAATACGTATTTGTTGAGTGCCTACGCAGCATCAGACACTAAAGATTGTTGAAGTAGCAAGGTATGGCCTTTATCTTCATGGAGTTTACAATACCAGGGAAGGCTCAACAGTTAATGCTCAGCTACTAACTGAAAGTTTAGTGGTTCAAACTCACCCAGCAGCTCCATGAGAGAAAGACCTGGTAATCTGCTTCCATAAAGATTACAGCCAAGAAAATCACAAGGCAGTTTTACTTTGTCACATGGGGTCGCTATGAGTCGGAATGTACTCAGTGAAACCCAACAACAACACAAAAAAATTACATCCCCCTACTCCAGTGCCAGGAACCCTGGTGGCATAGTGGTTAAGAGCTCGGCTGCTAACCAAAGTGTCGGCAGTTCGAATCCACCAGCCACTCCGTGGAAACCTAGGGGGCAGTTCTGCTTTGTCCTGTAGGGTGGCTATGAGTCAGAATCTGTCTGACAGCAATGGGATTTTACCCCAGTATCTAACACAATTGTAACAAATGCTGCAAAGGGAAAGCAACGGTGAGCGCATTAAAGGGACTGTTAAGCATTGAATTGTGTCCCCCCAAAATGTATTGAACTCCTAACCCTTGTACCTGTTGTAAATATGTTCCTGTCTGGTTGGAAATAGGGTTTTTCTTTTTTTATGTTAATGAGGTCATACCAGTGTAGGATGGATCCTAAATCTAATCACTTCTCAGTTATAAAAAGACCAGAAGAGATCTAGAGAGACACACAGCGGGAAACAGATGCCAAGGAACTCCTGAGGCTGCCAACAAGGAAGGACTTACTAGACTCTAACACTGTAAAAAAATAAATTCCTGTTCTTTAAAATACACCACTAGTACTAAGAAGTAAATTGTACTTTTCACTCTCATTCTGTCCTGAGTCTACAGTAGCATTTCTTTTTTAAGAGGCTGTATGATATATCCACAAATATGAAAAGGCTATTAAAATACTGTCCCCTTTTCTAACTAAATGTCTGTGTGAAGCCAGGTTTTCTTTACATACTCCAGCCAAAACAACGTATAACAACAGATGGAGCACAAACGCAAATTGGAGAATCCAGCTGTCTTTTATTAAGCTAGATAGTAAAGAGATTTGCAAAAATATAAATTAATGCCGCTATTCTGATTTTTTTTTTGGGGGGGGGCTTTGGGAAATAGTTATTTTTCACACAAATGTTACTTATGTTCATGTTTATTATTATTTTTAATAAA
>NW_004444048.1:7626460-7658415 GCF_000243295.1 Trichechus manatus latirostris | reverse complement strand
TAAATTAATATTTAAAGTTTTTATCAGCTTCATTTCTAATGTGGTGAATATTGTTAAATACAGCCCGCATAAACAAAAGCTCTTGGGAATCCTCTGTAATTTTTAGAGTACAGAAGAGTCCTAAAACCAAAAAGTTTGAGAATCACTGCATTAAGCCCATGTCCATTGGTTTCTAATCCATTCTCCAGGTTGATGAACTACAAGGAGTATTTTCCAAATGTATCAGTTGGCCCAAAAGAGTAAATTATAGTGAGGGGTCCATCACCTCTTTTGCGTCGTTGTTAGGTGCCATTGAGTTGGTTCCAACTCATAGTGGCCCTGTGTACAACAGAACAAAACACTGCCCGGTCCTGTGCCATCCTCACTATCGTTACTATGTTTGAGCCCATTGTTGCAGCCACTGTGTCAATCCATATCGTCAAGGGTCTTCCTCTTTTTTGCTGACCCTCTACCAAGTATTATGGATTGAATTGTGTCCCCCAAAAATGTGTGTCAAATTGGCTAGGCCATGATTCTCAGTATTGTGTGATTGTCCTCCCATTTTGTCATCTGATGTGATTTTCCTATGTGATGTAAATCCTTCCTCTGTGATGTTAATCGGAAACCCTGGTGTCATAGTGGTTAAGTGCTACAGCCGCTAACCAAAGGGTTGGCAGTTCAAATCCACCAGGCGCTCCTTGGAAACTCTCCGGGGGGGCAGTTCTACTGTGTCCTGTAGGGTCACTATGAGTCAATTGACAGGAAAGCAATGGGTTTGGGTTTTGTTTTTTTCTGATGTTAATGAGGCCGGATTAGTGGCAGTTATGTTAATGAGGCAGGACTTAATCTACAAGATCAAGTGGTGTCTTAACTCAATCTCTTTAGAGATATGAAAGAGAGAAGCAAGCAGACAGACAGGGAGACTTCATTCCACGAAGAAACAAGAGCCAGGAGAATAGCATGCCCTTTCGACCAGGGTTCCCTGCACTGAGAAGCTCCTTGACCGGGGAAGATTGATGACAAGAACCATCCCCCAGAGCCAACAGAGAGAGAAAGCCTTCCCCTGGAGCTGGCACCCTGAATTCAGACTTTTGGCCTTCTAGACTGTGAGAGAATAAATTTCCCTTTGTTAAAGCCATCCATTTGTAGTATTTCTGTTATAGCAGCACTAGATGACTTATATACAAGCATGATGTCCTTCTCCATGGACTGGTCCCTCCTGATAACATGTCCAAAGTACATCTGTGCTTCCAAGGAGCACTCTGGCTATATTAGATACCTCTTTTAGACAATCTGATTGTCACTTTTCCCTTCCTGAGATAAAAAGCATGCTAGGTTGGGTGATGATAGCATATAAAAAGTGGGGATATTGACATGTGGTATCTGTCCCCCAAGGCTCATTTTATTTCCACTCTACTGAAAATGCTCTTGAACATGGAGATGAGCCCATAGCTGGATGCTGCCCATTGTTAACCACCTGCCCTGGAAGACCATTTTGTGCCGAGGCAGCAGTTGGTTGGGGACCCTGATGTAGAGCAGAAAGTATTGTTTCTCACACCACTCTCTGGGTCATGAGCATTTTTAATTAAAGTTGTCCTATAAATAGTTTATATTCATTTCCTCTGGAACTCACAAATCAGTAGAAACCAGGAAGGATCAGGCTTAGTTCAGGACTTTTAGCTAAATGAGTTAAATGAAAGTAAGTGGTTGAAACTGAGCTTTAGGGATTAAATAATGCTACTTTTTAAGAGAAATTCATTGTCCTTTCAGAGAAGGTGGAATTTATTTTAAATAATCGTCTTCCAGGTATATTTCTCCCGCGTTTTTTAGTAAGCAAAGTTAGTCATTCCTTAAAACTTTGGAGTCAAGGGAAGAGAAAAGAAAGATATTGAAGACATTTATCAGAGTCAGAATCTTGAGACTCTCCTTGGGGGCTACAAGGGTGCAATTGCTTGCTCCTGACACACACCGTCTTCTAAATTCTATTGCTACTTTGGACTTCGAAAATTGCATTTCTAGTGGAAACCCAGCTCATAAGCCCAGAAATAAGAGTGAGAAGTTTTAGATGAAACAGGTGATATCTTTGCCTATTTTAGAGGTGCAAAAAAAAGGGAAAAACATAAAATTGAACCAGGTAAAATAGTAATTGCACATGAAAACCGTTGTTTACTGTTATATTCGACTTCAGGGAGTTAGAATGTGAGGAAATCAATTTTATCCCTTTCAGAAAAACATCTTTCAGCTCTCCCAGAGTTTGGTTATAAGGATGTTTTGATCTCAAGTATCCACAGATTTTTTTCAAGCACATCTTCATATTACAGACCTGCTGAAGCTAATGGTAACCAGTGTCCTCAGGTATTGGCATCAGGACAGACATAGAGTATCTGTCTCACTGCAGGTCTGGGTGCCAGTCCTGGTTTCCCCCCAACCACCTTGTGCTTCTCCCCGCCAGGACACTGTCATGCTACAGGGCAGTGTCTCCTTGTCTGAATCCCACTGTGTTTCTGTGGGGTCAGGGACTGTGTTTGTCACGTTCACTCTTCCGGGCTCCCTTGTGGACTTGGCACCTGGATGGTGCTTAGGAAATATGTATTGAGGGGATGCTTTTGCTTCTTTTAATGCCAGAGACACCCTTTCTTTATTTCCAGAACCAGTTCCAGAACCAGTTCCCTGGTTGTCCACCGCAAACCTGCATTCTATTCTCTGTCCCCATGTAGCTATGAGATTTTGGGAAAGTCACTTGACCACTTTGCACCCTAGTTTCTTTATTTGTTAAAAATAGTGGTGAACTCCCGTTCCCATGGCCACCAAGTCAATTCCTACTCATACTGACCCTGTAGGACAGAGTAGAACTGCCCATAGGGTTTCCCAGGCTGTAATCTTTACCGAAGCAGATTGCCACATCTTCCTCCTGTGGAGCAGCTGGTGCGTTTGAACCGCTGACCTTCTGATGAGCAGCCAAGTGCTTAACCACTGTGCCACCAAGGCTTCTTGGTGGTGAACTAATGTCTATTCATGCTTCTTCCAGCTTTAATATTCTGTGATTTTTTTTCTGCTGCTGAAAATCTCATCCATTGTAATTTCAATATTTGGTTCTTTAATTTACCATGGCAATTTAGTGTCTTTTAAAAGTGTCGTGTAAGCAACAACAACCAAAACGTATATGTGTGGTTACAAATGTATGTATGTATGCATATGTATGTATATATGAGTGCATATATACACGTAGCCACATGTATATATGCATATTCATGTGCATATGCATGTATGTTCATATATGTAATAAAGCACATAGAGGGCACAGTTACAGATAATTCTTAGACATAACCAAACACCTCGTGGGATTGGATTTCTGGGTTTGAAGGCTTAGGACCATAGTGTTGTGGGACAACTCAGTCATTTGGCATAACATAGTTCACAAAGTTTACGTTCTGTATCCTAGTTTGGTGAGTAGCATCTGGGATCTTAAAAGCTTGCAAGTGGCCATCTGAGATACAGCTACTGGTCTCTTCTTGTCTGTATTGAAAGAGAAAGAAGGAAACCAAAGACTCAGAGAAGAAACTAATCTACAGGACTAACAGTCTACATGAACCACAGCCTCATGTACCCTGAGACCAAAAGAACTAGATGGTGCCTGGCTACTACTAACAACCATTCTGATCAGGGCTGGAATAGATGGATCCTGACACAAGGGGAGTAAAATGTGAAACAGAACTCAAATTCTTAAAAAGTCCAGGCCTGCTGGACTGGTTGAGACTAGAGGACCCTCCCAAGACTATTGTCCTGAGATACTCCATCAACTTTGAACCGAAACTGCCCCCTGAGGGTACCTTTTAGCTAAACAACAGATTGGCTCATAAAATAAAGAATATTACCACTGAATACTGTGCAGCTTTAGAAAATCATTTATACAAGACCAGATGGACAAGAATTACTTTAAAACAAAGATGAAAGAGTTAGGGGTCAGGGAAACAAGATTACTAGAAGCAAAACATCCAGAAAAGAATTAATGAGAATGTTAAAACATTGTGAAAAATTTAACCAATGTCACTGAACAATATGTGTTGTAATGGTTAAATGGGAGCCTAACTTGCTATGTAAACTTCCACCAAAAACACAATAAAATATTATTTTTTTAAAAGTGCCATGTAAAATAGAAAATTTGATTCTTTGAAAACAAAAATGACAGTAGTGTGTAAAACACCAATACTGGTCGAATAGTAATGCAGGAAACTTGAGATTTTCAGGAATTAATTACCTAGTTTTGCATAACCCAAGTTATTCTTCCTCTGGTTACCTCTGAGATATTAAAATTTTACTGACTTCTTTATTAGAAGGTGACTAAGAAAAATAAAAAGACACTTGAGCCAGTTAATTACTTCTCATACAGTTACTTAAAGACATTTTATAAGAGAGGGACTGGAAACCATTGGCTAAAATGCCACATGGAGATGGTCATGATAACTCACATGTCCTGGCCACAGTAACAACTCTAGGCCATGGACCACTTGAGCGCAAGACGTCTTGCACTTACTTCTTTTATACACTGATCACATTGGGCCATGTTTGTTAGTTCATTAGTCTTTGAGCTCCTGGAATAGAAGTACTATGTTTTTTGATCTCCATATCTTTGGCATCTATCTCCTAGTAGTGTTAGTAATGTTAGCACTAGCAGTACTCCTAGTAATCATAATAAGGGTAATGGCTAATATTTATCAAGTGCTGACTATGTGCTAAGCTGCTTTAGTGCTTTCTAAGTTCTACAGTTCTCAGTGCTTTGTATGTTTTAATCCGTTTAATCCTCACAACAACCCTATAAGATAGCTACTGTTATCCCTATTTTACAATTGGGGAATGGAGAAGGTATATAAGATCGCATAGATAGTAAATGGTAGGGCTTGTATTCAAATCCATGTAGCCAAGACTGGAGCCCAGTTCATCATCACTGTGCCTTACTTCCTATAGCCATTGCAATAAATGTGTGGTAAATGAATGGATAAATTAATAAATATCCAATGGTGCTCTCTAAATATTAACTCAATTGGAATTTTACACAATTTGTGTTCTTCTTGTCTCCACACACACATACACAGTTGTCAGTCCTTCAGTAGGTTCTAAAGTTTTCTCTCTTTATCTCTAACTTTTTTAAATTTGACAATTTGTTGAGTTTGACACATTTTTTAGAAACATGGGTCTCCATTTCTGTTGGACTACGGATTTGTAATTCAAATAAGTGAAATTTGCCAAATTCATACCATATCACGTTCCCTATGATACTTAGAAGTGTGGATTCAAAGAGATGGCACTGGTCACTCTACAGAGGGCTGCGCATCGCTTACCTTTGTGGGTCACATCAGCTTTAGGCTTCTTGCCTTATTGCTTAGCACTCAGTACAGATATCTAACACATTTTTATTCCCAGGCTTAAGGTGTCATGTCTGAGGAATTGTTAAATTCATTGTAGCTCTACATCCCTTCTTATGTGTCTGGTTGGATGCTCATCAGTAGCAGTAACTTGGGATAACATTATGGAAAACGTCCATAATTAGAGCATATTAAAGAAAAAGCTGCCGTATGCTTTATGCTGAATCATTTCATTCTTCCTGACCTTTGGGACAGTACTAGGAAACTGTGAAATTGTTTGTTTATTCATGGGTAATTGGTTAAAAGGGAGACCTGGTGGCGCAGTGGTTAAAGAGCTCAGCTGCTAACTGAAAGGTCGGTGGTTCGAACCCACCACACACTCCTTGGGAAAAAGGTGTGGCAATCTGCTTCTATAAAGATTTACAGCCTTGGAAACTGTACAGGACAGTTCTACTCTGCCCTGTAGGGTCACTGGGAGTTCAGTTTGAGTCTGGCATTGGTTAAACCTGCATAGTTTTGATGAATTAATTAGATTTTACTTTCTACATTATAAAAGAAAATGTGATAAGATGATCTCAGATGACTGTGAAGAACCTGTAGTTTGACATCTAAAAGTTGATGCAGAATTATTAAAGTGTGTTTAATAAGAAGATAGGGACTCAGTGTGTGGAGCCACACTTTGCACATCAGTCCCCCCAGAGAGCATGATTTTCTTTTGAGGAAAAATAAAGTTAGGTCTGCCAGAACACCTGATTTCACCCTGACTTGGATGGGCTGTAGTGCAAATGAGTAAAGGTCTCGCTATTGAACCCAGCTCATGGAGCAATGGCAGATGGGCTCAGTTCTGCTCGTGCTTATCACTGCCATGCCTTTTAAATGGCAGGAGTACTGCTCTGCTTCTTTGGACAAGTCTGCTAGCTCAAAACTTCTCCCCAGAAATGTATTAATGAATGGAGGGGGGGTGGTTTGAAATGGCCAAGGACGTTGCAGATGCCGTGCAAATAACTATGAAAGTGAATTGGTTGTTGATCCTGGCTGGAGTATGACGAGCAGTAAATAGTGCCGGGGAACATATTCTTAGTTTGTCTTAGTTTGTGTGTGTCTCAATACAAATAAGTCAAATTAGGAGAGAAAGGAAGTATTTTTTCATGCTGTGCAAAAGTCCTTAAGTAGGTTATAGATACTGGGAACAGTCGGGGCAACTTGGCCAAAAAGGAAGCAAAGTGGTTTTCAGCATCATTCATCTGGACACCAATTCTGTGCAACGCATTGTCTAGGCCAACACGGGCCAGTGGGAATGGAATGTGAGCCACATATGTGAATTTTACTTTTCTAATAGCCACATTTTAAAAAATCAAGAGAAATTTGTGAAATTCATTTTAATATTTTATTTAACTCGGTATATCCAAATGTTATCATTTCAACATGTATTCATTATAAAAAATATTAATGAGATATTTAACATTATGTACTATGACTTCTAAATTTGGTATGTATTTTACACATTGAAATTTGGAGCAGTTACACATCTAGTGCTCAGTCGCCACATATGGCTACTGGCTACCTTATTTGACCACCCAGGTCTAGGCAGAGAGTAACAGATTCAGTTGCCTATGCATGCAGACGAGTAACTTAAGTAAGCAGTTGTCCAGGACCATAAACTGGACAGTATATGCCCTGTCTAAGGAGGACAGTAGATAATCAGCCCATGCTAGCTGCTGCTATTACAGGAATGGCTTCTGGTGGTACCAGTTTTTCAACTGGAATTTTATGTGAACTCTCCCGATGGAGACAACTAATTAAGATTTGCTTAAATACTGAGCTGGTCTAAACATTCCTTTGGGCCATATCCATCCTGCAGGTAGCCATTGTGTATTCTGGTCCCAGGCATTGTGAGCTAATCAGATGTCATGCTCTCTTCAAAGAACTCAATAGAGACAGGATGTGCATATTAATAACTCTAATACAAGATGGAGTGCATTAAGTAAGGTGAGAGAACTACAGGTAACAGGTCTTGAATCTTCAGACGAGTAGAAGACCAGGGCAATTAGAAAATAGTCCATAGAAGATATGGCAGCCGGTGTGAAGAGCATCCCATTCAAACAACTATTTTGAGGCCTCCAACTGTAGAGCATATTGTATAGGTCCAAATTCTTCAGATGTCCCTTTGCAGTAAACATCAGCTTGTTAACTTTAACGTAACTAAGCACAGATATGAATTGTAGCATTTGTACATAGTTAATATTGACTTTAATTCATCTGTTTTATCTCTGTACCTGTTGCATAATGGGTGCTTGGTAAGTTCTTCCTGGTTTTCCTGCTCCCATTATTCATTTTATTATTATTATTTTTTTAATTTCAAATTTATTTTTCTTTGTTCTCTTTAAAGGAAAGATACAAGGAAGCTGAGGAGGTCTACCAGGCTGGAATAAAGAACTGTCCAGACAGCTCAGATTTACACAACAACTATGGGGTTTTCTTAGTTGATACTGGTAAGTGAAATTAAAGAAAACCTGTTCTGTTGAGATTAGATAATACTATCTGTCAGGCAGAATGGTAGTAACCCAAATAATGCCTCAGAAATAAAATTCACTGGGCTTGGCAAGAAGTTCACACTGTTGACAGTTGCATTGTCCCTCGGGGCTGAGTTCTCAAATCTTCAAGCTCAGTTCAGTAAAATCTTCCCAGTTCCTATGATCATATCGCTAAGGAAAACTCCTCAGGTGGCAGGAAGTAGCCTTGATTTAATGAGTAGCAGCCTTCCTTGAATATCACTGATAAAAGCTTATAAATCTCTGATGATGAAATGTTTCTCTCCAATGATACAGAACCTGCATCTAAATCTAGTCATGGTGCATGGTAGATGCTTTTCCACGATTGATAACAGCCTCCAGAATTGTTTCACTGTTCCTTACTTGATGTACATAATGGAAATGATGTTATTATAATTGACAGAGTGCTCCCGTATGACAGATGCTATATAATACACTCACCCCATCTTATTCAATGCAAAACTTAACTGGGCAGAGATTCTGTTTTCTTTCTGATTGGTGCAGAGCTCTAGATGCTATTGGCATGTAATGAATACTTATAAATCATGAAAAGAAAGATACATGAATTTAATTAAAAGTACGACTTTGTTCTTGTTGACTATTAAACTAGCTGCCCTGCAGTAAAATCAGTTTTAAGTATTTTTTCAATATTAAGTGCTTGAAAGGGTTTTTATTTTCAAGGATATTTGAAGCTTGTCTGTTTTCTAGAATATCAGTTTTTACTCTGATCCGCCTAGGAAGCTTTGTTTCTGCATGTAAAATTGTCGTGTAGTGCCACCTGCTGGTGTATTAGCAACATAATAACAGACTAAGTGTCATAAAGGTATAAAGATCAGGAGACCTTCAGCTCTCCTGGTCTAGCCCTCTTCATTCTACTTCAACAACAATCAAACTCCTTCCCCCACCAACCCCCGCCCGCCAAAAAAAGCTCATTGACTACTCCTTATATGTTTCTACTATTATGTTTTCTCTTGTGTTTGTGTTTTCGTACTTGTGAAATCTCCCCAATTCCCAGTGACCTATATACAGATTTGTAGTCTCTCTAGGCGCCTCTGAGTCACACTTGTATTCAAAGAATGTGCATTTTTAAATATTGTTGTGCAGATAATAAGTATTCTATTTCATTTAGAACTCTAGACTGTTCTAAAGCTCACTCACCTAGATATAATTTCACTAGGAAGCTTCTTTGGGGGAAGTTTGAGAGAGACTTGATTCTAGTTCTAGCATTAACCCTCACATGCCCTGAGATCTTTGTCAGATCACTTAAAGTCTTTCTACTTTAGCTTCTATATCTGTAAAGTGGTAACTTGGCTTATTTTTTGATATCTCTTAAATCCCAAGAGGCAGCTAAGTGATATCGAAAGGCAACTAAATAGTATCAAAAATATCTGCAAAGATCATATGTGATCATGCAAATACAAGTATTTTAAAATATATAATGCATTAGACAAATGCAAGAGGGCATTATTACTGTATTTTAAAGTCCCATTAAATAAATACCACTTAAAAAATGTATGATTTGAAAAGAAATTTTTAAGATACAACTGACACATACTTATTTAAAGCAATTCTTCAATTACTCTGTTTCAATATAGTAATTGAGACAGGTCCTTAGAAACTGATTCAGAATGGTTTTCTTTCAATAATCACGAATTCTATTTTTTGCATAATGAGAGGCAGCAATATCTTGGATAAATAACAGTGACTGATAATCTCAAAATAGCTATTATCTGTGGCAATGGCCAAAAAACACTTTGACTACAACTTATGACAAATAATAAAAGAAATTGGTTTTAGTTTTCATTGCTGCTTTATTATAATTATTATTATAAATTGCTTTAGAAGTGGAAATCAATAGTGAAATAGTCAAAAGTTAGTGGCAAAAAGAAGCCAAAATGCAAGCTAATTTACAAAGAGAATAACTGATGGTATGACTGTGTAATCAGGAGGAAGAATGATGTAAGTCAGAAGGGAGAGTGAAGAGTTCAAGTATCTTATGATAAAGCATGTTCTGCTCTTACCAACCCATCACTGGTTACAGGCTCTCCAGAGAAGGCAGTGGCTCATTACCAACAGGCTATCAAACTTAGCCCAAGTCATCACGTGGCCATGGTGAACCTGGGAAGACTCTACAGGTCATTGGGAGAGAACAGTGTGGCTGAAGAATGGTACAAACGGTAAAGCTCCTTTTTTTCACTTTGTAAGTTGCTCAGAGGTCTAAGCAATTAATTGCTCATCAATTTTTTAGTTAATTGGAACAAACATGCTCTTAGTATGCTAGCAAAATTTGCCAATCCATGTAATACGGATTCTCATCTTCAAAGAGAATAATACAGCAGTATAAATGGTATCCCAGTTAATGACTTTTTGCCTGCTGGTTAAAACAGTGCTAAGCCAGGGTTGGAGTTTAATTCCAACTTTAGTTAGTCCATTGTTTTCTGAACAAAATAGCAACATTAAAAGTGGGACTAGATGAAAGACTATCCATACATTGGAACAAGTCTATTAACATTAATGGAAAAGACGCTTGGGGCTCATTTTCCATGTTGCTAACTCACTAGAGACACTTTACATTCAGAGGATGGCATCATGATCATTATCTAAACCTTCATCTTGATAGTTTAAAAAAAAAGCCATGTTGGAGCAGAATCTCAAACCATGGGCAGCCCTCCCTAAATCTATGCTTAGAACTTTGGAAATGAACCTACTAAAAGAAAAGTGTCAGTTTACTTTTCTCAAAACTCAGCGCACTGCAGGTGGCACGTAAAGCTGAGATTCTCTCACCGTTGGGAGCGCTATATTACAACACTAACCGTTACGAAGAGGCTTTGCAGATTTACCGGGAAGCTGCGGCACTTCAGCCTTCTCAAAGAGAACTCCGCTTGGCACTGGTAAGTAGAAGAACTAGGGAAAATGAAGCTGGAAACATAAGCACAACACATAACGTAGACAGCTGCACTCATTAGACCTCAAAATGAACTAGAATGCTATAGTATATCCATTTTATGAATATTAATAAAACGAACCCCCGAAACGATTTCCCTGTGATAATCTTTAAACCTTAAACCAAAAATATCTCCTGAAGTCTTCTTAAAACCAAACAATATTCTAGCTTAACTAGTAAAAAAAAAAAGTCTGCCTTGAACATTATGCTCTTTTAAGAACTATCTATATGGGATCAGAGCGACAACAGCAACTCAAAAGATTAGATAGGAACCTTCGGGGGCAGTGAGTTTATGTTAAAGGGGGAGGAACAACTCAGAAAGGGAGGCTGAGAACGTTGCACAACTTGAAGATTGTAATCAAAGTCACTGAATTATACATGTAGAAGCAGTTGAATTGGTTTCTCTTGAAACCGTAGGAAATTATTTATATTCTGACATTTAGTCAACTTTTTTTAAAGGGCACAAACCATTTTATTGGACATTTTTTGGTGTTTCTGCCATTTACACACAAATGCACGTACGTAGCTAAATAAACAAAATTGAAACCTGTAAAGTGTGGTGATTCAGCCCTCTCTGTCAGTCACTAAATAGATGCTAAACATTTTTGTCAGAACTGTTTTCTGAAAACCTCTATTCGGAGATGCTTTGATAAGGCAATAACAAATGTCTTCTAAGCCAAGGTCTGTGTGTTTCACAGGCTCAGGTTTTGGCTGTGATGGGTCAGATGAAAGAAGCTGAAAAGATGACCAATCACATTGTGTCAGAGGAGACCGGATGCCTTGAATGCTATCGCCTTCTGTCAGCAATCTACAGCAAGCAGGAACACCACCACAAGGTAGAGGAGGACATTGTTTGAATTCCCGAGTAGGAAACGATATGCTCCTAAATGATACTCCAATTTGCCATTTACAAGGCTGAGCAGTCTTGATTTTATCATCAGTTGGCATAGCCTATCTTATGAAAGCTTTTTATGGATACTCTCTTAACTCCTAGATGCCCCCTTGAAATAATAACATGGCTCGTCCTTGGTCTAAAGATTTTATGTGGTATTATCTCCGTTTGTTTTCAGCTAACTGTGTAATAATGAAGACTAATATTTGTATGCTTTATGATTTCCATATTCCCTCTAATATATTGTCTCATTTAATCCTTATAACAGCCCTGTAAGTCAGATCAGTGACACTGTGTTGCAGCTGTTACTGTTTATCTCCAGTTTAAAAGTCATAAAACCAGTAAATTTCATGAACTGGTTTAAAAAATATTTGTTGAATATCTGCTATGTGCCAAACACTGTGGTAGGCACCAGCAATAAAATGTTATGAAAAAACAAAAAATTACTGCCTTTGTCCTCATGGAGCTTACAGTCTAAAGAAGGGGACAGATATTTAACAAGTAATCATAAAACAAGTATAAAAGCCCAGCTGTGCTCAGTGAGGTCATGAAGAGTGATAAGATCCCTAAAGAGCATATAATCAAGGGACCTGACTAGTCTGGGAGGCAGTCTCCCTGTGGAGTGGTGTGGATGTAAGGGCTGGTTGAGGAATAGGAGTCAATTAGGCAAAAAGGCAAGGAAGAGCATTCCAGGCAGGGAGACAGCACACACAAAGGCCCTGTGGCAGAAGCAAGTGTCCTGTCTGAGGGATGGGCATGAGGCAGCAGGAGCACAGTGTGAGATGTAGCCACAGAGATTAGTGTAGACTAGACTACACAAGGCTAGTGGGCCAGACCAAGGGTTTTGTTCCTTATTCTGGGAGAAGTTTTGGGGTTTTAAGGAGAAGAGCAACGTGATCCAATTTGTGCTCTGAAGGGATCTTTGGCTGCAGTGTTGGCAGTGGACTCTAGGGGGCAGAATGGCCTCTGGGTACCTGAGAAGAGGCTGTTGGGTGGTTCAGATAAACATGCCAGATCAAGTAGTCTGATCCTAAATCTTGGTTTCTTTCAACTGTATCACACAACCTTCCTGTGAAGTGGTCAGGGACATTTTATTGTCACCAATATACAAATGGGGAACCTGAAATATAGGAAAACTATTTTGTCAGGACCGCTTTGTTTCATAATGAGAAAGTCAGGAAGACTAAAGGAATGTGTTTCCATTCTCACCCCACTGTTTTTGACATCCTAGGATAGCTAATACACAGGAACAAGAAGAATAAATTTTATCACTTAAATTAGTTTTTCCTTGTCTAATCTGCTGTTATTGTATCTTAATTTTTAATCTCTGTAGGCACTTAATGCTATAGACCAGGCTCTGCAGCTGAAACCAAAGGACCCTAAAGTCATATCTGAACTTTTTTTCACAAAAGGAAACCAACTAAGAGAGCAGAACCTTCTTGACAAAGCTTTTGAGGTATAAACACTTAAAAAGATAAGGTTATTAAATTCATGGGTTAAAATTAATATTACCTCAGTCTTTGGTGAAACATATAGAGTATACTCTAAGATCATTGGCATATTTGTGGAGTGAATGCACTGATTAGTTGCCATAATGTTTTAAGTTTTTTTTTTTTATATATATAATTGAGCCTCTGACTTTTGATTATTCAGAGTCCTGCAATACTTCTGCATTATTTTCTGAATTATCACCTTTAACTTGACCTTCAAAGCATTCCACAGTGTGGCCTCAGATCGGCTCTTTTCTCTCCTCTCTTTTCCTCTTCTCTCCTCTTTCCTCTCTCAGCTATTGTAATACACTAGACTGTCTGCTGATACAAACTAATACCAAGATACATACCCCACAGGTTTATTTTTGGAGCCTTTTAAGAGTGTAAGTTCTCGCCATTTGCTTCTTTCTTCTAAAACTGAAGTAGAAGACAGATGACACAGATTCTGGTTACTGTATGGATCTGTTCAGTTGGATTCTTTCTAATGAAAATGCCAAGAAACATTAAAATATATGAACAGATATTTAGCTTTGTAATTGGAGGCAACACTCTCAGCCTTTGGCTTTATTTATGGTGATCACTCATAAAATTGACAGCGGTGATGCAGAGGTATCATAGTCAGTACCTTTGATGCGAAACAACCTACAAAATACTAAAAGTGCATCTCCCAGATATTACATTTAATGAGATACATGTTATTCAGACAAAAGAAAATACTTAAGGAATAGAAGACTCTCTCCAAACATTTGAAGATCTTTCATATGACAGAATTAAAATAAAGACTTTCTAATGAAGTATTGCTGTTATCTGCTGTCAGGTAGGCTCTGACTCATAGCAACCGTATGTACAATAGAACAAAACGTTGCCCAGTACTGCACCATCTTCGTAATTGTTGGTATGTTTGAGTCCATTGTTGTTGCTATTGTGTAATTCCTTCCAACCTAGGGGGCTCATCTTCCAGCACTATACTGGATAATATTCTGTTATGGTCCATAAGCTTTTTATTGGCTGATTTGTGAAAGTAGATGACCAGGCCTTTCTTCCTAGTCTGTCTTAGTCTGGAAGCTCCACTGAAACCTGTCCACCATGGACAGGTTTGAAATAACCAGTAGCATAACTTCCCACGCGACAGCAACATGCAAGCCACCACAGTACAACAAACTGTGGTGGTCTAGTGAAAAAGACGTCCTTAAAGAAATACTAAGCATTCTGTCACTGCAAGTATCGAAGCATAGGCTGAATAACCAGATCAGCCATACTGTAAAAGGGAATACTGCACCAGGGTTAACTGTTCAGGAAACTACTCTAAGATTCTAGGATTATAAAAAGATTTTCCTTACAAACTCCATTTACAATGACACAAGCCAAAAGGCACTATTTTCTTGCAGGTCAGGGCTAGCAGGAAATGTTACACGATGATAGAAATCACCTAGATTCCCTGTGGGCATCTGCAGTCTCTTTAAGTTGAAAGGTTAGCTCTGCAGGCAAATTACACATTTCAGTTTCCTCCACTTTCAAATCACCCGCTTTGAAAAATAACAGAAATAAAGGGGGTCACCTGTGAACCAGTAGTGGCTTGTTCATTGTATTCACCATTTAAATTTTCACATATGAAGAAAGTGGTTTTTGCAGTCTTGTAGTGTTAAAGATGGGTTCTTGTTTTCTGACCTAAAGTTATTTCTTATTTATTTAGAGCTATAAAGCAGCCGTGGAGCTAAATCCAGATCAGGCGCAGGCCTGGATGAACATGGGGGGAATCCAACACATCAAGGTAGGAGAAATAATTCAGCTTTATGTGGACTGGGTTTCCCCTTTGTGTTTCCTCTTTCCATCTTCCTTCTCCAAGGATTGAAAAACTATTGTTAATTTCCTTTTTGAACTATTTGAATACTAAAAACATAGGTGTTTAAAAATGAAACTATATGCTCACTATATTATCTAGCTATTGAATATCATGAATCCTTTGTTGTTGTTTCTTTAAGTAAGTCTATTTAAATTAGATTCCATGAGTTTACCGATCACAAAGAAAATCATATGTATCAGGAGTATCCTCGGACAGCAGAGAAAATTTGTGTATGTAAACAAAAGCCCTGTTAGAGCTTAGTGTGGCTTATTTTCCTTGCAGTTTGATGCACTGTCAAGACTAAAGTGCTACTTGAAATGTTATTTTCTTATTTCTTACATCTAATAGATATTTTACTTCCTAATCTTATTACTGAAGAACAAGCTTGTGGTTTTTTTTGTTTATTGGTTGGTTGATTTCTTGTGTTGTCTTCACAAGAAAGAGTGACCTTTGGGTGAATCCTCCTGCCAAGGAGGATTGAAAATGATCCTTAGGGAAACTATTGGTTACAGCTAGTGAAACTAAAGATTCACATCATTTATTCATGCATCCATCCATCCATTAATTTGACAAATATTTATGGAGAGCATCCTATTTGCCAGGCATTGTTCTAGGCACTGGGAATACAGCCCTGAACAAATAGACAAAAATTTCTGTCCTCATGGAGCTAACATTCTAGTAGGAGAAGACAGACAGCAAATAAATAAATACACACACACACCACACCACATACACATATGTACATACTTCACATACTTTGGACATGTCATCAGGAGGAACCAGTCCCTGGAGGAAGACATCAAGCTTGGTAAAGTAGAGGGTCAGCCAAAAAGAGGAAGACCCTCAACGAGATGGATTGACAGAGTGGCTGCAATAATGGGCTCAAGCATAACAATGATCATGAGGATGGCACAAGACCAGGCAGTGTTTCCTTCGGTTGTACATAAGGTCACTATAAGTCGGAACCAACTCGATGGCACCTAACAATGACAACAATACAATATATACTGCAAAAAGACATAAAGAAGATAGGGAATTCCAGGGGGTGAGGGCTGAAATTTTTAATTTTAGTGGTTAAGGAAGACCTAAGTTAAAGTAATATTTGAGCAGAGACCTGAAGGGAGCAAGCCATGTGACAAAACAGGAAAAAAGCATGTGCAAAGGTCCTGAGGTAGAAATGTGCCTGGCATATTTGAAGAACAGTGTGGCTGGGGCAGAGCAATAGTGAGGAAACGGTAGAAGCTGAGGTCAGAGAGATTGCAGGAGCCCGATCACATGGGGCCCTCAAGGGAATTGTAGGGACTTTGGCTTTTATACCAAATGAACTGGATCCTTGGAGGACTTTGAGCTGAGAAGAGTCTGACATGTTTTTAAAGGATCATTCTCGTTTAGCTGACTTATTTTCATGCTTCTTCACTATCAGTTTCTGTTTGATAAAATAGCAGTGTGGTGATTAGAATTCAAGCAAGGGCCTAATAGTGGCTACCGAAACTATTTCATCATTACTCTTTCAGTTTCAAAAAGCTTTTTTTTCTCTCTTCCCTCCCTTCCCTTCCCATCTCCCTCTCTCCCCTTCCTGTCTTAATAATACGAATCTCTAGCCATGGCTCTAATGTGATGAGAAAGAACGGTGCTAACCCCATGAGAACACTATGAAATGATAGCCTCATACCCTGCATTAGTAGAATTGAAAACCTGTTTTTCTGCCATTTAACCTTGTGGTATAGCTCTTATCCTTCACATTCTCCAGCTGATTTAGTACTTAAAACAAATGGATTCTCCAAAAGTATGAAAGAGTAAGGATAAAATTATACATGCCGGCAAGGTTTCCTTAAGAGAACGCTAGTGTTAAACTGGGCAGAGGGTCTGTTTCTTAGACTCCCCAGTAACCCCATTCTCTCAGGGTACTTTCTGATGGATTAGACTATAATTGCTTGCTTTCTTTTTCCCACAGGGAAACTATGTGTCTGCAAGAGCTTATTATGAGAAAGCCTTACAGCTGGTCCCAGACAGCAAATTGCTGAAGGAAAATCTTGCCAAATTGGATCGCCTAGAAAAACGATTACAAGAAGTTCGAGAGAAGGATCAAACATAACAGCATTTTGACCCAGTCTTGTGGGACATGGCTGGTACCTCTGGAAGAGGAGAAAGTGATGGAAGCCTTACTTTCACGTCACCAGGGGTACAACCAATGAAACTTTCACTCCTGGCTCGGCTGAAGGTGGCAGATTTTGGGACACCTGCTGGTAATCCTGGTGCTGAGAGGCTTGCATTTCTATAAAAGAAGACAAACAAGAGCAAGCAAGGGCAAGGAGGCCTGGGAGGGAAGGAAAACAACAACTACACATTTTACAGATTTTTGCTTGGCTTAACTCCAGATTTCCCTTCATATGTTTCTCTGCTTTTGCAACCTGGAGATCTCATTCCATGTCTTAGTCTTTTATGTCCCAGACATACAAAAGCTTGGAATACTATGAAGGCAGAGCATCTATTCTTTATGGGATAAGATATTTCAAAGAGGATAAATTCTCTAGGGCAAGCCATTTGGAAAATTATACCAAGAGGTGACTTGTTTAATTTTCCAGAACCAGAAAAGAGTGTCTATAGTCTTTGTAGAACCTTCCAGAATATGTGGAGAAAGGGCTATTGTTAAGTGAGCTTATCTAATATTCCTCTAAGAACATTGTGAGAGCCCTGTTGAAGAGTAAACTAAATTCCACTCTGATGCAAGCTTTTCCCATTGCTTAATATATCAAAAGGGAAGCTTCTGAAATTGTGTATGGACATCCTTGCCCCTAAGGGAAAATCAAGGAGCTTAGTTCTCTAATTCTTTATGGAAATGTTTAAAATTATTTTAATGTTATTACAAGTATTACTAGAGTAGTGGTTCTGCTCTGAGAGTTTAAAAGTGCTTTTAAATTCATAAATATTCCCACCTCCAAATATATTGTTATTTTGGTGGAGAAAAAAATAGTATATTCTACAAGACAAAAATATTAAAGATATTAACTGAGAGAAATGTCCTACTTTATTATCTTAGTGTTCAGATATGAGATTTATTATTTTTTTGAAAAATATATTTAACCATTGAGGATTCCTTACAATATATCACAGAAATCTTCATAAACTCTAACTAGATGGAAAGAGAGCTCTATTTATTTGTCTTTCTTGGCATAAGAAGAATTCTGTACTTAGAAGATGAGTGGTTGAAACCCAGAGTCCCTGGTTCTGTAATTTTAATTTGGGGATTTTATGGAGAATGTTCAAAGAATCTAAGGAAAAAAAGTCTAAATTCATAATTAAATATATATATATTTTGAAGTAGGGAAGGCAAAGTCAAATTTATAATTTGGACATTTATTTTTTAGTATTATTTATTTCTTAACTTATGAAATATTTAATATATATACTTTTTTTCTTTGTTAATAGTGGTTTTAATATGAACTTTCAACACTGATCATAAAAAATATAAATCTAAATTACAAAGTAATTAAGTTTTAACAGCTTCTCAAAAAGTATTGGTTATTCCCTTGTTAAAGAAATTAGGGATCAAGTTTCAGTGTTTGGGTGGTAATATATTTTGGAAGTGACGGAATTGGCACACGTGATTCTAATTTGGTCATCACTGTAATAAAAATAACCACTTAGGCAGTGCTGTTCTCAGTGCTGAGGCAGGCATCCTGCAGATGACGTGGTAGTCTCGAAGGTACGTGTTATTTCATATGCTCTGGCCAATGCAGGGTAAAAAGCCTTCTACTTCTCAACCCAGTGTCAGGAAGCTCTGCCTCTATATGTTCCTATATTTTTGTTAAAGTAAGTCTAAAATAAAAGGAAGAAAAACTTATTTGGGTGGAGATGCAGGGGGAAATAATTTAAATGCAAAAGATTACAAAATTTGAATTAGCATGTATCTATTTGTGTGCATCAATAATCCAATAATGTATATATCACGATGATGGTCTTCTGCTTCTAATAGCCTTTCAATGTAATACAGCCTAAATTTTGTCTATTTTTCTTCCCCCTAAAATGACACTTTAGTCGTCAGACCAAGAAAAGTATTACAATGTTTATTGTAAAATTACCACTGCCCCTGCCCCCCACTTGAAAAACAGAAAGCCCTAGGAATTTATCACAGCTTTTCAGAAAAACTGGTAACCAAAATTTGGGCTTAGAAAGTTCATAGAAAGACTGAGCCCCATATTTTGAAAAGCAATATGCCTTATTTGAAGTGCTGCTAAAGGTGTGAGAGTATATTTGCTGAAGATATCATTGTAATTGTAATTGAGAGGATGATTATAACCTAAAATTTTTTGTGGAGAAGGGTCCCATGATATTCAGGAGACTCTCTCTGCCTTCCTTGGGGCGCATTACTTTCTGTCTTTCTGTCTGTACACATTGGCATCTCCGCATTAAAAGTAAACACTGTTTGTTGGAGCACATATTTTTGCCTTGAGTTAATACCTTCACTAAGATGTGGCCAATGAAATAGTTTTCACAATAGAAAAGGTGCTTATCAGAGAATAATTTGCATATTTTATTTGAAAGATATTAATGTGTTTTGTAACTGTTTTTATTTGGTCCTTGTAATATGAAATAATATCAGAATTATTTCTGGCTTGTCAGAAATACATGCAAAAAAAAAAACCAAACTAGTTGCCATGGAGTGGATTTTGACTCATGGTGACCTCATGTGTGTCACAGTAGAACTGTGCTCCAATAGGGTTTTCAATGGCTGATATTTTGGAAGTGTATCACCAGCCCATTCTTCCAAGGCATCTCTGGGTAGACTTGAACTTCCAGCCTTTCAGTTAGCAGCCAAGTGTACTAACCAAGTAGATCACCCAGGATCTCAGAGAGGCATCCCGTTTGCCTTTAATGAAGGCATGATGGTACGTGAGTTGATAGCACTTTTCTGAAATGGAGGATCAGAGCAATTGCCATGAGAGTGCAATTCGTGCTGTCCCACAGGCCCACACTCAGAAGAGCCCTGTGCTTGGTTGAATACTCTGCTGTCGCCATCTTGAAATTCTTATAATTTTTTTAACAAGGGGCCTTACAATTTCATTTAACACTAAACCCATTGCCGATGAGTCAATTCCGACTCATAGTGACCCCATAGGACAGAGTAGAACTGCCCCATAGGGTTTCCAAGGATGGTGGATTCGAACTGCCAGCCTTTTGGTTAGCAGCCGAACTCTTAACCACCGTGCCACCAGCTGGTCCTGAGTAGGAGGGAAGGGACTCAGGACAGGACAGAAATTGCTGTGGCCTGTTGAATACGTGATCCAGTGATCAGCTTTATTTGCGACTGTGTTACTCTGAGCAGCATTTGCTAATTTTTCTTCGATACATTTAGAGTTCCTCGTGTGCATGTTTCCCCGTCTGACTCCAGGTCTGTCTAGCCTGTTTTTCAGTCCTCTACAACCAAGTCTCCTAGCCCTCAACATCCCATCTACATGACAGTCCTTTGACATGTCCTTTGACATATAAGCCATGAGAATGGCTTTAGAAGCTTCTTTTAACCTAAAGAATTACTCATTTCAGAATATTTAATAGGCCAAGTAATCAATGTTCACCTTTTTTTATCAGTTCCCCAAAACTAGGACCCAAAAAGAGGTTTAAAAAATATGAAAATTCTTGGCAGCTGTGTTTTGGGATTTTAGAACTTATTCAGATGTTTTCAGCCTATTAGAGATATTCAGAAAACAA
Source organism: Trichechus manatus latirostris (assembly GCF_000243295.1). NCBI lineage: Eukaryota > Metazoa > Chordata > Mammalia > Sirenia > Trichechidae > Trichechus > Trichechus manatus. Next base: position 7,637,643 of record NW_004444048.1, on the reverse strand, counting down.
GACTGAGTGATATAAAACAGGTGAACTAAACCAAAGAGTCAGCTACCTTGAAAGAAAAGAAATTTTATTTTAGGGAATCCTGAGATATATTCATGTGAGTTGGTGTGATGCCTATCACAAGACAAAGAGGATTGTCAGCACTTTAATTCTAACTCCTTATAAACTTGATAACCTTAGCGTAAAACTCTGAAATCCACAGCAGGCGGTACCTAGTTGGATGCAAGCTGTTTTCTGTGGTTGTGCATATGCTTCTCATAACCTGCATTTCAGCCAGACTCTACGTGAGAAAATACAAACTGACCTACAAAAGCTATAATTGCAGGAGGAATAAAAAGCAACTGTGTGGTTTTTTTTTTTGTTTTTTTTTTTTTTTTGTGGTCTCTATGGAATATTCCAGGTTCCTCAGATTGAAGAGCTGCATTCAGCTGATAGTTGAGTTCTGTTCCCTCACACACAAAGGCTCTCAACCCTAGCTGCTCCCTACAATCCCCTGGGGAGCTTTAGAAATCCCTGGTGCCCTGGCTGCCCAGGTGATGCTAATATGCAGCTAGGCTAGAGAACCACTGTGAAGCTGACAACTTTGATGGGAGTTTGACTTTTACAAAAAAGAGGTTTATAATTTTTTGTAATTTTTACTTTTAAATCTAGACTAAAATGAGCCAAAGAATTATAAAGAATGATTTATGGCACAGTTGGTTGGTTGAGGCTATTGGGCGCAGACTGATGAACAGGTGATTGCAATTGTGGCAGTTGGACTATGATTTGGCCTTACATTTACAGAATTCTTAGTTCTTAGATGGAAATGAATTGTTATTTGCATGTACCAGATAAGGTGACCAGTATATAAACTGATACTTTTTAAGACTCGTAGAAGGTGCATATGGAATAGAGTTCATACCAAGATATGTGACTGTTCTTTGTGTATACACATATCAGATTTTGTTAATTATTTCCTAATTGTACTTGCTGGAATCAGTTGTTTTTAAAAAAAAAAAAAAAAAAAAACCTGCTTTGATTTGTGCTGGATGTACCCCTTAGAGTAATAAATCTATAGGATATTACTAACAACATTCAAAGCAAATGCAGTTATAGGTGCTTTGTTTATTTTTAATTTTTTTCCTGGTTTCCAAGTCACATATACTTTGATTTGATTGTATGTTGGTATCTCCCAAATATAAAAAACTTAACTATCTAAATGGTATCTTTTTATATTTTAAGAGAGTAAGTACCTGTCAAATTTTGCTTGTACGCTATAGTTGAGTAAGAAAAGCTTATAGTGCCAAAAATAATACAGGGAAATATTATAACTTTTTATGATTATTCTTGAAGTTTTTAATGTGAAAGAGAAATATGTTGACTAGTCCTTCCAAAAACAGCACTTTCCTCATTATTTTTTGCTTTTAGTAGTTATGTAACTTAAAGAGAGGAAATAACTGCAATCAAAGACAAGGCTTAATATCAGTGAAATAAAATGGTACAACAGAATTGATGATATTCATGTCTATCAATTGGCTGATATTAAAATGTTCCATTTATATCACCAAGGATCCTTTCAGTTAAAACTTTTAGGGCATGTAACTCATAAAATCAGCACCCATCTCAGTGTATGGTCATTATTGGTTTATCAGTTTAGACCACCATTTACTCCAAACTGGAAAAAAAAAAGTCTACATTCAGAAATCCAGCAGTTTCTTCCCATTCTCAGTAGTGTACATGGTATATACTTATATCACATTTGGTAGTTCCGGTGTGCATAATGTCCTTTTGATGTTGTCTGTAGGAGGAAAGTACTAGTCCAAGAATCAGGAGATCTGAGTTTTAGTCCTGGCTGTGCCATTGAGGAGCCACCTCACTCTGGGCAAGTTACTAAGTGTCTCAGTCATGTTTGTCTCATAGAGCCTCTGCAGAAGTGACTTTGAATCTGACTGAAAGCGCTCCGCATCTGAGATAACTCATAAATGTTGCCCTGTATTTTAATGATTTTTAATAGAATTACCACAACAAAATACTGACGTACACAACCCTAAATGCGACTGACTGAACTGCCCGATACTTTAACGTGGCAGAGTAAATTATTCTTAGTTTGCAGTCTATGCCTTTAAAAATTCATACAGTGATTTTGGTACATTTCTAGGGAAAAAAGATAAAGAACTTCCTCCTAAGAAAGTACCTGTAGAAGCCATGGTTTGCTTTTATCATGTGTAAATCATTTGACTTGCTGTGACTCACACTGATTCCTCCTTTTGCCAGGGGAATAACTTGTATCACATTCTTTGTTCCAAAGTGCTTTTCATTCCAGTTTTGATCAGTTGTATATAAATGTACATTTTTGTTACTTTTGCTGCCCCAGTTACAAATATATCTCCCATAAAAATTTTCTCCCATTAGGTCTGATTGTGTACACTTTGCCTAGGTCTTTCCAAAATAGAATTTATGTAAATGTTTATTTTATATAAAATATGATGAAAATAATCATGTCTGGTTTCAGTCTCTCAAGTACTCTGTGTTTACTACCCATTGATATCGATGTCACCGATACTTGTGTGCTTTATCTAAAAAGACAGTCTTCCTTTCTCTCCTCATTCATTCATTTCATTGTTTTCTGTCTGCTTTCTTTTTCATTCTTTAGAATGATTATTTCAGAACTTACCCCCTCCTCATGATCAGCAGGTACCTTCACCTGAGTAAATAAAAGGCAGAAGAGAGGTAGTCTCTCAATATCCTGAACTTCATCTACAAACTTACCTGCACCCAGTGCTATCCTGTCCTCTCTCCTGTGGGTGCAATAGAATTGCCCTGTACTCTGGATTTTGCTTCTTGTGGAACTTCACTCCATCCCTTAGCCTCTCTTTTTCATCTCTCACTTTTTCCTTTTGCTGGCTCTTGTCAATTCTATCTTAAAACACGCACACAAGTAACCACCATCAAAAACCATTTGAAAAAACCCTTCTTTTATGGCCTTTCCTTCTTTAGCTGCTACCCCATCTCTTTCTGTCCCTCATGGTGAAACGTTTTGAATGAATTATCTTCACACATATTCTGTACCTTCATCTTTCACATACTCTGCATCACCAGGATATCTGGTCCTACAACAGATATTCAAAGGAAAGTGCTCTTTCTAAGGTCAACAGCACTCCCTTTGTGCAAAATCCTGGGTTTTGTGAGACTTTGGGGAGGGTGCTGGAGTTTAGAGCACTGGTTTATCTGGGGATGGAATTTTTTTTTTTAACACAAAACATTATTTGTCCATGATTTGCTCATCTCTTACAGATTAGTCACCTAACACGTCCTAATTTTATACTTACCCCTAGATTTGAGACTTCCATCAGGAGTCTTGAAAGGCTGCCAATAGCAGATCACTACTGTCCTTACCTAATGAAGATATATCAAAATTACAGGCAGATCTCCTATATATCACAAGTCCAATCTGGGGTAGTCTAACCCACTCTGCGCCTCCCTGACATCCTTTTCTAAAGGTTTTCTTTTTTTTTAAAGAAAGAAGTAGAAAAAGAAAATTCCATTTGGATACTTCAACATCACCACAAACTCAACTTATACTTAAACCATCATTTTAACAGAAAATATGAATCTAAACCTAATGACCTGGCTATTTTGTATGTATGCAATTCTTATTGAATGTATCTTTTTTAATTTAATGGGAAGGCATCGTTTTGTTAGGCCTGTAAGGGATCAATCCTCATATATATATAGGATTTCACTTGAGGCTGTGAATTTTGAACTCTGGAAACAAAAGGAGCTGTGCTGTAACAGGAAATAAAGTGCGCAATCCCAGAGAGACTCCCAGCTGTGAAACAACCCACAGAAGATCCTGCAAAGCTGTGTGTGCCCCACGTGCAGAAGAGAGCAACAAGACAGTCTGTGAGCCTCAGCAGAATGTTAGCCATGGTGTGACCAGCAACTTCAACACTTTGGGCCCAGTGTTCTTGCACGACACATGTTCATTTTTTCCCCCTCCTGTTTACTCGGTAAAGGCTTTTTGAAGGAGTCCTGGTGGTGCAGTGGTTAAGCACTTAGCTGCTAACCAGAAGGTAAGCTTACCGGAAGTTCAAACTTACCAGGGCTTAAAATGACTATCTCATTGGTCGCTCTACGGGAGAAAGATGTAGCCTTCTGCTTCCGTGAAGATTACAGCCTTGGAAACCCTATGCAGTTCTACTTTGTCCTTATAGGGTCACTATCAGTTGGAATCGACTCAACGGACCATGGTTTAAAGGCTTAAAGGCTTTTTGATGATTTTAACCTACCCTCCTCTTGCTAAGAAGAAAGGAGTTTGGGTTCATTTGGGGGATCAGAGCTTTCATTGTAGAGCGACGTACCTCTGGGGCCAATGTGATGTTTCCAGTGATAATTCTTGTGAGATCACTAAGAAGAAAGCAAAACTTAGGGATGGGAGTGGTGAGGACCATTGGTCAGGCAGCTCATCATAGCTGGTGATTTTCTAGACATTATTCAAGCCTGGAGGGTCAGTACTTTATTTTCACAGAAGAACTGTTTACTTTACTGAACCCCCTCCCAGTCTCCTCAAAACACTCAACCGTGAGTCCCAGGAATCATCTATTCAGTCAGACTGCCATCAAAGGTGTTTTTATTTGAAATAAATACTCAAAATGAAATGGTGCCACTCTCTAGAGTAGCGCAGTCCCGTTGAACTTTCTGTGATGGTGGGAATGTTCTCTAGCTGCACTGCCACGTTGGCTATTGAGCAATCAGAATGAGGTTAGTGTGACTAAGGAAATGAATTTTAATTTGATTTAATTAATTTTAAATTTAAATAGGCACGTGTGGCTAGTAGCCATCATATTGGACAGTGCGGCTCTAGAGCTTTTCAACATTGTGGGGCTTGGGGCACAGAAGCCTCTTTTAGGTTTATGGGACAAGAACGTTTGAGAAACGTGTTCCAAATTTGGGTGCCAGTCCCTTTTTAAGCTTTCCCCCTCTGCTCTCTTTTACAGTTACAATGGTCATTGCCCCCTGCTGACAGTCTCCTGCCAGTATCATACCTGTATTCCCTCCACCTCAACTCTTCCATTTTCTTATCCACCTACCTACTTCCTGCCTGTCTCCTTCCATTTGTTTACCATCCCATCTCAAGGAAATTTTATATCTATTTTCCACAGAAGTAAGACAAGTAGGCCTGAGGGAGGGAGTTCAACTTCCCCCTTGCCCTAATTTTCTGATAAAATGTAAATCCACTCCAAATGCTGGCTTTATTCCCCTCCGCCTCTCCCAACCTCAGATGAACTTAATACAACGTACTGTGTATAGAAATTCTGACATGATTATCTTACCAGTGAATTAATTTTGATAATCTTAAATGATGGTGGGGTGTAGGCAGATGCCCTAGACTCCTACCTACATCTTCAGCCAATTCCACTAAAATCGATAATACTGCTACCCAGAAAAGTATTTGAAAGCTCTGAGTATGAAAGGCTTCAATCAGCTTCTTTCTTAGATGAAGAAGGGGTAGTACGATGGTAAGCTTTAATGAGTCTTCTGCCTTTCAGACATCTGGCTGACTGTGTCTTGTACACTAAAAACCAAACCAAACCCATTGCCATCCAGTCAATGCGGACTCATGCTCCAGAGGGTTTCAAAGGAGTGGCTGGTGGATTCGAACTGCCGACCTTTTGGTTAGCAGCCGTAGCTTTTAACTACTGTGCCACCAGGGCTCCTCGTGCCTTGTATAGGTGACCAAATTCACAGACCCTAGGCTTGGCCCAGACCCTCTGGTCTGGAACAGAATTCATTTGTGTTCTAGGCCCCTGACCACCTTACTCCCTAGATCTATCTATACACTTGTGAGTGGCTTTCCAGCCATCGAATCACCTTTCGCCTGTCTCTAGGGCCAGATGGCCCGACACTAGGCAATCCGGGCGGTTAGAGAGCGGCTGCGGCTCCAGAAACATCCCAAAGAGGGAAAGCTGTGCGCCCAGGAGCTGCTGCAGATGCGCCCCATTAGGGCCGCTGCCTGGGAATAAAAATCGCGGCTCCAGGGCTGTTTCGGAAGGGCAGAAGGAACACGGCGCGGGGAGGCCTACCTTCCTCGCCTAGTTTTTGCAGCTAGCGACGAAGAAACGCGGAGCCGAGGTCCGGCGGGCACGTGGAGGCCATCGCGGCGCTCGCGGGGGCCGGTTTGCTGCTGTTGCTCACGATTGGCCTCCAAGCCTAGGTGAGCCCGGGAGTCTGGAGAGTGCTGGATAGGGAGGGGTTCCTTCCTCCTCGGCCTGGATCTCCCCGTGTTGTAGACACCTTCTGTCACGTTTTGGGAGAAAAGGGTGTGGGTTAATAGTTCGGGCCCAGATATTCACAAAGAAGGGCTTGGGCCAGATTTTCTTTTTGAAATTCTTTAGATTCTGGATTTCTAGTTTTTAGGCACTTTACTAACCACACTTGTGCTGAGAAGCCTCTTCCAAGGAAAAATAATGACGTGGAAGTAACTAAGCAAAGCCAAATGTCTCTCTTCCACAGTAGTATATGTTGTTACCCAGTATCTTTAAATATAATAGCGCAGGACAGGGCAGTGTTTCATTCTGTTGTACATACCGGGTCACTGTGAGTCCGAACCAACTGAACAGCACCTAACCATCACCACAACAAATTATTTGGTGTACACCCCCACCCCCCACTACAAAGTAAGCCCCATTTCAGTTACCAGAGGGAGAGCTGGCTCATTCCTGACGAGGTCTTCTCTTGTTACTGCAGCTCAGACTGACAAGCGGCAGGGGAATCCATGTAGCATGTTCTGTTCAACATGGGGGTGACTCTGGGACTTGGGACATACAAAGGGATATATCCTGAGAAAAGAAACTGGGTAGATTGCAGCTGTGGAGGCCAGGAAAAGTCCCAATGTGAAATCTTGGTAAGGTGAACTCTTAAATAAGGCTGTATGTGAGAGGATACACACACATATGCTCTCCCATGCAGGACTGAAGTGTGGAATTCATGCAGTTGACTTGAAAAGTAAGGAAGCTGCCTTGGAACCTGGGTTCTTCTCTGGAATTATTAGTTGGAGATATTCAACAGTTGGTGGGCATCCGTGGCAGGTCACTATGTCAAAGGCATTGATTTCTTAATGAGAAGATAGTGAAATATTTCCTTTATTTCAAACATCAGGACTGTAGGTTACTATGTAATTTTTCTCTTGACCCCACTCCACCTCCCTGCCAAAAAGTTTACTTAATGGGATATATCTGCGGTGTGATGGATTGCTTTTGTGTGGCCTTTCTCACCACAATCTTGTAACTCCCACCCAAGTGATTTCGTGGGACTATGCAAATAACAGTAATTGTGGTCCACCAAGAGGATTGGTCAGTTTTGCCATCCCACTAGGCTTAAAAGAGAGCCAATTCCAGAACAGAGAGGATCTCACCACTACCAAGGAAGAAGAGCCAGGAGCAGAGTGCGTCCTTTGGACCTGCGATCCTTGCTCTCAGACCCTCCTAGACCCATGAGACAGAGAGAGCTGTAACACTGAAGATGGTGAGACACAGCAGCAGCAGAGGCAGCAGAACCAGGAGACAAGTGAGAGACAGCATGGTGGCCTTCCCAGCCCACAGAGCCAAGAGAGCTGAGTGCCTTTGGGACAGAGACTTGCTGGTGGAGTAGGGTGCCTCCAGGAACTTTGTGGAGCTAGGTCTGCCGACCCATGAAATTAGAACTAACCACCTTTGGTTGAGGCTTACTGGCGGAGTAGGGTGCCTTGGGTTATTTATTGGCAGAGATGAAAGAGCTCTGTAACACTTGCCTGAGCAGGGCAGAGACTAAGGGGCCAGAGACATGCGTGCCTGTGAGCAAAGCTGGGAAGAGGCTGTCCTGATGGAAGAACTGAATCCTGAGTATTCCTGAACCTTAATTGTAACCTGTTACTTCCCTGATAAACCCCATAACTGTGAATGAATATGGTCTGTGAGTTCCATGTGGCCATTGCAATGAATTATTGAACCCAGCAGTGAAGTAGAGGGAGCCATGGGAGGGACGGTTGGTGTCAGAATTGGTAAAGATGGTGGAGAGAGGAGGCACGTCTGACACCTCTGCCTCACAGGAATCAGCCTTGGGCTGTTGATCTTGATTCTCTTTCCCCATTGTAAAGTTAGAGGAGGTCAGACACTGCCCCCAAGCCATTTTTACAATATCTTAAGTAACTTGTTTAGGTAAGTATTTTAAGAATGTCAGATAAGAAGAGTTGTTTTCAAATGTTTCTGGAGGGGAGAATGTCTATGGGGAGATGTATATTAGATTTCTTTTTCAGTTTCTTCTTGGGCAGGTCTCCCTAAAATAAGGTGAGCACCAATTCTGTGGAGGAAGCTTGATTCCAGATGATCTGGTGATTACAGCAGCAGTCTGCCTGGTTAGCCTCAATGAGTAAGTTGTGGACTTCCATTGTCTGTCAGACCTGGATTCATGGTTACGGGGCCAAGGTATTTGAAGGTCTAAATATCATGGGAGCATTCACTCTCACTCCCTTTTTAGTTTTTTTTCCCTGGTCCTCCCATCCACTGACCTTCCTGTCTGTCTTCTTAGTCTGTCTCAAGATTTCCCTTGCTGCTTGTTCTACTAATCAGAGACCCTAAAGATCCCAGACATCATCTATCATTTGTGGATTCAAGAGTAAGTTGGGATGGGTTTACTTATTCTAATAAAGTATTAACAGATGTTGAATGGATGCTTCAAAATTTTAATAATCTGAGTTTAAGTCAGAAACCCTGGTGGTGTAGTAGTTAAGAGCTACAGCTGCTAATCCAAAAGGTCAGCAGTTTGAATCCACCAGGCACCCCTTGGAAGCTCTGTGGGGCAGTTCTGTGCTGTCCCTTAGGGTCACTATGAGTCCAAATCAACTAGACAGCAATGGGTTTGGTTGTTTTTTTTTTTTTAGTTTAAGTCATGGAAAAAAAAAAAAACAAACCTGTTGCCATCAAGTCAATTCCAACTCATAGCGACCTTATACAGCATGGTAGAACTTCCCCATATGGTTTCCAATGCTGTAATCTTTACGGAAGATTAGAATGACACATCTTTCTCCCATGGAGCGGCTGGTGGCTTCAAACCACCAACCTTTCAGTTAGCAGGTGAGTACTTAACAACTGCACCACTAGGGCTCTTTGTTTAAGTCATTCAGAGAGAAAATTATTGTAGAGGGAATAGATATTTGGCTAGATTAAGAGAGGGTACTAGTAAGAGAAAAGGAAGGACAGGTTTGGGAAATAAATTCTATATTGTATTACAAGTGGTACAGCATGTATAGACTCTGGTTTCTGTGCAAAAGAAGAAAAAGAGTTCACACTTTTGTGGAAGGACAATTGATAATGGTAGGTGAAAGCATTCACAGAAAGTAAACTGTACTGTGACTGAAAATCATGCCTTTTTATGGATCTAAAAAACAGGAAACTATGTTAGTTGATAGTAATCAATAATATGGGATCTCCTCTTAAGACTTGGAAATCCTTAAAGGGACATTAATCACTTTGTATTTAATTACATGGAAACCAACACAGTCTTTTATGGGGGGAACAATTACTTATTGACACAGTTTCCTGTGGTTTTAGGAAGCAAATTAAGAATCTATGACTGCTGGAGAGTACGATCTCTTTCAGAAAGATAAGCAGGAACAGAATACTCCTGCCTCTAAAATTATTATTTATCCTGAGTACAACAGATTTCGATATATGAATTCTGATATTGCACTACTGTATGTATCTAAAACACAAAGTCAAGTTTGGTAAGCAGAGAGATTTGGAATATCAAAAATGCAGTGAAAAACTTTTTGTTAATTCTGTACCAATTAATGTTAATTTTTGTATGTATGCCTAATAATATAGAATAGGTAAGCTTTTTTCTTTTTAAAATACTTTTATTCAATCTAAAAACAAACAAACAGTTGCCATCAAATTGACTCCACCTCATGGAGACCCCATGTATGTCAGAGTAGAACTGTGCTCCATGGATTCTCAATGGCTGATTTTTCAGAAGTAGATCACCAAGCCTTTCTTCTGAGGTGCCTCTAAGTGGACTTGAACCTCCAACCTTTTGGTTAGCAGCTGAATGTGTTAAAGGATGTACCACCCAGGGACTCCATTCAATCTATTACCTATAAAAATTAGAAAATGCTGTCTGTACAGACTATGAGTATCAGCCGCAAATTATGTATGTGTAACTTAATCAGCATTTTACGAATTCCTGTGCCTTGTTGAACTATATTCTAGACCATGTATCCATACTCAACTCTAACCAAGGAGTTTGGGACATGTGAAAATATTTTCAGACTTCGTTCTGTCATTATTATGGACTAGATATCTGATCACTCTCAGTAGAGTTGTAAACACTCTGAATAAACTATTGAAACCCTGTTTTTTAAAAATGCAAGAAATTAAAATGTTTAGAAGCCAAAGACAATTAAAAAGCACAAATCCAAATTTATTAAAAATCAAAGGATGGAAAAAAATATAGCAAGCAAATAGCTACCAAAAAAGAGCAGGAGTGGCAATGCTAACCTCAGATAAAATAGGCTTTAAAACAAAATCCACCATAAAGACAAAGAAGGACACTATATAATGATTAAGGGGACGATCCATCCTGAAGACATAACCATAATAAACATCTACGCACCCAATGACAGGGCTCCAAAATACATAAAACAAACTCTAACACCACTGAAAAGAGAAACTGACACTTCCACAATAATAGTAGGAGACTTCAACACACCACTCTCGGTAAAGGACAGAACACCTAAAAAGAAACTCAACAAAGATACAGAAGACCTAAAGGGCACAATCAGTCAACTTGACCTCATAGACAATATATAGAACACTCTACCCAACAGCTGCAAAGTACACATTCTTTTCTAATGCACATGGAACATTCTCCAGAACAGACCACATCTTAGGCCACAGAGCAATCCTCAACAGGATCCAAAATGTTGATATAATACAAAGTATCTTCTCTGGCCACAGTGCCATCAGGGTAGAAATTAACAACAGGAAGAGCAAACAAAAAAAATCAATTACATGGACACTGAATAACACCCTGCTTACACATCACTGGGTAATAGAAGAAATCAGAGATGGAATCAAAAAATTCCTAGAATCAAACAAGAATGAAAACACATCGTACCAAAACCTTTGGGACAAAGCAAACGCAGTCCTCAGAGGACAATTTATAGCAATAGA
>NW_004444048.1:7578702-7626360 GCF_000243295.1 Trichechus manatus latirostris | reverse complement strand
TTTCTAGAAACACACGGCCTACACAAACTACAACAAAGTGATGTTGAAAATCTGAACAGACCCATAACAAGAGAAGAGATTGAAAAGGTAATAAAGAAAACTCCCAACAAAAAAAATCCCTGGCCCAGATGGCTTCATTGGAGAATTCTACAAAACATTCAGAGAAGAGCTTATAACAGTACTACTCAAACTATTTCAGAACATAGAAAACGAAGCAACACTTCCACATTCATTCTATGAAGCCTGCATAACCCTGATACCAAAACCAGACAAAGATGCCACAACAAAGGAAAATTACAGACCAATATCTCGCATTAATATAGGTGTAAAAATTCTCAGCAAAATTCTAGCCAATAGAATGCAGCATCATATCAAAAAATAATACACCACCACCAAGTAGGATTTATACAAGGTATGCAAGGATGGTTCAACATTAGAAAATCAATCAACGTACTCCACCACATAAATAAAAGGAAAGAAAATAATCACATGATTATCTCAATTAATGCAGAAAAGGCATTTGACAAAGTCCAACACCGATTCCTGATAAAAACTCTCAATAAAATAGGTATAGAAGGGAAATTTCTCAACATAATAAAGGGCATCTATGCAAAACCAGTAGCCAACATCATTCTTAATGGAGAGAGGCTAAAAAAATTCCCCTTGAGAACAGGAACAAGACAAGGGTGCTCTTTATCACCACTCCTATTTAACATTGTGCTGGAAGTCCTAGCTAGAGCAATAAGGCAAGAAAAAGGGTATCCAAATTGGTACTGAAGAAGTTAAACTGTCCCTATTTGCGGATGATATGATACTATACAAAAAAAGCCCAAAAGACCCCAGGAGAAAACTACTGTAACTAATAGAAAGATTCAGCAGAGTAGCAGGATACAAGATAAACACAAAAATCAGTTGGATTCCTATATAGCAATAAAGGGAACAATGAAAAGGAAATCAGGAAAAAATACCATTTATAATAGCCCCTAAAAATATAAAATACTTAGGAATAAATCTAAACAGGGATGTAAAAGACCTATACAAAGAAAACTACAAGGCACTACTGCAAGAAACCCAAAGGGATCTACATAAATGGAAAAACATACCCTGCTCATGGATAGGTAGACTCCACGTTGTGAAAATGACAATTCTACCCAAAGCAATTTACAAATACAATGCAATCCCAATCCAAATACCAACAACATTCTTTGAAGAGATGGAAAAACCAATCATTAACTTTATTTGGAAAGGGAAGAATACCTGGATAAGTAAAGCACTACCAAAGAAGAATAAAGTAGGAGGACTCGTACTACCTGACCTCAGAACCTGCTATACAGCTACAGTAGTCAAAACAGCCTGGTACTGGTACAACGACAGATACATTGACCAATGGAACAGAATTGAAAACCCAGATGTAAATCCATCCACCTACGGTCACCTGATCTTCAACAAGGGCCCAAAGTCCATCAGATGGGGAAAAGACAGTCTTTTTAACAAATGTTGCTGGCAAAACTGGTTGTCCATCTGCAAAAAAATTAAAGAGGACCCATACCTCACACATATACAAAAGCTAATTCAAAATGGATCAAGGACCTAAATATAAATCCAAAAACTATAAAGTTCATAGAAGAAAAAATAGGATCAATGCTAGAGGCCCTAATACACAGCGTTAACAGAATACAAACCATAACCAACAACACGCAAACTCCAGAAGATAAGCTAGATAACTGGGATCTTCTAAAAATTAAACACTTATGCTCATCAAAAGACTTCAACAAAAGAGTAAAAAGAGAACATACAGGCTGGGAAAAAAATCTGGATATTACAAGTCAGACAAAGGCCTAATCTCTAAAATCTACAAGAAAATCCAACACCTCTACAACAAAAAGACAAATAATCCTATTAAAAAATGGGCAGAGGAAATAAACAGACACTTCATCAAGGAAGACATTCAAGCGGCCAATAGGCACATGAGGAAATGCTCGTGATCACTAGCCATTAGAAAAATGCAAATTAAAACCACAATGAGATACCATCTCACCCCGGCATTACTGGCACTAATCAAAAAAACTGGAAATAACAAATGTTGGAGAGACTGCAGGGAGATTGGAAGTCTTATGCAGTCCTGGTGGGAATGCAAAATGATACAACCATTCTGGAAAATGATACGGTGCTTCCTTAGAAAGCTAGAAATAGAAATACCGTACGATCCAGCAATCCCACTCCTAGGAATATATCCTAGACAAATATGAGCCATCACACGAATAGACAAATACACACCCATGTTCATTACAGCATTGTTCACAATCACAAAAAGATGGAAACAACGTAGATGCCCATCAACAGATGAATGGATAAACTATGATACATAAACACAATGGAGTATTATGCAATGATAAAGAACAATAATGAATCTGTGAAGCATCTCATAACATGGATCAAACTGGAGGACATGCTGAGTGAAATAAGTCAATCACAAAAGGACAAATACTGTATGAGACCTCTACTCTAAAATCTCATGAAAAAGTTTATACACAAAAAGAAACAATTTTTGTTGGTTACAAGGGGTGGGGGGTGGAATACTAAATAGACGATAGATAAGTGGTAACTTTGATGAAGGGTGAGACAGTGCACACTTCTGGGGAAACCAGCACAACCTGTACAAGGAAAGGTCATGGAAGCTCCATAGACACTTCCAAACTCCCTGAGGGACTGAATTGCTGGCCAGAGGGCTGTGGGGACCATGGTCTCGGGGAACATCTAGCTCAATTGGCATAACACAGTTTTTAAAGAAAATGTTCTACATTCTACCTTGGTGAGTAGCGTCTGGGGTTTCAAAAGCCTGTGAGCAGCCATCTATGATACTCCACTGATCTCACCCCTTCGGGAGTAAGGGAGAATGAAGAAAACAAGATACAAGGGAAAGATTAGTCCAAAGGACTAATGGACCACAACTACTATGGCCTCCACCGGACTGAATCCAGTACAACTAGATGGTGCCCGGCTACCACCACTGACTGGTCTGACCGGGATCACAACAGAGGGTCCCAGACAGAGCTGGAGAAAAATGTAGAACAAAATTCTAACTCACAAAAGAAGACCAGACTTACTGGCCTGACAGAGACTGGAGAAACCCGGAAAGTATGGCCCCCAGACACCCTTTTAGCTCAGTAATGAAGTCACTCCCAAGGTTCACCATTCGGCCAAAGATTAGACAGGCCCATAAGACAAAATGAGACTAATGGGCCACAACAGTCCAGGGACAAGGACTAGAAGGCAGGAGGGGACAGGAAAGCTGGTAATAAGGAACCCAAGGTTGAGAAGGAACAGTGTTGACATGTTGTGGGATTATTAACCATTGTTGTAAAACAATATGTGTACTAACTGTTTAATGACAAACTATTTGTTCTATAAAACTTCATCTAAAGTACAATAAAAAATAAAATAAAATTTATAATAAAAAAGCACAAATCCAGAAGAATTAGCCAGCCACTGAAGCAGGCCACTGCCCTTGGGTCATCTAGTAGATCTTTAAGAATCTAGAGCTCAACCTGACCATGCACGGTGGTAGGGATCAAGGGGAGGGGGAGCTGGATTGGAGACCCCATGTAACCTGGGACTTACTGAAAGGAGATGCTTTGAAGCATAGGGTAAAACAGAGAGGGAAAACATTGCCACATAAAGTGAGGGAATAAAGAAACTTACCTGTCTGAACCTTGGCTCTGGATGGATGGTTCTCAGAAGAATCTGTAATCATGAGCCAGCCCTCATTCAGGTTTGAGGCTGAGTTCACATTACCTGTATTGTCCAAAAACTCCAAGCCAAGAGTTCAGTTTAAAGAGTTGCCAGGTGAGTAATTAAGGCCTCTGGAAGAAGCAAAAGTAAATCTCTTCTGAGAAAATGAACCATAAATCCCAGCTTCAATGTAGTCCCATGAAATTTTAATGAATGTGAGCATACAAATCAAAAACATGCAGAGAAATTTGTCACCAAAGAAATTGTCAGAAATAATAACTAGAGGCAGACTTTTGAAGATTAGATGTTTATATAAGATACAGAATGTAAAATATATTTTACTTAAGTTTAAGGAAGTAAAAGTATTAAAAATGTCTAGAAACCAAGAAGCTATTAAATTAAAAAGAAGATTTGAAAAAGAGCCAATGAACATGAGATATGAACGTTGAGTTGGAATTAGAAACTTACTAGAAGAATTAAGTAGTAGATTAGATCAGATGTAGGGAAGTAGAAGATCATAAATAATTATCCAGAATTCAAGAATAGACAAAGAGGGTAAGAGACATAGAGAAGATAGACTGAAAGGGTACAGTAACCATTCAGTTGGAACTGTAGAAAGAATATAGACAGTAGGGGAGAAAGGCTATAATTTAGGAGGAAGTGGTTGAGGGTTAATCACAATTGATGAGGCACAAATCTTCAGATTTAAGAAGCCCAGTAACTCTAAACTTTGATACAAAAATAATTTTATACTCTATATACAGATTACAGTGAAACTGTAGAACATTAAAACAAAGAGTGGATCTTAGAAGCATATAGAAGGAGGGGGAAAAAGAACTAGATTACCTTAAAAGGAATGACAATTAGACTAACAGTAGACTTCTCAACAGCAGCAATGAAAATTAGAAGACAGTAGAATAATGTCTTCAAAATACTGAGAGAATAATTCAAATTAGAATTATATGTCAAAAGTTACTGCCCCATTTTTCTACTCACTTTTATAGAAAAACTATAAAGATCTATCTATGCTAGGTATGCCAATTTCCTCTCCTCAATTCTCATAATTGAATGTATTAGCTTTGAGATGTTTATTAGATATCCAAGTCAATCAGACTTTCACTCCACCACTGTACCAGATTTGCTCTTGTCACCGTCACCAATGACTTCCAAGTTGCTAAATTCAAAGGTAAATTCTCGATCCTCATCTTACTTGATAGGAACTTTTGACACAGTTGTTCATATTCTCTTCCTGGAAATATTTTGCTCCCTTGAATTCCAGGGCTTCAAGATGAACGAAAAATTCAAGTGAACAAAATTTTTCCAGAGCTGCCTTGATTTCCTCCTACTTTTCACCTTTTCTTAGTCTTCTTTGATGAATCTTCTTCTTCTTCCTGACTTCTTATTGCTGGACTGCCCCAGAATTCAGCCTTGGACCTCTTCGTTTCTGTCTCTGTTCACATCCAGACCTACTGATCTCATCCAAATGAGATTTTAAACACCATGTATTTGAAAGCTACTCCAAATTTTATATGTCTAGTCCAGGTTTCTTTATATTGCACATACTTTGAGATTAATGGGAGCCATATAGCCAATGCCTACTGGTCATCTACTTGGATGGATAATAGGCATCTCAGATGTCCCTGGGTGGCGTAAACAGTTAAGTGCTCCACTACTAGCCAAAAGGTTGGTGGTTTGAATCCACCCGGAGGCACTTCAGAAGACAGGCCTGGCGATCTGCCTCCAAAAGGTCACATTTTTGAAAACCCTATGGAGCATGGTTCTACTCTGCAACAGGTGTGGTTGCAATGAGTAGGAATCAACTCAATGGCAACTAACAACAGTTATCTACTTGGATGGCTAGTAGTCATCTCAAACTTAACTATGTTCAAAATGGAATCCTGATTATCAATACATCCCAAATCTGCTCTACCTACAGTCTTCTCCATTGCTATTAATGGCAACTGCATCCCTCCTGCAGTTTAAGTTTAGAATTTTGGGCTTATCCTTGATTCTTCTTCCTCTCACACTATATACCCAATCCATCAGAAAATCCTGTTTTGTTTCTGCCTCGCCCTCTCCCTTAACCATCCTGTTCCAAGCCATGACCACGTATTGCCTGGGCTAGTATTAGTGGTTTCTTAACTCATCTCCAGCTGCTGCTTTTGCATCGCTATGTTTAGTCTTAACCCAACAGCCAAAATAATACTTTTTAAAATGTAAGGCAGAATATATTACGCTGTTCAAAACACTTCAATGGTTCCCCATTACACTCAGAAATCAGTGTTATCATCTGACATCTTCTTCTACCCAGTGCTATTTCTCTAACCTCTCTCTCTTCTCTTTTTTCCCTCCTTCTTCTTTTTTTTTTTTTTTAACTATCTTTTGCTTAATCTGCTCCAGCCATCCTGACCTTCCCACTGTTCCTCCAACATATGTGGCACGATCCTATTGCAGGAATTTTCCATTACGTTTCTTCTGCAGATCATCTTCCTATAGATAAAACTGCATGGTTCCTTCCCTCAGCTCCCTCAAGACTTTGCTGAAATGTCACCTGCTCAATGAGACTTACCATAGCCACAGTATTTAAAATTTACATTTCACACACCATTTCCCTTAATCCCCACACTTCTCATCTTGCCTACTCTGCTCTGATTTTTCCAGAGCACATAAGTCCTAATTGACTAAATAATTTATTATATTTAATGTTTGTATCTCCTCTGCCCCCCAACTCATGTATAAGCACCATTAGGGCCAGGATTTTTTTTCTCTCTGCTCATTCACTGAGGCCTAAAAGAGTGCTTTCCACATAGTAGTGCTCCATAACTACTGCATGAAAAACTGTCTTTTAGACACAAGGGCATGCCCTAAAATGCTGTAGTTTGGGGGCCATAGTAGTGTGTAGAACAGTGGGTGATGTTTTTCCTTGTTATACCTTTGCTGCATTTTCTAAATTTCTATAAATATAAAATAGTTTTATATTATAGTGGGGGAAACTCTGTTTTGAAATGCGAATATTATTTTTAAGAAGGAAATGGAGAAGCCACAAAATCCACATGATGTTGAAGCTTGCAGTATGTGAGCAGATGCTCACTGCTCCAATGATAACAAAGATATTCAGCATCACTTGTCTATCCTTAAACCTCATGATTTTGTCTTTTTTTTTTTAAGGAACTGCTGTTCAGCCAATCTGCCTTCCCCGTAGAGATGATAAATTTGAAGCAGAGGTTCTTTGCATGGCCAGTGGATTGGGCAAGATTTCAGACAGTAAGAGGCATCAGAAGAATATACTAATACTTCTCCCAGGTCCTGTTTTATGCCCAGTGGAAGCAGGAATAATTTGTTCACCATGAATAATTCATTTATCCTGTTTTTTCCCTGAATTCTGACCCAGTGAATATTCCCAGTTGTCTTGACCATAGAATAGTCTTATACTTTTCTCAAGGGTATTCATAACACTTCTGCTGCCATTTTGGTTAGGTGTGTCAGATAAAGGAAACTGGAGATAGCTATGATAGATGAAGCAGAATACAGTAAAAGGATAGTGAGGAAACAATAGTTAAGTTTCTTGTCTTTAATATTGTTTAAAATGATTAAAAATTTATAAAATATTGCTTTATTGACTGAAAGTTTTCTCTTGGGAAACAGTCGAACATATATTCAGAGAAGCCATAATTGTACAATTGCCTATGTTACCTTAAAATTCTGCTGAATTTTAAAAAATGTCCTTTACCACATACTAATTTTTAAAAAGAATGTAATTCCCACCTAAAAAAATATGATTTTGTACATTTTGGTTAATATTCTGCTTGAAATAGTTACAAACTTTGGATTTCTTACTAACTTGTTTGCATGAGGACAATTCTTGGCTAACTTATCAGTCTCTTCTCTGCAGCATCAAAATATTCAGATGTCCTACAAGAAGTGGAAATTTCCATCCTGGATGACAGAACATGTAATACTGTGCTCAAGAATATGAACCTTCCTCCTCTGGGAGGGACCATGTTGCGTGTTGGATTTCCTGATGGGGGAGAGGATGCTTGCCAGGTACAAAAGCATAAAGCATCCCACTTAGTCATGTGGGTGATAGTAGATTCTGCCTTTTCCTAGGAGCTTCTTTTGGGGAGTTGTGCTTCAAAATTTCTTCCCTTCCTCTTTCCACCTGGCTTTTACAGAAAAAGTTTACTTGACCTGTACAGAGAGAATTCTTCCCTGTCCCTGTGCCCATTCTACCCCTGTGTAGGAGTGGGTAGATGAGTGGTTACAACTTGTCAGACCTAATTGGAGTCAAGCAAGATAACCACTTTAGCAAGCTAATTAGGTCCATCTATAGTTGTTTTTCATTCCATGTTTTGTTAAGCGTTGTGGGTTTTTTTGTTTTGTTTTGTTTTGTTCTGCTTTTAGTGCAGAATGCAGTACTTGCACAAAGTTTGGCCAAAGATTGCATAGCTTTAGTAACTGTTAAGTAAGAGATGTTGTAAATGACAATAACCTCCTAAGACTGACACAGTTCATAAAGAAAACCTATCTTTATAAGATGTATAGAGAGGATAGGGAGACCAGTTTGCAAAATACATGAATTTTAAGTTTTGGGTAGAGAACAATTTACATGGAGGGCGTATTCTTTTAGGGTGGAAGAGCAGCGAGTTGTTACTATTTGTAGCAAAGAGCTTGACACTGCTATAGGAAGCTCCCTGAAATTATCTATTGGAAGAATTTTTAATTTTTCTTCTAGGGGGTGACAGGACAAATAATAGGAGCTTCAGAAACCAAAAGCCAAGCCTGTTGCCATCGAGTCGATTCTGACTCATAGCGACCCTATAGGGCAGAGTAGAACTGCCCCGTAGAGTTTCCAGGGAGCGCCTGGTGGATTCAAACTGCTGACCTTTTGGTTAGCTTTTAGCCACTATGCCATCAGGGTTTCAGGCTTCAGAGGGGGGAGAAATAAAATTAATATTATGCCACTTTCCAAATGGAACACAGGTAGGCTAAGGGTGCTTTGTCCTGTCTGCATCTGTCACAGGCAATTCTTTTTTTGGATGAAGCCCTCAAAAAGCAATTCTGTGCCTTTTGAGGGGAGCTTAATCTGACATAAGATTGTCTGAAACTTGTTCTCAAAGCAGCATATTATTCTGAAGGGTTATTAAAGGCAGGTTCCTAACTCATGAGTTCCTTATCCATTAGCATAAAAGCCAAGGTGGTCCTTTACATATTGTCATGGTTTGAATTGTGTCCCCCCAAAATATCTGTCAACTTGGCTAGATCATGATTCCCAGTAATGTATGATTGGTAACATTTTGTAATCTGATGTGATTTCCATATGTGTTGTAAACTCTATCACTATGATGTAATAAGATGGATTAGCAGCAGTCATGCTGATGAGGTCTACAAGATTAGATAGTGTATTAAGCCAATCTCTTTTGAGATATGGAAGAGAGAAGCGAACAGAGGCACAGGGGACCGCATACCACCAAGAAAGCAGTGCTGGGAGCAGAGCCCGTCCTTCGGACCTGAGGTTCCTGTGCTGAGATGCTCCCAGACCAAGGGAAGACTGATGACAAGGGCCTTCCTCCAGAGCCAACAGAGAAAGCCTTCCCCTGGAGCTAATGCCTTGAATTTGGTCTTGTAGCCTACTAGACTGTGAGAGAATAAATTTCTCTTTGTTAAAAGCCATCCACTTGTGGTATTTCTGTTACAGCAGCACTAGATGACTAAGACACATATACTACCTGGAACAAAATTAGGCTCCTTGACTTCCTATATTCAAAGCCTTAAGCCCCTGTACAATCTTGGAGGCTCTATTCACTGATGCTGTGGGCTTGGGATATGACCAAATCTGTTTCTCAGCAATGTTAAGGACAAGCTACAGTGGAAGCATAGATATGTATCTGACTTCCCCCTTCCATTGATTTTTTTTTTTTTTAGAATGTACATGGTAGTTCCAGGTATAAGGTATAGAAACAAACAAACAAAAAAAAAAAATGAAGAAATAAATTGTTAGCTTGACAAGATTGCCAGCAATAGGTGAAAGGAGGTTATATGTGGATGAAAAGACCACACTTTGAAACTAATGATGAGGAAACAACTAATGGATGGAAAAAAAATATTAATGGAAAATGACCAGTGGACTTATATCCTCTACCTCTTTCTCATTGATGTGAGTGCTGATATTTGTGGGACTGATAAAATTTATGTTAACCTGTGAATATTTTCAAATTTTCTCTCCATATATCCTACAAAAGGTGGACTCTGGAGGGCCACTTGTTTGTAGAAGAGACGGTGGAACCTGGACTCTTGCTGGGATTACTTTCTGGGGAGCTGGTTGTGCTAGAGGCTGGGCTCCTTTAAGAAGTAACCAAAGAAGGGCATCAACTGGCATTTTCTCTAAGGTGTTTGAGTTGATGGGATTTTTATCAGCCGTAACATGATCACAGGTGTGTGCATTTTCTCTGAATTCTTCCTTCTTTTCGTTCCAAGTAAAAATTTGATCATGTTTTAGCTCAAAGGTAGTTTATTCTGATATGTTGCAGATATAATCAAAACTAAACTTAAAACAAAGCAAGAATCTAGCTGGTTTCAATTCTAAATCCAATGTATATAAACTTCTGTCCCTGAATTCATGAACACTGTTGTTATTGTTAGATGCTGTCGAGTCGGTTCCGACTCACAGTGACTCTATAGTTCAGAGTAGAACTGCCCCCATAGGGTTTCCAAGGAGTGGCTGGTGGATTTGAACTGTAGACCTTTTGGTTAGCAGCTGAGCTCTTAACCACTGTGCCACTAGGCTCCTCATGAGCACTAATACCTGTCAATTTAAGCTGAATCCCTGTACAAGAAAATTTTCATGAGGTATTTTTTTTTTTAATTTGAGATTTTAAAACATCATTTGAGAATAAACTCATCCAAGGATTATTTATTCATTTTTTGAACTATCACGTATTTTTTTTTTCTGTGCACTATTTAAGAACACTAAAAATAAATCACTCCTCTCCTACTTCTCCTATTAAGCCCTGTTAATTTTACCGGATGACAGTGGGAAAATGAGGGAGACTTTGGAAAGTTAATTTTATTCTAAAGCACTAAACTCTAGACTAGGAAAAGGTAGGTCTGCAAAGGCCAAATATGTCCACAAGGAACTTTCCATCTATTTGAAGAGCAAAGAAGTAAACAGTTACAATAAAAGGTGAAGTGTATATATACCCAGAGATCTGAGAGAGCACTGAGCACGGGGGGTCAGGAAGGCTCAATCCTGAGGGACCAGGAGGCTTAATGCGCAATGAAATCAGGCAGTAACAGTTAATTCCACAGTAAATGAATATCAGAATGTAAGTAACTTATTTAGATAATACTTCCTTAAAATCATCTCTCTCAACTTCTCATCCCCTATTTTTGTCTATTTCCTTTTATCCTCATAATTAACTATGCTCTGGAAATAGTGTTAAATTAAGTTTTCATAACTAACCTCTTACTTTAAATATCAGATGAACTGAATCTTTCATATCTTATTCTTAAAAATGCCGTAATAAACCATCAACTCAGATAAATTACTTTATGCCTCCATGTGGACCTCAAGCCTGTTTTTAAAGACCTGGTAGATCACTAATGCTTTGAAAGGTGGTCCCCTCTGCATTAATTTTAGTAAAAGTTATAATATTATTCTTTTTCTGTTACATTGTCAAAATATTTCGTTTAGATGATTATTTGAATATTATTTGTTATTGGGAAAGGTATTGAAACTTTTTATTCCTTCTGCAGATTTGGACTGAGACCAATTCCACCCAGATATGAGTCCAAGATGTGTAACCAAGGGGCTGATTTCTATGCAAGATGTGGATAGAAGCCACAGTGAGGACATGTGTAGTTTTCATCATCTAGATAGGAGGCTGAGTTGGGATAAGTCATCAGGGAAAAGCAAATACGAGGGTTATATTGTATTCATAATCTGAATTTTATTTCAATTTTTGAATATAAACTTTAAATGTCCTCTTCATCTTCATACATACAGCTTCTAAAAGTTAAAATATGATACAGGCATCTGAAAATTTTGAGTGAATGACGGAGACTTTAACATGTGTCTTAGTTATCTAGTACTGCTACAACAGAAGTACCATAAGTTGATGGCTTTAACAAAGAGAAGTTTATTCTCTCACAGTTTGGGAGGCTAGAAATCTGAATTCAGGGTGCCAGCTGCTAAGGGAAGGCTTTCTCTCTCTGTTGGCTTTGGAGGAAGGTCCTTGTCACCAATCTTCTCCTATATAGGAGCTTCTCAGCTCAGGGACATCAGGTCCAAAGCACACGCTTCCACTCCCGGCTCTTCTTTCTTGGTAGTAGAAGACCTCTCTCCTCTCTGCTTGCTTCTTTCTTTTATATCTCAAAAGAGATTGAGTCAGAATACAACATAATCCTGTAGATTGTGTCCTGCCTCATTAACATAACTGCCTCTAATCCTGCCTCATTAACATCATAAACCAAAAAAAAAAAAAAAAAAAACCAAACCCACCGCCATCGAGCCAATTCTGACTCATAGCAACCCTACAGGACAGAGTAGAACTGCCACACAGGGTTTTCCAAGGAACGGCTGGTGGAATTGAACACTGCCAACCTTTCGGTTAGCAGCCAAGCTCTTAACCACTGTGCCACCAGGGCTCTATTAATATAGAGGTTAGGATCTACAATACATAGGGTAAATACATCATATCACAAAATGGAGGATAACCACAGAATACTGGGAATCATGGCCTAGCTAAATTGACACACATTTTTAGGGGGACACAATTCAATCCATAACACTGTGCCATTGCTAAAAGTACCTTTCCTCTAGTGTCTTAATACAAAGCAATTTTATTATTATCCAGGACATCCTAGGAAGAAATGGGAAAATACCATCTTAGTGCCATATACTGTAAATTTATAGTTTCTAATATACTCTATCCCCCACATGTCTGTCAGTTTGTCATACTGTGGGGGCTTGTGTGTTGCTGTGATGCTGGAAGCTATGCCACCAGTATTCAGATACCAGCAGGGTCACCCATGGTAGACAGGTTTCAGCTGAGCTTCTAGACTAAGACAGACTAGGAAGAAGGACCTGGCAGTCTACTTCTGAAAAGAATTAGCCAGTGAAAACCTTATGAATAGCAGTGGCACAATGTCTGATATAGTGCTCAAAGTAGAGTCGACCTTAATGATGTGGATGGAGTTAAGCTTTTGGGACCTTCATTTGCTGATGTGGCACGACTCAAAATGAGAAGAAATAGTTGCAAACATCCATTAATAATTAGAATGTGGAATGTACGAAGTACAAATCTAAGAAAATTGGAGATTGTCAAAAATGAATGGAACACATAAACATTGATATCCTAGGCATTAGTGAGCTGAAATGGACTGGTAATGGTCATTTTGAATCAGGCAATCATATGGTCTACTATGGCGGGAATGACAACTTGAAGAAGAAGGGCGTTGCATTCATAGTCAAAAAGAACATTTCAAGATCTATCCTGAAGTACAACACTGTCAGTGCTAGGATAATATCCATACACCTACAAGGAAGACCAGTTAATACGGCTATTATTCAAATTTATGCACCAACCACTAAGGCCAAAGATGAAGAAATTGAAGATTTTTACCAACTTCTGCAGTCTGAAACTGATTGGACATGCAATCAAGATGCATTGATAATTACTAGTGATTGGAATGTGAAAGTTGGAAATGAAGAAGGATCAGTAGTTGGAAAATATGGCCTTGGTGATAGAAATGATGCCGGAAATTGCATGATGAAATTTTGCAAGACCAATGACTTCTTCATTTCAAATACCTTTTTTCACCAACATAAACGTTAACTATACACATGGACCTTGCCGAATGGAATACATAGGAATCAAGTCGACTACATCTGTGGAAAGAGACAATGGAAAAACTCAATGTCATCAGTCAGAACAAGCCCAGGGGCCGACTGTGGAGCAGACCATCAATTGCTCATATTCAAGTTCAAGATGAAACTGAAGAAAATTGGAACAAGTCCACAAGAGCCAAAGTACAACCTTGAGTATATCCCACCTGAATTTAGAGACCATCTCAGGGAAAGATTTGACGTATTGAACGCTAAGGACCTAAGACCAGATGAGTTGTCGAATGACATCAAGGACGTCATATGTGAAGAAAGCTAGAGGTCACTAAAAAGACAGGAAAGACAGAAAAGACCAAAATGGATATCAGGATAGACTCTGAAACTTGCTCTTGAATGTAGAGTAGCTAAAGCAAAAGGAAGAAATGATGAAGTAAAAGAACTGAACAGAAGATTTCAAAGGGAGGCTTGAGAAGACAAAGTATTATGACACGTGCAAAGAACTGGCGATAGAAAACAAGGGGAGAACACGCTCGGCATTTCTTAAGCTGAAAGAACTGAAGAAAAAATTCAAGCCTCGAGTTGCAATAGTGAAGGATTCTATGAGGAAAATATTAAAAGATGCAGGAAGCATCAAAAGAAGATGGAAAGAATATACAGAGTCACTGTACCAAAAAGAATTGGTTGACGCTCAACCATTGCAGGAGGTAGCATATGATCAAGAACTGATGATACTGAAGGAAGAAGTTCAAGCTTCACTAAATAGCATTGGTGAAAGACAAGGCTCCAGGAATTGATGGAATATCAATTGAGATGTTTCAGCAAATGCATGCAGCACTGGAATTGCTCACTCATCTATGTCAAGAAATTTGGAAGACAGCTACTTGGCCAACAGACTGGAAGAGATCCATATTTATGCCTATTCAAAAGAAAGTTGATCTAACTGAACGTAGAAATTATCCAACAATATCATTAATACCACAAATGCAAGTAAAATTTTGCCGAAGATCATTCAAAAGCGGCTACAGCAGTATATCGACAGGGAACTGCCAGAAATTCAAGCCGGATTCAGAAGAGGACATGAAACCAGGGATATCATTGTTGATGTCACATGGATCCTGGCTGAAAGCAGAGAATACCAGAAAACTGTTGTTTCCTGTTTTATGGACTATGCAAAGGCATTCGACTGTGTGGATCATAACAAATTATGGATAACATTGTGAAGAATGGGAATTCCAGAACACTTAATTGTGCTCATAAAGAACCTGTAGGTAGATCAAGAGGCAGTTGTTCAAACAGAACAAAGGGATACTGCATGATTTAAAGTCAGGAAAAGTGTGCATCAGGGTTGTATCCTTTCACCATACCTATTCAATCTGTATGCTGAGCAAATAATCTGAGAAGCTGGACTATATGAAGAAGAATGGGGCATCAGGATTGGAGGAAGACTCATTAACAATCTGTGATATGCAGATGACACAACATTGCTTGCTGAAAGTGAAGAGGACTTGAAGCACTTACTGAGGAAGATCAAAGACCACAGCATTCAGTATGGATTCCACCTCAACATAAAGAGAACAAAAGTCCTCACAACTGGACCAATGAGCAACATCATGATAAATGGAGAAAAGATTGAAATTGTCAAGGATTTTGTTTTACTTGGATCCACAATCAACACCCATGGAAGCAACAGTAAAGAAATCAAAAGATGCATTGCATTGGGCAAATCTGCTGCAAAAGACCTCTTTAAAGTGTTAAAAAGCGAACATGTCACCTTGAAGACTAAGGTGTGTCTGACCCAAGCCATGGTATTTTCAGTTGCATCATATGTGTGCGAAAACTGGACAATGAATAAAGAAGGCCAAAGAAGAACTGACGCCTTGAATTGTGGTGTTGACAAAGAATATTGAATATAACATGGCCTGCCAAAAGAATGAACAAATCTGTCTTAGGAAAAGTACAACCAGAATGCTGCATAGAAGCCAGGATGGTGAGATTACTTCTCGCATCTTTGGACATGTTAGCATGAGGGACCAGTCCCTGGAGAAGGACATCATGCTTGGTAAAGTATAGGGTCAGCGAGAAAGAAGAAGACCCTCAAATGGATGGATTGACACAGTGGCTGCAACAATGGGTTCAAGCATAACAATTGTGAGCATGGCGCAGGACCAGGCAGTGTTTCATTCTGTGGTACATAGGGTTGCTATGCCAACTCAATGGCACCTAACGACAGCAATATACTATATGATCTTAAGGAAGTATTATCTAAAAAAGTTACTCATCACATTCTGATACTATAAATTTACAGCCTCAGCATGGCTTTTGTGATTTTAGGAAATTAAACAAATGTTAAATCTGAGGAACTCCAGGTAAAGCAAAAAGCATTATCGTTTATAAACATGTTTAATAAAGGCTATTTGCAAATACAATGTCTATGTTGTAGCATCTAAAAACATAAGCATTCCTCTAAATAGAAACTACATAAATATAAGTCATACAGCTTCAGACTGACCTCTGTATCATCTGTTTTAGAGTGTCCACAGGTGGGGCAAATAATGAACATGTGTCCTACGATTTGGAAGATTGTAGACCTCATGGGACAGTATTGTCTGGAGAAAGTGGGAAGATTAGTTACTCCCCATTTCAAAGAAGGCAACTATTCTCATAATTGGTATGTATCCCAGGTAGGAACAACTGTTAGGTTTTTTTCCCCCTCTGAAATCAGGCCACTTAACAGTATTTATTTTGGCAATTTTATCTAATATCTCAAATTCTTTATTTGATAAAACATCAAAGTTTATATATATCCTCTGAGATTTCCTGGTTGTCATATATTTATGAAATGATATTTCTAAGACTTACTTATACAGATCATCAACCCAAGTGGTACTAAGACTGGTGTTTACCTGAACTGATGTATTCAAGTATCTAACATTAACAGCATATGGTAATGTGATTGCTATGGGAATTTAGTGATTAATTTTGTCACACTTACTTTTGTAATCAGTAATATTTTGTGAAGCTTCACCTAGAAGGTAGAAAATAGTTCATTCTATAAGCTTCAGTATCTTTTTAATATTTCCTACATACCTTGTCCTCTGTATGGCTAAAGATATGTTTTACAAGTATTTCGTATCCTTAAGTGATCTAAATTTTTTTAAATTGCACTTAGCATTGAAAGGTATACAAAGGTAGATGACAGTTCTATAAACTTATAATCTGGAAGGAGGAGACACCTGGACAAAAGTAACTACAGGCAGTCCCCAGGTTACGAATGTCAGACTTACTTGCAAACAACTCCTACTTGCCCTTTAATGTTATGTAAATTTTGCCCTCACTTTGAAATGAATGAACCAAACCCTACTTGTAACAAATTCTTCCTCACAGTCACCTTCACTTGCTGCACATGCAGCTTTTAAATCACTGAAAAGGCTTCGAGCCTTTTCTTGCAGTAAAGTAAGACTAAGTAAGAACTGTATGCACTTGTTCCGACTGAACCTACGAATTCGCCTTAAAGACACAGTTAGGAACCGATCTCGTTTGTAACCCAGGGACTGCCTGTATAATACAAAACCAGAACAAATGAATTTTATAATCTATACTACCTAGGTGCATTGGTACTATGGTAAAAGAAGAGAGTAACTCCCATTGGGGTAGTTTGTGAGAGGTATGTGTAGAGTAGTTGGAGGGAGGTAGGAGTGCTTTTACTGAAAGGGATGGTATCAAAACTAGACATTGAAAGACAGTTATGATTGTATAGCTCAGGAATTCTTTCGTGGATCTGACATCTAAGAGATTTCAACAGATGGAGACAAAGGAAGAAGGTCATTCCAAGCAGAGGAAATTGTGTATAAGCAATGTCAAGAAGGTAATGAAGATAGGTTGGTTTGGGCAGTGAGTATCTCTGAGAATTTGAATCACAAGAAATACTCATGCAGGTCTACAGTTTAAATCCATACCACCAGCATAGTTCAAAACACCTCGAGCAGAAAGATTAATTTATTATTATTTTTGGAGTGATTAGTCAATAAAAGCGTTAAACAGCAGAGATTTCAAGTGGTATTACCTTTGGGGCAACAAAAAAGACTATCATGTTTGTTTATTAATAATATTGTGTTTTAGGTGAAAGTTTACACAGCAAGTTAGGTTCTCCTTTAACATTTTTTTGAAAGATTAATTTAAAGTAGTATAAAGTTGATAGTGCCCACAGGCAGCTGGCAAAAGTGAACACAAATCCTCCCTGGTAGAATCTTTCAATCCACAGCTACAGCGATCTTAACATTCCATTAACTGTAAGATGCATACTTATTTCAGAAATGTTAAAGTGTGAGAAGACATGTGTTTTAGAAATAAAGTATGGAGTCAGTTCTTATAGGGACTTTCCAGCATGCTAGGCAGCCTTGAGTGGGTCTTGTAAATTCCAAATGGAGTTAATTAGGTAATGGTCAGGGGGAAAGGTAATATGGAGAAGGAGCAGGGAGTTATACAATCTCTTCAAGCCTATCTTTATTCTGGTACATGCAAGCTAGACTGTCAGAAATGACAGATGGCACACAAGTTATTTTCCTCCCATGCCTATGAATAGCCAGAACAGTGCCTGGCACATAATAAATGCTCAGTAGATAATTTGAATGAATAAATCAGTGATTAATTTTGACACTCCTCTCTTACTTAGCTTGACTAAACCTCATAATCCTTTTAAATACAGCAATCACTAACAATAAATCAAGGTTGGCCCATGATTTTGAAACCTATTTCCATCTCTAAGTACAGATTTTGAGGCAGAAAATAATTTGATGAAAACAGGAGAAAGTACTAGCCTTTGAAGTCATCCAGCCTGAACTATAGTGCTTATTCTATAAAAGACATGGCAAGTCTTTTATTATCAATGCCAGTTTTCTCATTTAGAAAAGGGAGTAATTTCTCACCTGCCTGCCTCAGAGGGCTATAATGAGTCTCAAGAAGGATGATAGATATGGAGTGCTTTTTAAACTGAAACACTTAGAAGAGAGAGCTTTATAATATTTTAGGTAGCTTATTGCTTTTTAAATTGAAGTGCTTAAGAAGTGATTTTAATAATATTTTAAACAGCCTATTTTTACATCTATATTGAGGATGATGGACTTGAATAGAAAAAGACTAAAGGAAGGGATTTCTAGGTAAGAAGGGGAAGTTTGTTAAGAATTGTTGGCATTTACTTTTTGGAAGCTGAGCATAAAAGAAGAAATAGATTACTTACTATTTTGAGGGCAGCAGTAATGTTAATAGTTACAAGGATGTTGATAAAAACTGAGTTTTGGAAAGAAGCTCATTCTGATATGTTAGACTCCAGATAAGATTGCTTTGTTGTTGTTGCTAGGTGCTGTCGAGTCTGTTCCAATTCATAGCGACACTATGTACAACAGAACAAAGCACTGCCTGTCTTGCACCATCCGCACAATCACTGTTATGCTTGAGCCCATTGTTACAGCCACTGTGTCAATCCATCCATTTGAGGGTCCTCCTCTTTCTCGCTGACCCTCTACTTTACCAAGCATGATGTCCTTCTCCAGGGACTGGTCCCTCCTGATAACATGTCCAAAGTATGTGAGACATAGTCTTGCCACCCTTGCTTCTAAGATTGCTTTACCTTCTGATAAATGGGAGGCATGGAAGAGACTGAAGGATTTATGGCTCACTGAGGTTTCTTTTCTTGAATAAGGATACAAATTCATTTAGGATCATAAAGATGAAGTCTTATGTGTTGGCTTATGTGTTGAATTATGTGAGACTACTTTCAAAATGTTTCGACGTAGTTCTAAAGATGTTAGTGAAGGTCACATCTGACCTTACCGGGAGTTAGAGAGATGACATTGCAACCCCAGTGACTATGACTTAGGCTGACCTGGGAGGATGTGACTGGTTAGGGTTAACATATTCTGCATGATCAATACCTAATTCATAAGAATTCATAATCCATAATTCAGCTGTGCAGTGAATATTAAGAATTTTCAATTAGACTAATAATAAAACAGAGAGATTACTTCAGTTTATTGACCAATAAATGTACTTAAATGAAATTGAAATTGAAAGCATGGTTTCTGGCCATTGACTAACTAATCTCATCAATTTGTTGGATAAAAGTCAGCAATTTGAGCATAAACAAATTATTTTTATGTAAATAATTCATATCACCCTTTATTTTCTAATATCCTGTAAAATTTTATTATTGGTGAGTTATGAACTAAGGCACAGATATTAAATCTTATTTTTCAAACTTGACTCTGACATTTATTATAAATATCTTCTCCACCCTTCCCTACCCCAGCTTTTGTATCTGGAAAATAAAGGTACCAGAAGATGAAATTATCCTGATAAAATTTACAAGTTTAGACATAGAAAATCAAGGTAGATGTGATCATGACTATGTATCATTGCAATCAAGTAAAGGAATGCCTGTTAGTAAGTGTTACATATATTTCATTTGTCATTGTAGAGTATCTAAGAAAACAAAGGGGTGCTAAACCATCTAAGATTTAGCTTTCTGCACAAACGATAATTATTTTATCTTGCATATTGTGCCCTCTTTGAAGGACAGGGAAGGGATAAGCATGGAAAGGGAACAGCCTTTTGACTGATCTTTCACTTCAAAGTGTTTTTCTAAATCAGGTGCCAAATATCACTTTCCCTTCAAGTTTATTAACAAAGTATTGAGCGAATTTGAAGGTGCAGTTGTCAGAAAACTTCCTTTCAAAACATTTATTTTTCATTTTTATTATAAAAGGAGTGCAGACTTGTCAAATTTGGTAAATTTACAGATGACCAAAAGAAATAAAATATAACCCATTCAGAACCCTTCCACCTGGAGATAACAGCTGTTAACATTTTAAATGTGTATCAATTTACATGTATTAACTATACATGTTGTTTTACGGTGTACTTTTTTTTTTCCAGGACACAGTAGATCATTTTTTCATGTCATTAAATTTATTTTATCAAATACTGTTATGTTATACAAGCATAATTAATGTATTTACTTCAATTGAAATATTATGTGTTAAGCATCATAAAGGGTCTCTATACCTGGTATAGACCTCAATCTTTATACGTTTTGATAGGCCAGTAATTACGACAAATGTTTCTTCACAAATATTTGGCAGTATGCTATGTACAAGGTGTGGTGTTACGTGTTATGATATTCATTGATGAAATGTTTTCATGCCGCAGGCCCCCTATTTACCCAGGAAGTCATTCTTCCAACCAGTCATTTGTTAAAGTCAACTATGTACCAGATACTGGGCATATAATAGAGAGAAAAGGGAATCTCTTTCCTAATGAGCTTGCAGTTTGGTGAGGTAACTGAAGTTGTATCACAGGGTAGGAAATTACATAGAATTAAGAATGTGCTGTAGTGATCCAAAAAAGGTAGCTTTTATTTCTAGTAGGTGTCTGAGAAATTTGATAGAAGAACTAGACTTTGAGTTAGGCCCTGAAGGATGAGTAGGATTTGGACATGTGAGATTGGGGCTGAGAAGGTAAATGGAATAGTAAAATTATTGAAACAGAGGATATGAAATGATTAAGGGGACCACTGAACAGTTTGGCGTGTTTAGAACAGAGAGTTCATGGAAAATAATATTAGGAAACCAAGCATGTATATAAATTTGTTTCCATCATTCTTTTAGAAATCTTATTTCAGTTTCTTTTCCTTTTTAAGGTAAGGTCTGTGGAGATATGTTGCCCTCACCTTTGCTGACAAACACAAATGAGACCACAGTTACGTTTGTTTCTGATACAGAAAATGGTGGCAGTGACTTTAAGCTTACCTTTACTGCTGTACGGAAGAGCTCAGAAGCAGGTAAGTATTTCAGGTATTTAGTTTCCTGCTGTTTTTCTTTGATAATGGGAATAAGCAGGGGGAAATGCTGGTGGCCATTCACTTAGGCTTTCTCCAACACTTTCACAGATTCAGGCTGTGGGAGAATGGCTATATTGGTAGAAGAAGGGACAATTCACTCTGCCAGTTATCCTGACTTGTATCCCAGGAGTGTAACGTGTCGTTGGTTCATTCACGCTCCAGAGAAACACATTATAAAGGTAGGCAACTATGAAGGCAATCTACTTCACAGAGGATTTTGCTGTGTTGATTAGGCAGAACTTACTTCATATGTACAGTTAAATTGCCATTATGACCAGAGGCTTCTATCTGTCATTGTTTTTACTCACCCTCATTAGGGTTCCATATAACTTATTTTCATGGTCCCACCGCACAAGAGTGCCATGTACCTTATTTACATTGTTAGCAAGCTATCCAATCCGCTTGGTGGACCACAAGCACCTCACTTACATAGTGTCACCCAATCACGTGGTAGGAGTTAGAAGACCATGGCAAGAAAGGCCATATAAAAGTAATCCATCACACCACACTTAGCAATACTTTTTCCACTTAAAAATATCTCAAATATCTTTTCATAGGAGCTCTTTTTAATGACTACATAAAATTACATTGTGTAATCTTCCATAATGTATTAAACCAGTTCCTTATTAACAGACATTTAGTCAGTTTCTACATTGCTGCCATGCACATTCCTGTGTCACTGTTTTTGGACACATGTGGATGTATGTAATTCCTAGAAGTAGAATTTATGCATTTAAACCTGGTAGTCATTGCCAAACTGCCCTCCAAAAAGGCTGCATTTATTTACATTTCCATCAATGGCATATAAGGATGTGACTGAGAGCCTTTTAATTTACAGAGGAAACTTTTTAACTTTATCTCTTCTCATCCTTGACCGCTTCTCTGGTTATGTTTATAGTTTGTACCGTTGGCATTTGAGGACTTTACTGTTGAATTTAACCAAAACTGTGCATATGATGTTGTTGTGATTTGTGGTGATCCAGAAGAGGAGCATGAGTTAGGTAAGTAACATTTTGTCCTTTAAACCGAATTGGAAGAGCATTGACTAACCAGAGTAGTTGCAGCATGGGCTGTTTTCCTTGGGAACCATGTATCGTCGGAATATGAAATTTCCTGCACTGGAAACTCAGTACCATAAAACTTTATCTTTAAAACCCATGAACCAGCAACTGACTCACCAGCAAAGTTTTTAATAGAAACACGCAAAATGTGAACAGTGTTTCAGAATGATTAGAATGTGAGTAGGATGTCCCTGGGATAAAGGGAAAATGGTACCAGTGAGTAAATTTTCAGCGCCTATGTAAGGTGAATTTTTAAACTTCCTTCTTTTTGTACTAATCCTTTCTATTGTTGAGATTTTCAGTTTTGCATCCAAGAGCAGTAACCAAAAGCTATAATTTTCTGCTTTTGCCTTAAAGTTAATTTCTTGAATTAAAACTTCAAATACACTTTAAGTTATGACCTAAGTTTACTGAGTATAGAGAATTAACTTCCAGCCATGTAGCCATTTTCTTAGGACCTATTATTTGTCCCTCAGCTGGAAGTGAGTCAGTGTAGGCTAGAGATCAGGAATATAGACAGGTTAAGAATATTTATTTAGACACTGAGTAGGTAAATGGAAGCACAGTCCCATGATCCAGAAGAATGGTATATGTATATTGAGGGGTTTAGGCAAAGCAGGAGATGACGGGTGTTTGTTCACATGAAGTCTACCATGTTCTGTTTGTTGTTGTTGTTGTCAGTTGCCATCCAGTTGTGTCGACAATAAACAAGTTTGAGATTTTCTTTTACCCACTTCTACTCATTGTCTACAAATTAACAATCTACTGGGGTTTCTGTGCATACTAGAAATCAGATGAGACTTTACCCTATTTATAGAGCTTTTACTGTGAGATAAAATAACTATACATTGTTATCTTGAAACTAGTGTTTAATTTTCCACAGGAGATGTAAAGGCGTGCCTAGGGGTGGATTAACCAGTGAGGAAGGTACACCTGGGCTTACTTGTGTTTACTTACTCATCTGTAGTGCACACTTTCTCATGGGTTTCACCACATCAAAGATGTGAAACAGGTGAAATTGTGTACTACAGATTAGTAAGTAAGCACAAGTAAACCCATTCATACCTTGCTTATTGGGTAATCCGTCCCTGGGTGTGCCTACAAACCAAAGTTGTTTAAAAAAATTAATTGGATGATATTTTACTTCTGTTTTCTGATTTTTGATAACAATAAATCAAACTTCCCTAAAACTTTCACAGCTAAACTTTGTGGAATCTTGAACCTCACCCCAATATGCAGTCCTAGTAACATGATGGTTGTCATGGATTGAATTCTGTCCCCCCAAAAATGTGTGTATCAATTTGGCTGGGCCATGATTCCCAGTATTGTGCAGTTGTCCTCCACTTTGTGGTTGTAATTTTATGTTAAAGAGGATTGGGGGGGATTGTAACACCCTTACTAAGGTCACATCCCTGATCCAATGTGAAGGGAGTTTTCCTGGGGTGTAGCCTGCACCACCCTTTACCTTACAAGAGATAAAAGGAAAGGGAAGCAAGCAGAGAGTAGGGACCTCATACCACCAAGAAAGCAGTACCAGGAGCAGAGTGCATCCTTTGGACCTGGGGTCCCTGTGCAGAGAAGCTCCCAGTCCAGGGGAACATTGATGAGAAGGCCGACAGAGAGAGAATGCCTTCCCCTGAAGCTGACGCCTGGAATTTGGTCTTTTAGCCTACTTTACTGTGAGGAAATACATTTCTCTTTGTTAAGGCCATTCACTTGTGGTATTTCTTTTACAGCAGCACTAGATAACTAAGAAAATAGTGATACATTTTAAAAGTGATAGTGAAAATAACTTCTGTAGCTTCAAGGTGAGATTCACCTTTTTGCCTTCAGGTAAGTATTGTGTACTCACTTGTATACACTTGTTTATTTGTGTAATATTGATTTTTGCTTATGAAATAGGTTGTTGTAGGGAAGATAATTTAGCCATAGTCCCCTACATTTAGGGAGCTTTGAATCACCTGAGTGGCATAACAAAAATACAGATTCTTGGGCCCATCCCGAGAGGTTTTAGTTCTGTAGGTCTGGGATGGGGCTCAGGAATCTGTATTTTAGTAAGCACTTCAGGTGATGCTCAATAAACTGCATTCAATATCCTAGAGAAATAAGAGCTGTCACACAAATAGATATATGCACGCCCATGTTCATTGCAGCACTGTTCATGATAGCAAAAAGATGGAAACAACCTAGCTGCCCATCAACGGACGAATGGATAAACAAATTATGGTATATTCACACGATGAAATACTACGCACCAATAAAGAACAACGATTAATCCGTAAAACATCTTATAACATGGAAGAATCTGGAGGGCATTATGCTGAGTGAATTTAGTCAGTCACAAAACGACAAATATTGTGTAAGACCACTATTATAAGAACTCAAGAAAAGGTTTAAACACAGAAGAAAACATTCTTTGATGGTTATGAGGGTGGGGAGGAAGGAAGAGGGTTATTCACTAACTAGATATTAGACAAGAATTATCTTAGGTGAAGGGAAGGACAGCATACACTACAGGGCAAGTCAGCACAACTGGACTAAACCAAAACTAAGAAGTTTCCTGAATACAACCAAACACTTCAAGGGACAGAGTAGCAGGGGTGAAGTTCTGGGAACCATGCTTTCGGGGGACATCTAGGTCAATTGGCATAACAAAGTTTGTTAAGAAAATGTTCTGTATCCTACTTTGGTGAGCGGCGTCTGGGGTCTTAAAAGCTAGTGAGCAGCTGTCTAAGATGCATCAATTGGTCCCAACCCACCTGGAGTAAAGGGGAATGAAGAACACCAAAGTCACAAGGAAAGTATTAGCCTAAGAGACAAAGGGCCACATAAACCAGAGACTTCATCAGCCTGAGACCAGAAGAAATAGATGGTACCCAGCTACCACCAATGACTGCCCTGACAGGGAACACAACAGAGAGTCCCTGATGAAGCAGGAGAAAAGTGGGGTGCAGAACTCAAATGCTAGTGAAAAGACCAGACTTAATGATCTGACTGAAACTGGAGAAACTCCAGAAAGCATGGCTCCCAGACTCTCTGTCATCCCAGCGCTAAAACCGTGCCCGAGGCTAACTCTTCAGTCAAAGATTAGACTGGACTATGGGACATAAAATGATACTCGTGAGGAGTGTGCTTCTTAGCTCAAGTAGATACATAAGACTAAATGGGCAGCTCCTGTCAGGAGGTGAGATGAGAAGGCAGAGAGGGTCAAGAGCTGGTTGAATGGATATGGGAAATCAGGGGTGGAAAGGAGGAAGGTGCTGTCAGAGTATAGGGAGAACAGTTCGGGTCACATAACAATGTATGTATAAATTTTTGTATAAGAGACTAACTTAATGTAAACTTTCACTTAAAGTACAACAATAAAATAAAATTAAATTTAAAAAGAAACTGCATTCACTAGCATATAAATAAAGATTTCAAGCACCATATGAAAAATAGAGATGTAACTCAGAAATGAGATTGTCTGGCTCTGTTTAAGGATGTTAGAGGGTTTTGAAGGATTAACAGGTTTCTAGATACTCTAGAGTATAAAGTTTCCTTTACTCAGACAAAAGGAATATTATGCAAAGACTCTAGTTGTAAGAGAATGGATGATGTAAAAAGAATCTACAAATAATTCAGTGTTGTTGGAACAATGGAAAGAATGATGAAGAAGGCAGGAGTTACATTATGATGGACAGGGGGAATTAAATTTTAAGTACCAGAGTGGTAAAACAGCTAACTAACATTCACTGATTACTTGCTATGTACCAGATATGGACTAAGCATTTCATATGCATTATTTATTCCTCCTACAAACATTGTCCCACTTGTGACAGATACAGACACAGCTGGCAAGAGGTGGAGTTAAAATTCAGACTTTGCTCTCTCTGACTCCAGAGTAGCGTAGAAGATGGAGGAGGGGACTAGGGATGAGCCTACATACAAGGAGAGTAGTGAGGAGATCATCAAAGGAATTTATTCCAAATGTACTGCTTGATTATATATGCGATGAGAAGAGGGATGTGAAGAAGGAAAATTCCAGCATAGTGTTCAGCATTGTTGTTTGAGTGACTAGACAGATGATGGAGCCACCCAGTGATATAGGGAAACGTAAGAACGAGACCACATTGACTATCAAGATCAGTTGGTCCCATTTGACGCATGTGAATTTTGATGTGCTTTGGGACATCCAGGTGGAGATATATACCA
The DNA here is from genome assembly GCF_000243295.1 of Trichechus manatus latirostris. Lineage (NCBI taxonomy): Eukaryota > Metazoa > Chordata > Mammalia > Sirenia > Trichechidae > Trichechus > Trichechus manatus. The sequence goes on along the minus strand of NW_004444048.1, from coordinate 7,599,638 downwards.
GTACTAGGTCTAGAATTCAGGAAAGAGATTCAGATTGAAGAGAGAAATGTGGAAGTTATATGGATGTAGATGAATAAAAATAGCCTTAAGAACATTATACCAGTTGCCATTAAGTCAACTCTGACTTATGGTGACCCTATGTGTGTCAGAATAGAACTGTGATACATAGGGTTTTCAATGGCTGAATTTTCAGAAGGAGAGCAACAGGCCTTTCTTCTGAGGCACCTCTGGGTGGACTTGAATGAGCCTACAACCTTTCAGTTAGCAATTGAGTACATTAATGTTTGCACCACCTAGAGACTCCTTAAGAATAGTACCTTGTGAAATATCCTTTTGGGTCAAAGAGTAGGATTCTTAAATAAAAGACTGAGATTGAGAAAGTATGGACATTAGACATATTAAGAAAACTAAGAGTGTAGTTTCATGGAGCCAAGAGGGAGGAAGTGCTTAAAACAGTCAGATGTAACAGCAATATTAAGAAATATATAAGAAATTGCATTTATGGGATCTGGCATTTAACATATAAAAGGTAGTGTTAGTAAGATCAACATTATAGTGATATCATGACTGAAGATTGTAAGCAAGTAAAGTCAGGAAGTCTACTCTAAATTAAAAACCAATTTTCCTTTATAGCCTCTAGACAAAATTGGACCAACATTGCCTTCCAAAACTAATCCTGTACCTTCTGCAAAAGCTTTTCCATATGGTGAGTTGATGACCATATCTGTTTAATTTCCTTTTTTCATTAACTAGATGTCTCTTTTGGAAAGTTGTATCTTGCGGTGAAATAGATCTATAAAGAAGAACAATGAGTTATACATTTAACTCCATGAAACTTCCAAAATCCTGTTTAGGGTTTGCACATAGACTATTTCAAAAAGAAAGATGAAGAAATAAACTGTATGTTAGGAAGAAGGGGTACAGATAACAATCCTTTGCTCTCACCTATTTTTGTATAAATGTAATATTGAAAATGTCTTACTAGACTCTGTATTTAATATGATTAGGCCTTGTAGGGCAAAGGGGAAAACAGTTTTTTTTTTTTTTTTTTTTACTCTCACTAGCATCTTTTAACTTCTCTATAATCTAATGCATCTGGTTAAACATTATAATCTTTCACTGTTCCACACGCATGTATTGAGTGTGTTCTAGTTGATTAGCTATAGATGGTTGTCTACCTCTTACTAGGAGCCTGTCTGCTCTTACTAGGAGTCAGAAGGCTTTGAGGAGGAGAGAGCTCTTGAGCTGAGTCTCAGCGATATTCCATCCAAGAGAAGGGCATTTGCATATTCTTGAATGCCTGAGCAAATTTGGCATGTTTGAGGATTGGTGAATGATCTCATACAATGATAACAAGAGATAAAATGAGGCTATATATTGAAACACCTTCTGTGCTCTGCTAACAAACTTAAAATTATCCGATTAGGATATAACCTAGATGAGGGCTAGAATTTTTGCCTCTTTTATTCACTGGTATAACTGACAGATAGAAAGCTCTAAGTATTTGTTAAAAGAATGTGTGACTGTTATTCTGTAGGCCTCAAAACCTGATTGCTTAGCAAGGTCACCTGGACAGCTTTTTAAAACCAGATTCCTCAGAGGTAAGTCCTGGGAATCTGTATCTTTATAAAGCCCATCTGGTGTTAAAGAATGACTACTGTCTGTAGGCTTTGGAAACTGTTGGAGAATGAGTGTGTTCTGAATTATTTCAGCTGCCTGAGTCATTAGTGCCATCTTCTTTGCTGTCGATGTCTGTGGTAACCCTCCTTTTAGCCCCCACTGGCATTCCAGAATTGCAGGAGGGAAAGAAGCCTGCCCTCGCTGTAGGTCATGGCAGGTGGGTTTGAGATTTAGGAGATCACCAGTGTGGTGGTGTCATCATCAACCCAATTTGGATTCTGACTGACTGCAGACCACTGTCTACAATCGGGAGTGAAACTAATTACTAATCCACTGTGCGTAATTGAGAGTGAAACTAATTACTAATCTATTAGCACATGTGCTTATACACAATGCCTAGGACACAAGTATAGTTGTCTAGATTCTAAGATCCTCCAGACCAATTCTAACGCAGAATTTTTTCTTTCAGTGTTTTCTTTTGCATATCCATCTAGCCTCTATATAAACAAGCTCAGTGAGGGGAAAGTTTGTCATATCTTGAAATTGCTCATTCCATTTATAGAGATCTGACTATTATGTTGAGCCAAAATCTGCTTCTCTATGACAGAAACCTATTGGTCTAAATTTACTGTAGTTCTAGAAAACAAGAAATAAGTCTGTTTGCTCTTTCATATAGCAGTCCGTCATATATTCAAAGTCCTCTCTCACCTTGCCCTTTAATTTAATCTTTAAGCTAAATGCCGTAGTTCTGTTGTTGGTTGTTAGGAATTCCATATGTGTTACCATGCACCATCCTCTTGACTGGTTTTGCATTGCTCCTTTTAAAATACAGTTCGCATCAGCAGAGAGCACAATAGGACGATCCACCACCTTGATAACGAGACTATTAGTAAACTGAAATTTTGGTTAAAATTTTAAATGTTTTTAGATTGTGAACTATTCCATGGTATGGAACAGTGCACATAATACATATATAGCTTAAGGAATAGTTATAAAATGTACATTTGCATCTCAACCATCCAGTTTAGGAAGGAGCTTTACTCCTCTGTGCCCTGCTCAACAGGTAAAGACTATCCTAATTTTTGTATTAATAATTTCTTAGCTTTTTTAACATACATGTATCCCCAGAAAACATTGTTGGCTTTTGCTTGGTTTTCATTTATGTAAATTTATTTATGAAAATTCGTTTATTTATGTAAATAAAACTGTAGTTTATATGCTTCTGTGATTTACCTTTTTTCTTCACAACATGTTAAATAGATCAATCTATTAAGTGCTTACTTGTAGGTTCAGGATATCTGTATTTAAAAAAAAACAACAACAGATGATTCAAACATGCAGCCAGGGTTGAGAACCACCCCTACACTCTGACCCCATACTGACCACTTCCCCTCTTGCTCACAGTGGGTCGACCCCATAGCCTTTCTGTTCCTGAAACATGCGAGTTTGTTCCTATCTCTAGGTCTTTGTAGTCACGCTTCCTTCTGCCATCCAAGGTATCGCATTACATTTAACCATTATTTCTCCTTAGGCCTCTCTGGTCTGTGACAGTTTCTGACACTTTCCCTAGTTTTGATGATCTTGACAGTTTTGAGAAGTACTGGTTAGGTATTTTGTAGAATGTCCCTCAGTTTGGGTTTGCATGATGTTTTTCTCATGACCACACGGGGGTAATGGATTTTCAGGGGGAAGACCACAGAAATAAAGTGCCATTCTCATCACATCATGTCAAGGGTACATGCTATCAACATGACTTATGCTTTAACGGATTTGTGGTATGGTAAGACAGGTGTAACACATGTAAGAGGAGTCAGGGAGACATTGAAAACTAACTAGCTTTATTATATTCACAGTTCCCAGAAACAGGGAGGCATAGCACACCATGGTGCAGGGCCACATGGGGTTACACCTAGGGACAATGTAACAGCAAGCTGGAATTGTAGCAGAGGGCAAGTAAGGTGAGGTTAGCTAAATTGCATGGACTTCCTGGAAAGTTGGGCATTGAATAATTCGGCAGGCTCGGGGGCATAGGAGCTGTCCCTGGTTGTTGAGTACCTGGCCCTAGGTGATTGGGATGGGTGTATAGTGGCCCAGGAGTATGAGAACCTGATAAGGGATGTGGTTTGATTGTTAGCTTAATTAGCTACTCAAAAAGGGAAATGGACCTGCCTCCAACCAGGACCTCAAAATTGTGTCAAGACGGCATTTTAAGAACATAGTATCGCAACTTATTACTGTTTGTGTTAACCTTGATTACCTGGGCCAGGTAGTGTTTGCTAGGTTTCTCCACTGTAAAGTTACTTTTTTCCCCTTTCCATACTGTGCTCTTTGGAAGCAAGTCTAAGTGCAGCCCACACTCAAGGGGTAAGGAGTTAATCTCCGCCTTTTTGAGGGGGCAGTATCTATATAAATTATTTAGAATTCTTGTGCATGGGAGATTTCTCTCCTCCCACATTTATTTGTTAAGCTATTATATCAGTATAGACTCAGGGATATTTATTATGTTTTGAGTTATAATCTAATACTGCATTGTTTTCTGCTCATTGGAAGCTTTGGCCATTGGAGCTCTTTTTGGTTGACTCTTGTGTCCCTTTGACATGTCATTATCCTTTTGTGATAGTATAAAATGTTCCAGGCTCATCTTGTACTTTCTCTGCCCCAGTCCTAGAATCAGCCATTTCTCCAAAAAGCCTTGGTTCCTTTTATTGGAGATTGGTATTAGAAACCAATATCTGGGTGCTGGGCATACTTGTTGTCACTGGAGTATCATTGCTTCTAGGCCCTTTCAGCTCTCAGAGCTAGAAATATAGATATGTATACTAACCTATGTATGCAAGCATGTCTATAATTATTTCTATATCCATTTGTATCTATATTAAGCTAAACATTAATTCATGCTGATGTCCAGTACCACATGTTCATTCTAGCTTTTTCCCCTCAAACAAACCTATTTAATAAGAATTCTATCAAAGCACATTTTTTATGTACCATGTAAAGGAGTCTTGATCAGTTGATTAATTAGTGAAAATTAGTATACTGGAAAAGGCAAAAAATAGTATTGAGGCCAGGGGCACAGAAGAAGCTTTGGCAGATTCCTTTGTCAAATAATATAGTCGATTCTTGAACTTATGTAATGGACAATGACACTTTGCTGCAAGACACAGAACACAGCAAGACCATTCTTCTCAAGGTGGATATTCAACTTGATGAGTCAATTGAGATGTCAACGGTTCACATTAACCAAAAAAAACAAAAAAAGAATCTATATTCAATTTCATCAGTGACTTCTTGGTTTCTCTTTTAAAAAATATATTAAAATATTAATGCTTTGGGAAAAGCTAGCTACAGAAAGTTATCAAGTAAAATCCAGGCTACCCTAACCATTTTATTAATCCAATCTTCCTCTCTAGAAGTAATCATTGTTAAGAATTTTTTAAATAATCTGATTTTGCATTAATATTTAAGTACATATACATACATTTATACTATTTTTATACATCATATATTGTTTCATAACCATTGGACTCACCATCACATCTTATATTTGTACTGATATGGAAAATGTCTCTAATTCCATAGTGACTCTTTTCTTCTCCCATAGCAGTAAGTGATGTCTCATTGTCTGAATTGAGGATAAGATCCTAAGGATATAAGAGATGAAATTTGATTACGGGCAAGTGGGAAGAAGAGGTGGAGAAATTCATCAACTGATACCTTGAACTATTAACCCCATTAAACTAGGAAAAATCTCGGGCTTTGTTGGCTCACATAGTGTACCTTGTTCTGTCACGTGCTTTCCACACAGTATCCTCCACCAGATTAAAGGATGCTTTCATAACTGCGCAGGAGCTCTGGTGGCACCGTGGTTAAAGCTCAGCTGCTAACCAACACGTTGCAGTTGGAATCCACCAGCCATTCCTTGGAAACCCTATAGGGCATTTCTCCTCTGTCCTATAAGGTCGATGTGGGTCGGAATCAACTCAGTGGCCACGGGTTTTTGGTTCATGACTGAGAGTAAAACTTCACTAGAGATTGTGATTCACATTATCAATTCTATACCATGATTTCTATTATTTCGTTTTGTTATATGTACTATCTTCTGTATAAAGAGTGGCTTTAAGAAATAATAGCGCCTTCACTGCAATGTAATAAGTTAGTGAGCGACTTTAAAAATAGAGCTTAATCTTTCCATGGGAGTGCATGGCAGATGACAACAATGATAATGGGTAACATTATGGGTTCTTACCATCTGCAGGGTACTTGCCAAGCACTTAATAAAGTCATATTGAATAAACATAAATAACTCAAACTTACTATACAAGAAACTGAAATTAACATGATTACGGCTAGAGAGGAGATACCTACATGTATTAAGAAACTTCTTTGAATAAAGTATACTGAAAAAATAATTTCAATAACTGCTTTTTTTGAAGAAACAGTTTTAGAAAATGGAAAAATTAATCTCTAAACTGAAGTGATAGTACATTTGTGACAGTTAAGGACTCCTTCCTTCGATATTTTTTCAGTGAGACATCTTGATGTGGCAAATAAATGGATGTGGATTTAAGCTTTTTAAAAAAAAAAAAATCTTAGTAAAGTGTAACATTCTTAAAGAAATATTATAAATTTTAAGTATACAGTTAGAAGAATTTTCATAAAGTAGACATCCATGTAACCAGCACCAGATCAAGAAAGCAAAATATTACCAACACCCCAAACCCCCTCTGCCCCTTCCAATCAATTCCCGCCTAAAAGTAATCAGTGCCCTGACTTCTGACATCACAGGTGAATCTTGCCTATTTTTGATGGCAAAAATGGTTAAGCATTTGGCTACACAAAAGTTTGGTGGTTCGAATCCACTCAGAGGCACCTCAGAAGAAAGGCCTGGCTATCTACTTTCAAAGGATCATGGCCATCGAAAACCCTATGGAGCACAGTTCTACTCTGAAATCCACAGGGTTGCCATGAGCTGGAATCAACTGCACAATAGGTTTTAAGTTCTTTTTAACCCCAGTTTTATCAGTTCTGGTGATTTGATAAAAGATAACTTGGGATGTATTTCTGTGAAATAACATTTGTATTCTTTTTTTTACAGTAAAACATAGGTCATAAGCTACCTCATTGCAGGGAATGTAATTTTTTAATGTATCCTTAATATGGCTATGAAATTAAAGTAAGCTATGATTTTTCTTTTTTCCTTCTGAACTTAAAAATAGCATTTAGTGATTTTTGGTACAGGCTTCAAAGACATGGAGGTCAAAAGAAGGGGGAAAGATACACAATTAAGAACCACTCCTCAGGCAGATCAGGAGGCATGGTGCAGTGACCCTGGTGGGCAGAAGATCACACAGGACAAAGGAGTGGGTAGCTCTTGGCAGAACTGAACAATACATGTTGGTAGTGCCAGATGGGGTTAGACCAAAACATGAAAGTGTGTTTTCGTACCAAACTCTAGTTATTCTTTTTTCTCCAGGAAAAATAATCCACTCTACTGGACTATCATTGCTGGGGACCATGGCAGGACACTGAAAGAATCAACTGAGCAGGTGAGAAACATTTTTTCAAGGTCATTCTGCCTGGGTTCTAAATGTTGTCACATGCTAGGGAGTACCCTTAGCTAAAATATGTAATTTAGTCATTAATCTCTTAGTGCCCCTCTCATTTATCATTTACGCCTACATTTAAAGGTAAAGTTTGAGGTGACATTTTAATTTGAGAATTAGATGCGAGGGGTGAGGAGTTTAGAATTCAGGTCTATGTGTAGAGGTCCACATAGTTTTGTCTCTTCAGGACAGTCTAAGAAGGTGGTTCATGTTTTCCTGCCAAGTATAAACAGATATTAGTGCAAAGTCATATTCACTGCTGGTGTGTGGAAATGAAATACAGAGATTTAAGATACATTTCTGATGATTATGCAGAGAACTAGCTTGACTCTTTGAATGACTTTTATCTTGAGATTTTCTTGCTTGCCGTTGATACAGGTGAGAAGGGCAAAACTCATTGTGGTACATGAAGACTTCAGTATGCTGAGCTATGACTCTGACGTTGCCCTAATACAGCTGAGCTCTCCTCGGGAGTACAGCTCAATGGTGAGGCCAGTATGCCTCCCACAGAGCACAGAGCCTCTGCTTTCCTCAGACATCTGTGCTATAACTGGGTGGGGAAGCATTAGCGAAGGTAAACATTTCACTCTTGTGTGAAGATTACTGTTACTACCAGTTAGTTTTGAAAATATGTCAGGGAAATGATACCTGATATGTCAGGGAAATGATATCTAATTTAACTTTTCTTTCTTCTGAAAGACAGAATCCATGTTTTATTTATCCATGTTCACTCAGCAAGTGACTAGAAAATGAGCTGTGTTCCATTTTTCCTTCAGAGTGACTTAGATCATAGCTAGACTAGACCAGGGGTCAGCAAATTTTTCTGCAAAGGACGAAGTGATAAATATTTTAGGATTTGCAGGCCATAAGGTCTCTGTCACAATTACTCAATTCTGACATGGTAATGCAGAGCAGCCATAGACCATATGTAAAAATCTAAATTTCACATAATAGTCATGTGTCAAGGAATATTATTCTCCTTTTGAAATTTTTTTCAACCATTTAAAAATGTACAAATCATTCTTAACTCACGGTTTTTACAAAAATAGCCAGGAGGGTAGGAGCCAGGAATTGGGCCACTGTATTTTGTCAACCCCAGACTAGATTATAGTGTTTGCAGTGCAGTAGGTTTCTCTTTATGTATGGCCTTTCTGGCCCTGGGTTTGTAGTTCACCAAGATGATTTGCTAGGCCACAGTGTTTCAGGAATTGGACAGTTTAGTATACAAATAAGGTGAGTAAAACCCTTGTAGGGAATGGTCACTTACTATGCAAATAAGGTGCTGGCCTATCGAGGGGATTAGTCAGTTTTGCCATCCTGATAGGCTTAAAAGAGCCACTCCCACAGAGCTTGAGGGGGACCTCACTACCATCAAGAAAAAGAGCCATGAGCAGAGTGCGTCCTTTGAACCTGGAGTCACTATACTAAGACCCTTCTAGACCCAGAAGACAGAGCTGTAACACTGGAGACAGATGGCACAAGATGGCATGAACAATGAGAACCAGGAGACTGGTGGGAGACAGCTGTGGTGGGCTTTCTGGCCCACAGAGCAAGGCAGCTGCAGTGGGCTTGCCGACCCACAGAGCAAGAGAGCTGAGGACCGTCAGGCAGAAGGCTTCCTGGTGGAGTGGGGTCCCTCCAGGCACTTATGGGCAGAGCTAAAGAGCTGTAACACTTGCCAGAGCAGGGTGGTAAGCCTGAGCAGAAGGGCCCTGTGGCAGTAGGCCCCGGTGGAAGGGCTGTCTTGGTTGGAAGCCATCCAGATTGGTGAACTGTATCCTGTTTCCTGAGTTCCTGTTACTTCCAAGTTGATCCTGACTCTAAATTGTAACCTGATAAACCCCATAATTGTGAGGATGGTCTGTGTGTTTTGTGTGGCCATTGCAATGAATTATCGAACCCAGTAGCGAAGTGGAGAGTGTCTTGGGAGGGATGGCTGGTGTCAGAATTGATAGAAAGGTTGGAAAGTGGAAGTATGTCTGACCTTCACCCCATAGGAATCAGTTTTGTGCTGGTCTTGATCCTCCTCTCTCCCCCTGAAGTTAGATGAGGTCTGATGCCACCACATTACAGTGTTCTTGAAGTCCCAGTAAAACACAAGCTTTGAATGAGCTGATACTTGTTTTTTTGCTTTCACTGCATAAGATTATTTTCTTTGTATATTTTCTTTCTCTTTATGTATTGCTTATTTATAATCTGTGAATTTGAAGGAGATGCTCACAGCATTCATATGTGCGACCTGCAACAAAATTGCATTTTCATGATGTCTTCTCAGCTACCTTATAAAAAGAATTTTGTCATCCTCATTTTGCAAATGAGGAGGTTATGACCCAAAGATTTAAGTAACTTGCTAAAATCCCATGACTAATAAATATCAAATCTAGGATTTAACATCAGTTTTGGCTTATAACCCTTGAATAGCTTTTCGTTACACTTAGAATAAAATATGAACTGTTTACCTTGGTTTGGAAAGCTCTGTGTGATTTGACTTAACTCTCCAGTCTCATTTCCTTCCTTTGTCTCCTTGTTGGCTAACCTTCAGACACTGCAGCTGCCTTTCTTCCTCTGGAAAATACCAAGCTTGTTTTGCTTTCTGAAGTTGTGTACTTCATTTTCTTCCACCTGTAACACTCTCATTGCACTTCTAACAGCTGCCTCCTCATCATGCCATTCTTGTCTCAAATGCCCCTTGCCTTTTCAGACCACTTTGCTGCAGCAGAACTGCCCCTTTTCATCACTTTCTATATTACCCAGTTTTATCACCTCAGAGCACTTAAACATACTTGTCGTTATTTTATGTGATTATTTTCTACATCTCACCCATTAGAACAGGAGCCTCTTGGAGACAGATTGGGAGATCTGTGTCTCCTTCACCAGCCTGTCACCAGAGACAGAAGCTTACCTGGCATAGAATAAGCACTCAGTAAATATTTGTTGACTGACTGACTTCAAAGCCCTTGGATAAATGTGCTTGCTCTTTAAGACCTTCAATCTGCACCAATTCCTTGACCACCAGACAACTGAGAGGTGGTTACAGTCTTGTAAAAGAAGAATTCATTTTTTCAAGCTGGTAGAGAAAATGATTTCTTAATTCTGAGACACCACCAGCAACCCCGAAAAGAGAATTTTTAGTGCATTAAAAAACAGCACTAGGTTTAGAGTGAGACCTAGGTTTGAATCTTAGATCTGTCCCATCAGAGCTGTGAGATCAAATTTTCAGAGCTCTTGCTTTTTCTTCTGTGAAATCAGTCTGATAGCCTACCTCACAATGTTGTTGTGAGTTTTAGATTAGGGTAAGGGCTTTGTAAATACTGAGAATGCAGAAATTATTGAACAATATCATGAATACCACACTCAAGTAAAATTTTGCTGAAGAGCATTCAAAAGTGGTTGCAGCAGTTCATCGACAGGGTACTGCCAGAAATTCAAGCTGGATTAAGAGGTCGTGGAACAAGGGATATCATTGCTGATGTCAGATGGATCCTGGCTGAAAGCAGAGAATACCAGAAAGATGTTTACCTGTGTTTTATTGACTATTCAAAGGCATTCGACTGTATGGATCATAACAAATTATGGATAACATTGGAAAGAATGGGAATTCCAGAACACTTAATTGTGTTCATGAGGAACCTGTACATAGATCAAGAGGCAGTCATTCGAACAGGACAAGGGGATACTGCGTGGTGTAAAGTCAGAAAAAAGTGTGTGTCAGGGTTGTATCCTTTCATCGTACTTATTCAATCTGTATGCTGAGCAAATAATCTGAGAGCTGTACTATATGAAGAAGAACTAGACATCAGGATTGGGGGAAGACTTATTAACAACCTGCAATATGCAGATGATACAACCTTGTTTGTTAGCTGAAAGTGAAGAGGACTTGAAGCACTTGCTGATGAAGATCAAAGACCACAGCCTTTAGTATGGATTACACCTCAACATAAAGAAAACAAAAAATCCTCAAAACTGGACCAATAAGCAACATCATGATAAATGGAGAAAAGATTGAAGTTGTCAAGGATTTCATTTTACTTAGATCCACAATCAACGCCCATGGAAGCAGCAGTCAAGAAATCAAAGGACGTATTGCATTGGGCAGATGTGCTGCAAAAGACCTCTTTAAAGTGCTACGAAGCAAAGATGTCAGACTAAGGTATGCCTGACTCAAGCCATAGTATTTTCGGTCACTCATATGCATGTGAAAGCTGGACAATGAAATAAGGAAGACCAAAGAAGAATTCATACCTTTGAATTATGATGTTGGTGAAGAATATTGACTATACAATGGACTACCAAAAGAATGAACAAATCTGTCTTCGAAGAAGTACAGGCAGAGTGCTCCTTAGAAGGAAAGATGGTGAGACTTCATCTCACATACTTTGGACCTGTTATCAGGAGAGATTGGTCCCTGTAGAAGGACATCATGCTTGGTAAAGTAGACTGTCAGCAAAAAAGAGGAAGACTCTCAGTGAGGTGGATTGACACGGTGACTATAACCATGAGCTCAAGCATGAGGATGGTGCCAGGACCTGGCGGTGTTCCATTCTCTTGTACACAGTATCACTATGAGTCGGAACCTCCTCAGTGACACCTAACAGCAACAACATATAAATGTATTTTTTATCATTACATTTTTCTTGAAAAGGTATAGGGCTATAAAATACTAAACTTACCTGTTAAAATTAGCTATAAATCTAAAGTAATGGAATAATTTATTTGGAATGCATGCTCACATAGCCCTGCCCTGCGGGTCAAGCATGAGAAGAAATTCTTTAGTGTCCATCATTAGTTTCATCTTGAATTGGAATTGAAGTTAGGCTTCAGTGGTAGTAGAAGAAAGCAGGGGAAGATGCTTTTGGTATATACTGTATTAGGAAAACCTTAGCAACATATATTGCTGAATTTCCCTTTGTGAACTTATTTTTTTTAACTGTGATTTTGGTGAAAGTTTACACAGCAAATTAGGTTCCCATTTAACAATTTCTGTACATATTGTTCAGTGACTTTGGTTATATTTTCCATATCGTGTCAGTATTCTCATTATTTCCATTCTGATTGTTAGATTTCCATTAATCTAGCTTTGCTACTCATCCCCACCGCCCCACCCTGACCTTCTCAACTTTACTTTAGCGTAGATGTTGACCATTTGGTCTCATATAGATTTTTTTTTTTTTTAAAGGAGCACAGTACTCACAAGTAACATTGATTTATTTTATGAGCCAATCTGTTATTTAGCTGAAAGGTGACCTCTGAGAGTGGTTCCGGTTCCAAATCTAAAGGGTATCTCAGGGTAATAGTCTCGAGGATTCCTCTTATCTCTTCTGGTCCAGTAAGCCAGGCCCTTTTCTTTTTTTCTTCTTTTTTTTTTTTTTAAGATTTGAGTTTTGTTTTACAATTTCCTCCCATTCTATCTGGGACCATCTATTGTGTCCCTGGTCAAAGTGGTCATTAATAGTAGCCACACTAGGATGTAGAACATAAACTTTATGGACTGTGTTGTGCCAATTGACCAAGTTGGCCCACAAGACTATGGTCCTAAGCCTTCAAACCCAGAACACCAATCCTGCAAAGTATTTGGTTACATCTAGGAAGTATCTGTGACTGTGTCCCCTATGTGCCTTGATATGCATATAAATATATGTGCAGCACACACAAACATGTATATGCATAGGCCTACAGATACACCTATACATGCACACATATATAGACACATATACCTTCCTGTACATATATATGCATACCTGTGTAACCACTCATGTATTTTTTGGTTGTTACTGCTGTTGTAATATCCTTCATTCTTGTGTACTTCTTAGTGTCATAGTTAACGTTGGTCGAGTTGGGCAGTCTTCACCCACATTCGGTATTGCCTTTCCTATCACCACAAATAAGAAGTGTCTACTGTCTACAGAGTGAATCCCCCTCCCTCCGCCTCCTGTCCCTATTAACCATCCAAGAATGTTGATTTCTGTAACTTTGTGAATATTTGCTGAATTTCTCTTTGTGAATTCTTATATAGCAATATTATTGTTGTCTTCATATTTGGAACACTAAAATCTAAAATGGAAATATGTTTTAAAAAAGGGTGGGGATTTCTGGTCTTGTTCTCCTGCCAATGGGTTTCACTTCACAAGAACACCACATCTGAAAATGAAGACATGCTGCACACAAGACACTTAGATTTTATGATTCAGTGTCCTACACCAACTCAGGCAAAACTGAATGGTTGTAGTTCTTTTGGTGCAGAGCAAGTGTGAATTTAAAATATATTTCTGTAACACCATTTGTTGCTTATGTCATTATCAAGCTCTCTCTTTCCAAATCTGTTTTCTGATTAGGTGGTGGCCCAGCAAGTCGCTTACAGCAGATGTAAGTGCCCATGTTAGAAAGAGAGGTCTGTGAAAGAACTTACTATCCTGCTCACCCAGGAGGGACAGAGAAGATGATCTGTGCTGGCTTTGCAGCATCTGGAGGGAATGATTTCTGCCAGGTGAGAGGATTCTGATTTTGCACAGGAAGATAGAAAGTTTCCATCTGCTGGAGCTTCTCTGTAGGCAGGAGGAAATCACTACAGAATCTAGACAACCAGCTTGCCCTGCACCTCTTAGCATAACACCACATCCTTACATGAACGCTAGTAGGACAACAGGAAGACTGAGTTACTTTATCCAAACGTGCTGAGGTGGCAGAGAGTGAGTGGAAGCAGCTGTACAGACAGAGTACATAGAACAGCCTATGAGAAGCTAGGAGATGGCAGCACCACTGACCAGGCCCAAGGGTGAGGGAGACATATTCAGATACTTCTAAGGCTTTGGAGAAAGTACCTCATTACTTCCGAAACTTCTGGACTACCTCATGGGTGGCAGTGGAAGGTAGGGAAGAGCCCTCAGGCACAGAGCCAGAACATGTTCTAGTGAAAGATCTGAGGGATCTGGGAAGGGCACTCACACTGAGTACATAAATAATGTTGTTGGGTGTCTTTGAGTCGATTCTGACTCATAGCGACCCCAGGTGACAGAGTAGAATGGCCCCATAGGGTTTTATTTGCTGTAATCTTTACAGAAGCAGATCACCAGTCCTTTTCTCCTGTGGAGCCACTGGGTGGGTTCAAACTGCCAACCTTTCAGTTAGCAGCCAAGCACTTAACTCTTACACCACCAGGGCTCCTACAGACTTGCACCAATTCCTTGACCAATTCCATTTTTAATTTGTTATAAAAAAATCAAATAGAAAGTTCTTTGAATTAATGTGCTCATTCTTTCCTTAGTCTACATTTTTCTCTCTGCTTTGAATCAAGGAAGTCACAAATGGCTTCTGTTGTCTCTGTCACATTTGACAGCGTCTAACATTAAGGAAAGAGCTTAATGTTGTATCAAGAGAGAAAAGAACTAGGGAGGGAATTAGGCAGGTCCATGTCAGAGGTGACCCAAATATATCATGATCATAGTCAGCCCCTGTTTTTATTTCCACTATATATGATTGTCACATTGGCTACAGTATGACCCAATTTGATGCCAATACAGGGGAAGGAAAACAAGAGTCGAAATTCTGGCTAATAAATGTGGCCAGCTTTCTTTTACCAAAAAACATTCAGTTACGTAAAGGAGAACTTGAGAAACTTGCTTTGAAAACATGGGCCCTAATATTTGTCAAGTGATTGATTTTTACTCTCCTCTGTATGCTCAGAGGTAATGAAACTAATAATATAATTTCTCATCCAGGAAGGTAACAATAACAATTTTGGAGTTCTGCCACATAGGAGTTTCAGATATGCAGTATAGAACCCTATTGGTTTTTGCTCAGTGGATTGTAGGTTTTTTGTTTTGTTTTTTTCAATTCCAAGTTCTTTGATCTACAAAATGATTCATTTTTATCTTCACAGAATGATATATGCTCTGTACCTGCTGACTTCTCTGATCTATTCATACTCTTTATTCTTTGCTTCTTATGTTTCAGCCTCCTGTGTTTGCTCCTAAATATGTTTGTGTCCAATACAAAAAGGCCTGATTAGAAATTGGAAAGACTACCTTAAAAAATGCGAACCCTACATTGTAAGGCTTACTTTTGATGCACTTAATCATATCCTAAGCAAGCATTTATTCAGCATTATGTGCTAGGCCTTATACTAGGCCCCCTGGGATACAAACGTGAGTAAGATAATAGTGCCCACCCTCAAGGAGCGCATGATGCAAGTAGAAATACGTGTAAACAAGCGTGTGTGTTGGGTACTGTTGATTGTCACAACTGAACTGGAGAGACATGTGTGAGATATTAGTGCTTATCAGTAGACTGTAGGGTGATGTACATGTCTCAACACCCTTAAGAAAAATATCACTGTTCTTTTCTTCACCATTTTCCTTTCTTCTTATCATCTGTTAATTTAAACAAAAGCAAATATTCGTGGGAGGAGAGATAGGAGAACCTTCCATCTCTTATGAGTCTTTTCATGATGCTTGGGGAGTATTTTTGCCTTTTGAAATAAGTATTCATTCTAATCATGAACACAATAGCAATATCTAATACAGTAAAAATCATTACAAGTTAAATTTTCATGTGTCTTGCCTTAAGTTCTGTAATTATGTAAATCAGATGCTAGGGCTGTGTAAGGTAGCACCATTAACGATTATGTATCAACATGGTGGAGAGGAAAGAGCCTCGGCAGGTGACATGGGCTCAAATTCTACTTCCACCACTGCCTATGTACGTGAAGTTGGACAGATCACTTATTTCTCTAAGCCTATGTTCCTGCATCTCAGATGCTAGTAAGTTAAGTTAGCTCGGCCCTTAAAAATCTCTGAATTTGTCCCTTTGAAAAGTGCATGTAAGCCCAAATAAAATTAAATACTGGAATTAGAATTAATATACTTTAATAGGGAGTCCCTGGGTGGTGTAAATGATTAAGTGCTTGACAATTAGCCAAAAGGCTGACGTTTTGAACCTACCCCAAGGCACCTCAGAAGACAGGCCTGATAATCCGCTTCTGAATAGTCACGGCCTTAAAAACTCTATGGAGCACTTCTTCTGTGACACACAGGGTCTCTGTGAGTTGGAATTGACTTGATGGCAACTAACAACATATACTTCAGTAGATACTAGACAATCTTTACGTCTTTTCCCTCACCCCACCAACACCTTCTTCTGGTCTCCCTACATGTGTCATAATTTTACTTTTTCATTGATACAAATTCTTTGTGTCAGGAGTGGCCATCCATAGGGAAAACCCTGCTTACAGAGGTTGCCACACTGATGATCCTAACCAAGTACCTTAAAGAGACAGGTGCCCATTTCTGGGGTTGAATTAGCTGAGTCACTGTGCAGTTTCCTAATTAAGTTTTGTTTTAAAAAGGTACAGCTTGAAATCCTAAATATTGCATTTTATTAATTGGTGATAATATAACTCAAGGAAGGTACCCCTTCCTCTGATGGGGCTAGGAGGACATAGTAACTGTTTTCTTATTATTTGAACTTGTTATGATTGAACTTAGTACTTGACCTTTGACTCTAATTACCATTTGATTGTCCACAAATTTTTTTTTGTTCCCTTTTGCAGAAAAGTGAATATACAGTTATATATTCTAAGGTATAAAAATTAGAAAAATACAAATATTTAGAAAATTAAACATGTTAAACCAAAACAAACAAACAAAAACAATCAAATTCGTTGCCATTGAGTCAATTCCAACTCAAAGTTAAACATGTTATGAATATATTATTGGTCATTCCTATTATAAAATTGAAATCAGGGGCTTCTGAGGAAAGCAGTTTTCTAGAATACATTTTCTTGATTATTTCAGGGAGATTCTACTGGGCCATTTGTATGTAGATGTGAGAAAGGTCCCTTTGTCCTCTATGGCATCATCAGCTGGGATGCTGGCTGTGCCCAGCCAAGAAAGCCAGCCGTATTTGCCAGAGTGAGGGTCTTCTTGAACTGGATCCAATTCAAAATCAAAGGTAAATATTTTCAGATATTATGAGTACAATGTCTCTTTCTTTAGTATAGGTTTGGGAGAGGTATGGTAGAAGTCAGCATTATGAAAGAGAAAACAGAGTAGTAGTTCCTGTATTTTAGTTTCTAAACACGTTAAAATGCAACGTATTGTAAGATTAATTTCTCTCTTGGGCAGAGGTAGGGTAAAGATGACTTTCCTGAAGTTGCCTTAATCCTGGATTTGTGTTCTCTTTCGATAATGGCTTCTTTGATATAGACTACACTTTGTCCTCAGACTCTCATCTTTATTTTTAACATGTTCTCCCCAGATACGGGCCCTGCTTCACTTCAGATAAATAACGAAAGCAAAACTTTAACGAAACAATTGCCACCACCCATACCTTCAGTAGATAACGCATCGGGTCAGGTAATTAATGTTCACGTTATTTCATTAGTAGATCTAGTAAGAATTTAACAAAAAGGGCATTGTACATCTTGGTTTATTAATTTTATTCAAAACACCGTAAACTCTGGATTTTCATTCTACTTGATAGTTTAAGCTGAAAGAGAAAGGGATTGCTACTGTGGTTCTTGGGGGAATCTTTTTTCCCTCATAGGTATAGCTGTTGTGAACAAGTGCTTGAATTTTAGTGAAGTGCATAGAATTACTATGACCTCTGAGCTGTTTTTCCATACCTGAGCAAAAATCCTTAGAATTTCAGGTATCCTGCCCGTCATGATCAGGCAGCTATGCAAAGACTCTGGATATGAGGTGACCAAAACCAGTATCAGAGTTCTTATCTCTCTCCCACAATTGCCAGTATCTGTTTGCCAATAGAAGCCCTGGTGGTGCAGTGGTTAAGAAAGTGGCTGCTAACCAAAAAGTCTGCAGTTCCAATCCTCCAGCTGCTTCTTGGAAACCCTGTGGGGCAGTTCTACTCTGTTCTATAGGGTTGCTGTGAGTCGGAATCAACTCGATGGCAGCGGGTTTGGTTTTTTTGTTTTGTTTGCCAAAAGGATTTCAATTGTTAGCCAGAAGCAAACAGCAACTAGAGAATTAGAAAGCTGTAATAGACTTGTAAAGAGATGAAATTCAATGACCTCTTCAGTCTAGGTTTCCAAATGGTGAGGATCTTTCCCTTTTCACCCACCTCAGCCCACCCACCCCTACATACATAGAACCCCAGTGAAAAACTAGGAAGAGTTAGGGACTAGAAAAAAAAAGACAAAATGAAGGGGGAATCTTGAAGGCCAGTTGGCTATCACTGTTTTAGCTAATTCAGTCTTATGAGAGAATTTATCTTTCCTCCATTAAAAAAAAAAAGAAAGAAAGAAAGAAAGAAATCAAGTTCTTATTTTGGCAAGGGCACACTTCAAAATTACTGTTCTATAGATGTAGTCTCTGGGTGGTGCAAACGGTTAAGGGCTTGACTACTAGCTGAAAGGTTGACAGTTTGAACCCATCCAGAGGTGCCTTGTAAAACAGGCCTGGTGATCTGCTTCTGAAAGGTCACTGCCTTGACAAACCTATGAAGCTGTTTTATTCTGGGCTGGGGGAGGGGAGCAGTGCACCATGCGTTACCTCCCTGGGTGACAACTCTAGTGATGCCATTGCCGTTCAGGCCATTAGAAAATGAACATTTTTTAAAAGTAGAGATGATATTTCTCACTTGTATGCTAAAGAACTTAAAAAGTTTTATATATGAAAGTTTTTTGTTGTTGTTTTCTTTAGTTCTATGATTATTTTATTAGATAAATTGTTAAGGCTGTGCCATATTTAACACGCACCTACTCCCACCTCTTGCTTTGTACACTAGTGAATGAATGAATCTTAGCAATGGTTTTTGAGATTGTTACCACATTTATTAAAAGGCAATGACTAGTTGGGAATTCATGGCTCTTATGTGATTTGGCTCCAAACTGCCTTTCTAGACAGAGTTGTCACAGAGGATTCATACAGACAGGAAGTCACAGAAAAGACTGGAAAGACAGATTGAGACCAGACTATGAAGGGCCTTGCAATCTTTGCTACTTAAATTACTTTGAACAGGGTAAGAGCTCAATTCTTTTCATTTTACATACCATTTCCAGACTGGAAGGTGGGGGTAGATTGAAGACTAGGTGACCGGTTAGGTTACTATTAAAGCAAAAGACATCTGGTAAATGTTTGGACAGATCATAATAGCCATATAAATGAAAAGAAGAATTTGCAAAAACATAAGAAGACTGGACAGTGGAGAATCCTGAATTTTCACAGCATTTTGTTTCCCTTATGTCTTTTCATCTCTACTGTTCTTAGAAGTATAGTTAGGTACATGTCTCTTCTGTTAGATTATTAATTTCTCTAGGACGGAGGCCATGTCTTACTGTGAATACATTACAGAGTCTTTCATTTTATAATTGCTCAGAAAGTTTTTGTCAGGGGACTAAACATAGAGGAAGAAGGAAGGGTCAAGGATGAAGCCTGAAAGATGAAATTAGGAGAAAGAGAAACTGATAGCAGAATCATTGGACCAAAGCGTTACTGGCATCTGAATTCTTTAGGCATCCCTGCATGTCCAAAGGTGCCCTTGGACTTAAGAGCAAGTCAAAGAAGTAGCAGACATCCAAGTATATTCAGCAAATTCTTCTTTTAGCGACCTCAGTCATAAGCTCTCTGAATGTAATAATTTGTCCGAACAAGATAAATGCTTGGCAAATTGAGTGAAACTTTTAGGAGCAGGGCTATGGTTGCTTCTCAAAGAAGCAATAAATGAAAACATATTGGGAGTAGAGATTGTAATCCACTCAGGTTTTCGAAGAAATTTTAAAGATTCAGTTAAAACTAATTTTAAAAAATTGTGATTTAAATTCTACCTCTACAATCTCATTTCAGGAAAATAGGACACATTGAATGGGATGTTCTTTTTTACTCAAGAACCTCTAACTGATAACAGTAAAGTTTTAATTATTTTCTTGCCAGCCTAAGTTCTGCAAACTCACTGTTGTGATCGAAACTCATTTTTCTTTGCCTTGTTTATGCTTATCCCTCATGTCTGTATGTTCGGAATTGCAGTCTGTTACTCTGAAGTGCAGCTGAAAGAGCCCAGAGGCTTTTTTTCAACTCCCAGATGTCCACTGGATTATAGAGGAAAACTGGAATGTTTTCGAGTGCTCAGAGTTTCACAAAGCAGTATGGCAAAATTTACAGTTGAGTATCTGTCACTCCCTGAGTCTTATATATGTTGAGACTCAGTTTTATCTATTTATGAAGAATACCAGAGTGAGACAAGAATGTCAGGGAATCCTTACAATCATTTAAACTTTGTGCTATGAGTCTCTTCTGTGTGGGCAGCTTATGGTCAAGACAGAGTTTTTACTTGGTAATCAAAGCACCGGAATGTTGACTTATGTACTGGGCATGCCTTTTTATCTAGGCACACTGAATATTTTCAAAATTTGTATTTACAGATATACTAAAAGTTGAAAGTCTGTGTATGTGTGTGTGTGTGTATGTGTGTGTGTGTTGGGAGTAAAAAAGGCAGAGAGCCCAACTTTTCAAACATACCAGAACCGTACCAGAATGCCAGAACAGTATATGTGGTAGAAGAAAATTTAAAAATAGAGGGGGTTTTGAATTTAAAATAAAGCAAACACATTAAAGACTGTTCATATAGTATGAATGAAAAGATTTGCTAATAACATACTAGCCATCATTTCATTTCATGTATAATATTCCCCTCTTATCTGCAAGGGATACATTCCAAGACCCCCGGTGAATGCCTCAAACTATGGATAGTACTGAACCCTAC
>NW_004444048.1:7575605-7577648 GCF_000243295.1 Trichechus manatus latirostris | reverse complement strand
GGCTTCTCATTGCAGCTGGAATAAAACTCAAACCCCCTAACATGGCCCACAACCTCTTGCCTTCCTCTCCTCCAGCTCACCATACAGGGCCCTTTTACATCTACTACTCCCAGCTCTTCGAAGAGCTCCTTGACATCTTCGCCCCTTGCTTCCCTAATCTTCACTCGAAAGTTGCCTTCTTAATGTGGCCTTCCTTGGCTAATGTAAATTTCATCAGCTCCTGTGTCCACATGTCTCAGTCTCCTTTTCTTAGCATATAATACATAAATTTTTTTTATCGTGTTTGTGGTTTGTCTGTATCTCCCCTATTGAGCGTGAGCATCACAAGACCTTGAATTTCTGTCGGTTCAATCACTTCAAGACTCCTCAGTGCCTATATCAGTGCCTGGCATATGAAAGGCATTTAATAAGTACATGAAAGAATGAAACATCACCTCTTCAAGAGCCCTTCTTAGCCTGAAGAAGCATCATCCACGCTTTCCCACAGTCATTTTCCATCATATTGAGCCGATTATTTCACTTGTAGTCTTTGTCATTATCTGAAATCATCTTCCATCTTCCTTATTTACTTGAATAAAATAAAAACTTCATAAGAGCCGAAACCTTGCTGTTTTTTTCTCTTCTGTAGCACTCCAAATTAGGACAATGCCTAGGGACTCAGGATAGGTTTTGTTTGTTTGTTTGTTTTTTGGCATGAATGTATAAATGCTAAATTACTTTTCAAAAAGGCTAAATTAGTAAATCGGTTTTCAGTGCCATCAGCAGTACCTGGGTGCCTCTCCCACCATGCCCATGACCTAATATATCAATTTGACAGACATTTTTACTCTTTATTATTAATGGGTATAAACATTTTTCTCATGTTGATTAACTATTTATATTTTTTATGACTTGTCTGTTTTTAATTTGGGTATTGCTCTGTTTACTGGTTTATAAGATCTATGTGTGTATGTGTGTGTGTGTGTGTGTGTCTATTTCCTTTGTCATAAGTTACAAATGCTTACTCTTAAGGTTGCCATTTGCCTTTAAATTTTGTTTATTGTATGTTGATGTAAAATTTTTTTAATTCACTTTAATCTATTAATATGTTTCTTTGATCTTTGATTTATTTCATTGACTTTTATGCTTAAACTTCATTCTACATTCTGAGTTCAGAAAAAGAATCTTTTTTCTTTTTAGATTTTTATTACAAATTTAACTCTTTAATCCCATCGAAATACATTTTCTTATATGGTAAAATGAGTATCTATGCCTGTTTCTTTTCTTTTTTAAAAAAAAGAAAGAGTTTTTTTTTTCCTCCCCAAATTGTACTACTATATCATATCCTAGAATCTTATATAGAAAGAGACTTTTTTTTCCCCTGGGAAAACTCAACTTTATCATTATTACCTACCGAACACCATGCTTGACTTTATTGTGGATTACCTACAGGAACCCCTATAATTTTCCAACCTAGCATTTTTTTTTTATTTGAAATTGTAGGCTCAAACCTTGAGGAATTCTTCTATCCCTTCAGATTATAGCTAGCAGAACTGCAAGTCTGTAATGAAAATATTATCCCTTGGATAGTATTATTTTACAATGTGCGAATGCTGTCTTTTCCCCAGTAGGAGCTAGTAACTCATTCAAGAATAACTTCACTTCCTACAAATAAATATTTTATGAATTCCCCAACAGTATTTTAACATCATTTATCTAATATGTTATGCCAAATATTGGGTTTTTTCTTCTTGAATATAATCCTGTCCTTTCCTTCCTCCTCCAAACTATTTGTTGAGTACCTACTATGTGCCAGGGATTGACAGTCCTTGATTCTTGGGGTTCAATAGTGCACAAAAATGGACAAAAATCCATGTCCTTATGAAGCTTATATTATAGGGGCGAGGCAGATAATAAGATAAACAATAAAACATGATATAGTAGATGGAAGAGCTAAGGGGAAAGTTGAAGTGGAAAGGGAGAGGCAAGTGTCTGGGATGTAGAAGGTGTATAATTGTAGATAATGTAACCAGCAAAGGTCTTTCTGAGCAGGTGACATTGAAA
>NW_004444048.1:7570829-7571611 GCF_000243295.1 Trichechus manatus latirostris | reverse complement strand
TGCCAAGTGCGTGGATCAGGGTAGAGGCCTTTCCCAATTCACGGAGCTGCAGAAGCTGGCGAGCCCAAGATTGGCAGGTCAGAGAGCAGGGCTCCCGCTTACAGGCTGTGAAGGTTGACAAATTCCAAGATCTGCAGGCAAGACCACAAGGTTTCTCCTGTTTCACATAGCTGCAGGGGCTGGTGAACCCAAGATTAGCTGGTCAGAGAACAGGGCTCCGCTCACAGGCTGTGAAGATCGGTGAATCCCAAATTCAGCAGATAAGCTGACTGCTCAAGAACCAGAGGTGAGACGACAAGAGGCAGCCACAGGATCCAGAGAAAGCAAAAAGCCAGAATGTCTGCTTATATTCAGATGCAGGCCACACTCCCAAGGAAACTCCCTTTCATCTGATTGGCTACTCACAGTATATTCAGTCATGGGAGTGATCACATATAAACACTGAGAATCATGGACCAGCCAAGTTGGCACACAATCTTAACCATCACACCTGTGGATCAGCTCTACTCTGAACACGTGGGGTAGCCATGAGTCTGAATCGACTCGATCACAACAACAACAGTGTAAATATATATATTATAAGTAAAATAGATGAAAGTTTAACCAATTCAAAACACAAACACAATTCAAAATCACTATTTTCCATGACGTACTCTAACTAAAAAATCGGCAAATGACTCTATTTCTCTATTCCAATTGATTTTTCCTTTTGCTGTCAAGTCAATTCTGACTCATAGTGACCCTATCAGACAGGGTAGAACTGCCTCATAGGGTTTCCAAGG
>NW_004444048.1:7552896-7570436 GCF_000243295.1 Trichechus manatus latirostris | reverse complement strand
TCGCCTCAAATGCGTGCGAAAACTGGACAATGAATAAGGACAACCGAAGAAGAATTGATGCCTTTGAATTATGGTGTTGGTGAAGAATATTGAATATATCATGGACTGCCAGAAGAACAAACAAATCTGTCTTGGAAGAAGTACAGCCAGAATGCTCCTTTGAAGTGAAGATGGTGAGACTTCCTCTCACATACTTTGGACATGTTATCAGGAGGGACCAGTCCCTGGAGAAGGATATCATGATTGGTAAAGGGTCAGTGAAAAACAGGAGACCTTCAATGGCATGAATTGACACAGTGGCTGCATCCAATGGCTCAAAAATAGCAAAGGTTGTGAGGATGGTGTTGTATTCTGTTGTACATAGGGTCGCTATGAGTCGGAACATACTTGATGACACCTAACATCAACAATAACAAATTGGTTTTTATTCTGCTTAATATTCCCATTTTTATAATGTTGAGTGTAGATATTATATGAATTTATCATCTCAAAAACAGGATTTTTTCCTCTTAATTTTCTCTATAACCTTTGCCTTGATAATGAGTAGGAATTATTATTCTAAGGAAACTTATACAAAGGAGATTCATCTTCATTAAAATCTCACGGTCCTGTTATAGTCTTGATTTTCAGGTATAATGTCAGTTTTGCCATGAAAGAATTATCTTTGAGATATTCTTTTCATATTGCTGGTAAGTCCATTGTGTTTTTTCTTTATTGCTATTAGTTTGTATATATGTTTTTGTTGTACTTTTTTGAGAAAAATCCTCTTTCAAATAAGCGAACAGATCAGATTTCATTATTTCATGTGTCAACTTTAGGGGAGAAGAGAAAGATACTAAATATTTAAGGTTGTGACTTCTGTGATCTGTGAAGACCTCAAGCTAAACCTCTATAAAGTGTAAGGTTGGTAAGTTTTCCTTTTTACTTATAGCACCTAAGAATTTTTTCTATTTTTCTGGGTACTTGGAAAATTATAACAATCGAACAGGCAACATTTACTCCTAGAATAAAAGTTTTAAGTAGTTTTTCTCTTTTACAGTATAATTTCCTTAATGTACTGACATTAAAAGTAACTGGTCCTAATTTTTTTTCTTTTACTTCTTTGATGGTTAGCTCATACATTTTATTTGTTATGTCAGATTATTGAAAGTTACGCTTTACTGAGCATTGCTGTGGTTTTGGGCTGAGGCACTGATAGCATTATGAAAATTGAGAACAACTATTGCAAATTATAGAAATTGGATACCATGGAGAAACAAAACTGCTATCATGTTTAATTCTAAACACTTACTAGAATTGCTTCAGTTCTTAAGATTAATCAATTCATATTAATTTTTTTAAAATTCAACATGCTTTGCTTTGCCATCCATTTCAATTTTTTGTGGTTTTTTTTTAATATATATTAATTGGAATGTGATATTAAGAGAACTTGGACAGGCATTTGTACTAAAAATATTTTACTTATTTTAGTGTAGTAATGTGAGACGTGTTGGAAGGAAGACTTGCATCAAGACAAATTATACAAGTCCAAGTTTACCTTAAGGGACTAAATTAAACACAATAGAATAAAATCTCACATTTAAGTCTTTGATTATTCAGACTATCAATAGGGGGTTTCAAACATGTGTCAGACCTTGTTCAAGGCACTGAGGATTCAGCAATGAGCAAGACAGTCCCGGCCCTATTAGAGCATACAGTCTAGTAGGCGTCAGTCATCAGTCAAATCATCATACATAAAAATACATAGTAAAAACAACTGTTTTAAGTTATGAAGGAAAAATATAGTACACTATGAAAATATAAAATGGGGGAAACCTGTCTAGTCTGGTGGAGGGTAGGGATGGGGGTGGAAGTCAAGGAAGGCTTGGACTTCTTTGTTTTCTTATAGCAAACCAGATTAAATCACATCATGTCATTCCACTACTTATAATCCTTCAGTGTTTTCCCAACTCATTCATAGTAAAAGTCCTTACAGTGGCCTCCAGCGCCCTGTACCCTTCCTACCATTTTTCCCAAGGCTCACTCCATGTCAGCCATGCTAGCCCTCTTGCTGTTCCACTCACACCAAGTATGCCCCACTGCTGTATCCTGGGAACCAACACCCCTGCCTAGTAAATAGTACTCAATAATCGCTTGTTTGAAGGAAGGAAGCAACATTTCAGCTGAGAGATAAGGCATAAGCTAACTGAGGAAAGAGACAGTTACTGTATATATTCAATTTTATTTTTCAGATAAACATAGAAAACTTTTGATGCAGTCTAGTACATTTATACACCATGTATGAGATTTATTAAAGATCTGGTTCATTGTTAATATTCTTGAGATTATATATTAAAATATATTAGGAAATATGGTATATCCATGGGAAAGATACAAGAACATTAAAATTTATATGGAATATTTTTAATATAGAAAAATTTCCAATTATATTAAGTGGGAAAAAGTTATGATATACTTTTTTTAAAGGTCAGCAGTTCGGATCCACCAGCCACTCATTGGAAACCCTACGGGGCAGTTCTACTCCATCCTACGAGGTCACTATGAGTCAGATTCGACTCCACGGCAACCGGTTACAGCATAGGAAAAGACTTGGTAGGATTTATATTAAAGTATGAATATTGGCTACTTAACAGAGATTTTTTATTTTCTTTGGGCTCTGTATTTTCCAGATTTTCTACAATGAACATGTATTGCTTTTTAATCAGGAGAATAAAGAAAAATATTTTAAAAATATTTAATTAGGTATATTGACTCAATATTTTTCTAGATTCGATGAGAGGAAAAATTAAAGTTAATAATAAAGGTAAGACCAAAAAGGAGGTGAGGAGCTTGTGATATAGAATTTGACTGGGCTTTGGTTAGGCTGCTAAACATGCTAAGTAGCACACTCTGACTTCTGTCAAAAACTTTCAGTTGTTTATGGCTTGATTCTAGTCACTTTATAGTGAAATATGGGCTTGCATTAATTGTCTTAGTGTCAGACTTTGGGGCAGGTGAGGACCTAAGGCTAGATTAGGAAGTAGAAAGTAAGGAGGTAACTCCTTATACAATAAATGGGTAAGAAATGTGTCTGGTTTGCTTATGGGAATCCCTCTCACTATTATAAATCTGTTCTTTGGCATTCTTTACACTTATTTTATGTCTTTTGGAATATTATATATTTTCTCCATTTTCTTTGCTGGATCATTGCATAGAGATAACTATGAGATAAGTGAATATTATTAATAAGGTAAATCAATTTTTGGATGGCCTCAATTTTAGGTTGGATAATTCTTAAGTCATCTGGTGTGAGTCCAAAATGTCACATAATTCCTCAGTTGTTTTTTCTGATAAAGTAGGGCGTTCACCCTGTGCACTTTAAAATCCTAGCTTCGACTATCTGAGAGTGATCCAAATTTCCTTACCTTTTAGTTATCAGTAATGTGAATTGTAGGTATATGAGGCTGAACTTTAGAAGCATGTGATTTATCCAATGAGTTGGTCTAACCAAGTACCCAGATCTACTTCTCAACCAGTTTACATTGTTCTCTACTCACGTGACATAATGTTGAGGTTATCTTTTACTGAATTTGTGGGGGGAGTGAGATATTATTATGGCAAATTTAAAGAAGGACCTAAAAGACCTAAAGGTCTTACGACACATCTGTTGAGTGTCAGTCAATCAAACAAAAGTCAGTCAAACCCTGTGTCAGTATACATAAGGAATTGTGTATAAGAGAACAAAGGAATCAGTAATAGAAATGAATAAAAGTACACTACAGCTTATGTTTTAATGACTTTGTTGTATACGCTAAAACCAGATTTAAGAAATAACTTGGCATCTTGAGTATTGTGTTTGTTTTTTCCCTTTTTGCCACAAGGCTGTCCAGTACTGAATTTGATTTCAGTTGATTCTCTGAGATCACATCACCCAGTTATCCCAACATATATCCCCAACCTGCTGAACTGCACTTGGACTTTTTATTCAATGTCAGGAAATAAAGTGAAGGCAGTGATTAAAGACTTTGTAACAGAAGAATCCTGGAACTGGAAATAGGATAACTTCAATATTTATGATGGACCAGAGCAGCAATCTGGGTTACTTGGTAAATTGATCTTTCTTAAATGACCTACTTTAAGTGACACCAAGGATTTATATGATGTGTGTGCATGGAAAACATGACCTATATTTGCTTTGGGAACAATGTCCTTTGTTGTCAGTGATTTCTAATCAGACCGTTCCTCAGAATCCCAGAGCACTGTTGAGCAAATGGGGTCAGAATGTGATCACACTCACAAAATTGACTTCTAATCCTAGCCTTTCTTGATTTTCATCTAGTGATTTTTATCACTTTTTACCATTGGGGCCGCTGTAATTTTGTTTTTCTCCAGAAGAAGTAAGTTTTAAGAGGTTTTATTTTCTAAACTTTTTTTTAGGTAACTTAAAAAAAAACTTGTTTAGTCAATTTTACCAGTATACCAGGCGAGGTGGCCCGTTTTAGACAAGAGTAAATTAAAAAGGGAAAGAGACCAGTTAGTGTAAAAATCTTTAGAAATTAATTGGCCATGTGTTATCTGCCATGCTTAGGTGACAAGTAGTGTCCTGTTTTGAGACTGACTCATAGAGGAAAACTTTTCTAAGATTTTGTAATCCAGTATTACATCATCCTCTTCTGTGTCCACCCAATTCTGCCACTCAGGATAGCATTGTAATCCACCTATCGCAAACAACAAGAGGAGGGTTTTTGATGCTGTCCTTTTCCAGGGACCTTGACCTGTCCTGTGATATTCCAGGATTTATAACACCAATAAATTTAGCATTTTGCTTTGAAGATCCAAAGTTCCCTAACTTTTACTTATCTGTGGGTTTGGTTCCTACTAGGGATTCTAAAGTAATCAGAGAGTGGGGAAGGTAAGATACAAAATTCGATGCTATTAATTGTCCCTAAGATTAATGTGAAGTCTCTGTAGTATGAGACCCTGAAACCCTAACTCTTGTCAGTGCCCTTTAGCCAAAGACCCCTAGGAATACACCTGTATTAAAACAAGTTGGGTTTATTTCTTGTTGCAGAGACAAAACATGCACCATAAGAACCATGGACTTCTTAGTAAAGAGAAGATGTTAGAAGGAAGACGTGGTAGGATTTATTGGGGTTTTGGTTTGGGTGGAGAGAATCTAAGGAAACAGACGTTGCTTTGGATTGGATGCTGCCAAGCAGTGGGGGCAATTTTATGACTGTGTATCTCAATCATAAAGAGGGCCCCCGAAAGGAATGATATGATGGTAACTGGTGTAAAAGAAAAAAAAAAAGCAGTCACTCATTTTAGTGGAGAGGGAGATGATTGGTGTTTTGTTGGTTGCCCATGACCTTGTTTTTGTCTCACCTTGTCATAGACTTAAACTATCTTGTCTGATGTTGATGTTCTGTGAGATTGTTTATGTCCAACAGGACAATAATATGGTCTAACTGTGAGGGTCAGATCAGTTTCTCACTCTTCTAGTATTCTCCAACCTAAAAATGTTATTCCTCTTTAAAAGTTCCAGTTAGTCAAAATTCCATAGGTGTCAAATAATTACAAATGAGATAACTTGTATTTCTATACTGAGTTTATATAATTCTTTGTAAAAGTCAGGGAACTTGCATTTATTTCTGAACTCATACAACTTTATTTCCATGAAGCACACAATTTCTATAAGGATTTTTGAACTAGTGAACTTGAGCTCCATCTCTACTCTTCCAGCTGGTTAGAAGAATATCCCAAATAAGGAACCACATTGTCTATATTGTCTTAGTTACTCTCTTACTAGATTTTTTTTTACTTAGATAGAGCCACTTTTAGCTAGTTTTTAATTATTTATGTGAATGTAGATGAATCAGTACACATCCTTCAAATAGTTTCCATTTTAATCCTTTTACAATATCTTAATGAAAATAAATGGGCAAAATTAAGATTTGCGACCATTCTTCCATTTACCCTATGAAGGCAAGATATCAGTAACTAGTCAATGCCATATTAAATGCACAGGTTAAATTCAGTACTTAGTAAGCACTCAGTACTTAGTAAGCACTCACTAATGTACTAGGCACGTTGGAGACACAATGGTAAACAAGTCAGAAATGATCATTGCCATTTTCTATTGGGAAGACAGACAATAAGGAAAAAAACTATTTAACAAGAAATAATAATCAAATAATTGCTGATTGTCAAAAATAAGCTGAAGGAAATAGGTTGCAGTGGTAGGGGATACTAGTGGGTCGTAGCTGCTTTAGTTAAGGTGGTCATGGAAGGCCTCTTTGAAGAGGGGCATTTGAGATCCGAAGAATGAAAAGGAAACAACCAGAGAAGGGGAGGATACCAGGTACAAAGGTGTCTACTACCTGTCTGATACCCTACCACTCTCCCTCTTATTCACTCTACATTGGACACACTGGCTCCTTACTGTTCCTTAGACTGACCAAGCACATTTCTGCCTGTGCCTAGAACACTCTTCCCCAGGCAGCCTCCAGGATCACTTCCTGAGTTCATTCATGTGTCTGTTCAGACGTTACTACAGTGTGATGGATCGCTTTTTTGTGGCCTTTCTAGCCATAGTCTTTTACTTGGGTGGGACTGTGAAAATAAGGCAGCTGTGGCCCACCAAGAAGATTGGTCACTTTTGCCTTAAAAGCGAGTCAATTCCAGAGCAGAGAGAGGATCCCACCACCACCAGGCAAAAACAACCAGGAGCAGAAAGCGTGTCCTTTGCACCTGGGATCCCTGCAGTGAGAAGCTCCTGGAACCAGAAGACAGAGGGAGAGAGAGCTCGAGAAGTAGTGGCAGAGAAACCATGGCAGGAGATGGCATAGTGGGCTTCCTAGCCCACAGAGCGAGAAAGCTGAGGCTGGCGGAGTAGGGTCCCTCTGGGTACTTATCGACAGAGCTAAAAGAGCTTTTTAACACTTGCCCGAGCAGGGCAGAGGCTGAAGGCCAGAGAGGCATGCCTGTGAGCATGGCTGGGAAGAAGCTGTCCTGATGGAAGAACTGTATCCTGAGTGTTTATGAACCTGAATTGTAACCTGTTACTTCCCCAGTAAACCCCATAATCGTACGTATTGTCTGTGAGTTCTGTGTGGCCACTGCAATGAATTATTGAACCCAGTAGAGAGTGCCATGGGAGGGATAGTTGGTGTCAGAATTGGTAAAGAGGGGCTGGAGAGAGGAGGCACGTCTGATCTGCCTCATAGGAATCAGGCTTGGGCTGCTGATCTTGATTCTCCTTCCTCCTTGTTAAGTTAAATAAGGTCAGACACCTCCCCTACACTATTTTTAAAGTTGGTGTCAGAAGCAGGATTCTTTGAAATGGCTCCAGACTCATGAAAGCATGGGACTTTGTAAGAGAAAGAATGAAGGGGTTTGGGAAGTGAAACTTTGGATTCTTAGATGGTTACTTTGGTTGTTACCTGTAATGGCTGAAAAGCCACAGCTGAAGTAGCCTCGGGCAAAGGCCAGGCCAGATAAGCAACATGATTGACAGGGGGTCAGCTTCTACTGGTTCCACCCAGCCAGAAGCCCAAGACCATATGCATATGAATGGGAAGATAATTAAGGGGTGAAGAAGATGAAACTAGAATGTTTTAAAAAGGGTTATGTGTTTAGGATTGTGTGTTTAATTTGAATGTACTATGGATATTGAATGTTTCTCCTACCTAATGTTGTAAAGCAGACCTAAATGTATGGTAGAAATGAATATTGAGTATTATAGATAGATTACAGAGAGTGTGTAACTCCTACTTCAGCTAATACTTGATTGGATATGCTAAAAGGGAACTAAGATTTGCCCAACAAAACACAGGCTGTTTGAGTGCAGTAGCCCTGTGTATACGTGAGCCCCACCAGAACCCTTTGGGAGTCATTAAATCTGCATTTTAAAAGACTTACAGAACCACCTAGAACTGCTGAGAGAAGATTTGCATTTGAAGGAAGGACCTGCAGATAAAAATAAAAAGTGACTGTTTTCCTTTTTGAATTCCTAGCAAGCTGTGTGCTGTTGGATGCTTTGAGGCATGAAAAGTCAGTGTCCATCACAAGGAGCCCCCTTCCAGCACTGGAAGTTAAAGGGGGCCGGCTAGTAGACAGCTTGGTCTGCTTGCTTGTGGTAACCACCTGGGTCCACTCATGATTGAAAGGGGGGGATGTGCAGCAATGAAGAGATGGTCTGAGTTTGGACATGTTCCATTGGCACCCGTTGACCTAGCCCACGGGGGCTAGGGATGAGAGAGAGAGGAAGGCTAGCTGGTCAGAAGTAAAGGGAGTTGTGTGGGCTTCTGAATTTAGGAGTGAAACCCGTCGATCTAGCCCAAGGGGGATAGGGATGGGAGAGTAAGAAAGGGCTGTCTGAAGTGCTGGGAGGTGTGTGAACTCTCGAGCCTAAGGCTGCTACCCATTGTGACCTAGCTTGGATGGCTAGGGATGAGCTGACCAGAACCCAACCGAATGAAGAGAAAGATCTTTGACACCGTGAGCTGGTGTATATTGCTGCAATTTGATGGCTTTTTCTGGACTGGACTTTGCTTATGGATGCAGATGCTCAAAGTTCCAATCGGAACTGAAGATTCTTAAAGATCAAGGAACATGCTTGTCTCCTTAGAGTACTGGTTTAATAGGGATGGGCAATTTAACCGTTGGCTATCTAAAACAGGGGAGATAAAGGCATGAAGCGGCTGGTTTACATGCTTTTGTGAGTGTGGTTACATTAAATGAGGGGGACTAGGGAGGATCCTCACTGAATAGATTCCTTTTTTCCTGATGGGTCTAGGGGAATAGAGGGTAGGGGAAGATGCTGACAGGATTATATGTTCATCTGTGAGTGTTGATTGTTAACAGGATTAATTATAATTGTAAAAACTAATTGTAGAAGCTGTAAATGTGAAAGAGTGGACTAAGGGGGCCAAATCTGAAGTACCTTAAAGGTTTTGCTACGCTAATACCTCATGAGGCTCAGAGCCAGGGAATAATCTTCTCTCAGTTAAATTTTATCAGACACCAGAGAGGGTGAAGCTGAGATGAACTACTGGAAAACCTGACCAGATCAGATGGACACCTGCAGCAGAACTGAATGTCTGGTACCTAAGTAACCTCACCCTTAGGGGTCTTTTTCCCTACTGAAGGACTAATTGCTAATGACTGTTTTGGACTGGTAAAATAATTGGGAGGGGGGAAGTTAATCCTTCAAGTATGATAGTACCATGGCTAGAGAAGCCAGGGGGTGGCCTGCGGTGCGATGGATCGCTTTTGTGTGGCCTTTCTAGCCATGGTCTTGTAACTCCCACACAAGTGATTGGATGGGACTGTGCAAATAAGGCAATTGTGGTCCACCGAGAGGATTGGTCAGTTTTGCCTTAAAAGAGAGTCAATTCCAGAGCAGAGAGATGATCCCACCGCCACCAAGGAAGAACAACCAGGAGCAGAGAGGGTGTCCTTTGGACCCAGGATCCCTGTGCTGAAAAGCTCCTGGAACCAGGAGACAGAAAGAGAAAGAGAGCTTGAGAAGTGGTGGCAGAGAAATGACCTCAGGAGATGGTGTGATGGGCTCCCCAGCCCCTGAGTGAGAAAGCTGAGTGCCTTTGGGCAGAAGCCTTGCTAGTAGAGTAGGGTGCCTCTGGGTACTTATCGGCAGAACTAAAAGAGCTTTGTAACACTTGCCCAGACAGGGCAGAGGCTGAGGGCCGAAGAGGCGTACCTGCGAGCACGGCTGGGAAGAGCCTGTTCTGGTGGAAGAATGTATCCTGAGCACTCCTGAACCGAAGTTGTAACCTATTACTTCCCTAATAAACCCCATAATTGTGAGTATTGTCTGTGAGTTCTGTGTGGTCATTGCAATGAATTATCAAACCCAGTAGAGAGTGCTGTGGGAGGGACAGTTGGTATCAGAATTGGTAAAGATGGTGGAGAGAGGAGGCGTGTCTGACCTCCACCTCATAGGAGTTAGCCTTGGGCTGCTGATCTTGATTCTTCTTACCCCTTGTGAAATTAAAGGAGGTCAGATACCACCCTCACGCCGCCATTTTTACAGTTACCGTATATGAGGCCTCCCCTGATCACATGCTCTTTTCTTCCACTTTGTCATTTATTACAGCCTGGCAGAGTATGTATTTGCTTATTTATAATCCATCTCCCGCCACCAGAAGGCAAATTCCCTGAGAGCAGAACTTAGTCTCTTTTGTTTATTGCTGTATCTTTGGTGCTATATCCCCTGTGTCTAGAGCTCTACCTGACAATCCACAATTATGTGATGAAAAAATAAGTGGATATAAATGGTCCTGATTGTGGACAGAGCTTGGGAACTTTAGTAACTGTCAGAGGTCAGAATGGCTGAGGATTAAGTGAGGACAGACTGAAATGAGATAAAATTGTGGAAGAAGGAGGCTTTGCCCAATAGTGCACCTCAAGCTATGATAATGAGTTTGGATTTTATTCTAATCCAGTAGGAAGTAATGAAAGATTTTTGACAGGGGAGTAAATTGAAGGTTTCTCTGGCTGTGTGGGAGTGGATTATAGGACGACAGGGTGAATTACGTGTACAGTTATGAGTTGAAGAGTTCAACTAAATAATCTCTAAAATTTTATATTTAAACTAGCCCATTCTCATTCAGCCACCCATCTTAAACTTACAGATTTTATAAATGTGTTATCTATATTTCTAACTCTTTAATAGAAATACTGTAATCGGCAGAACCAAGGATATAATCATTTCTATACCATTAAGACCTTCCTCCAGGTTAACACTGCTGACATGAGTAATATTTCTGGTTACTTAATCAGCTCTGAAACTACCTATTTATATAATTATCTATATCACATTTTAGATCTGTTCACAGGAACATCATAAGATACTTTCTTAATGCTTCACTGAAATCAAGATTAATTAAGTTTATCCCATTCCCCCTGTTGTTGTTCGTCGGTTCCAACTCATAGCAACCCAGTGCACTACAGAACAAAACACTGCCCGGTCCCGCACCATTCTCAGAATCATTGCTATGTTTGAGTCCATCGTTGCAGCCACTGTGTCAATCCATCACTTTGAGGGTCTTCCTCTTTTTCACTGACCCTCTACCTTACCAAGCATGATGTCCTTCTCCCAAAACCGATCCCTCCTGATAACATGTCCAAAGTACGTGAGATGAAGTCTCGCCATCCTCACTTCCAGGGAGCGCTCTGGCTGTACTTCTTCCAAGATAGATTTGTTCGTTCTTTTATCAATCCACAGTATATTCAATATTCTTTGCCAACACCATAATTCAAAGGCATCAATTCTTCTTTGGTCTGCCTTACTCATGTCCAGCTTTTGCATGCATATGAGGCTATTGAAAAGACCATGGCTTGTTCCAGGCACACCTTAGTCCCTAGTGACCATCTAATTAGCTCTTTCAAAAGATGAAATTAGGTTAATTTAATGTGGCATATTAAGGATTCCATGCTGGCTTCTCATGACCACTGATTCCTTCTATAAGTGTTCAAAAACCATCTGTTTAATAATTTGCTCTAAAATTTTGCTGAGATTTATTTTTATTTAACAAATACAACACTTCATAAATGCAAGTTCAGTTAATCTCATGTAATTATTATTTTCACTTCCATTTTACAGATGAGAAATTGAGGCACAGAGAGAGGTTAAATAATTTTCCCAAGGACACATAGTTAATAAATGGCAGAGATGGGATACAAACTGGCAGTTTGGCTATAGAATCTGTGTGCATTAAGCACTAAAACTGTTAGTTCAGTGATATATAGCTTTGGAAATCCTCCACACCTCTCTATATTCTCTGTCTTATACCCCTCCCCATCCATCTCCTTTTTGAGAAACAGAATAATACTTTCCCATTTCCATTATCTTAAAACTTTCAGAGTATTCATTGACTCTACCCAGAATCCCCTTACTTGACTTGGTTATATCCCAAAAGCTCCCCATCACTTCCAGTTCACAAAACAGTGTTTCTTTGAGGGTATGAATGATGTGGATATTAACTATTCCCCAGCTTTCTTTCTGGTATTTCTGCGATACATTATTGATCTGTCTTAAAAATAATCATTCTTTTATTTTAGGAGAATTTGAATTACAACAAATGTGCAGATACTTGAAGTCTCCTACCACTAACAGGACCACTTTGTGCCAGCTTTTGTGTTTCTGAAATTAGGAGAGTTTCATCTTTATTCTGCATTTGGACAGCCTATCCTATTACTTTAGTTTCTCTCCCCTTTTATCTTCACCAAAATGCTTTTTTCTCATCCTTAGGATCACAGATTGCCATATACTTGTATATCATCTTCACATCAAGCACTAATTCAGTCTTTTCCCTTTGATCTTTCAAGATCTATACCCTTCTATTGTTGTAAAAAAAAAAAATCATGAGTTCCATCCTTCATGTCTTGATCATACATTCTTAATAATCATTCCTTTGTTGATACTAACAGTTGGGAATTTAATGTCCCCTCTTTGCCTTCTTTTACCCGTGTTATTGAACAGGAGAAGTATTGTCATAATTGAGAATATCTCACACTGCAGCTCATTTAAGTGGCTCCAAGAAAGAATTTGTTCTAATATCCCGTGGTACTTAACGGACTCTGCATTTTAAGACTGATGAGTCTGTGGGAGAAAGAGGTTTTAAACTTTTATTAGAAGAGATGATTCAGAAGCAATCACAAGAAAGCAACATTAGGACAAAATTGCCTATCAATGGTAAGTAATTATATAAAAATGTTAAAGCAGGTACCCTATAAGCCTTGAAGTAGAACCCGGGGGACCACTGGTTTAAGGGAAGTCACCCTGCCCTAATACTAAAAGCAGCCTAACTTCATTTCAAGTCATTTCTTAAGGCATCAGACTTTGGTAGTTCTTGGAGGATCATCTGAGGTAAGTGAGTTAATAGGTGTGTGTGCACATTATTTCTAAACACAAAAGTCAATCAGTTGCTATTTAGAAGTTCCAGTGAGACCTTCAAACTGAAAAAAAAAGTAGAGCTTGTTGGGTTTCCACACCTCTGTTACCATGTCTCTTTTACTAAGTAACCATCCCTTCCCCAATAAAAGCTGAAAAAGAGAATGTTTTAGCTGAACCTGTGTTAGCTTCTCTGTATAAAATAGGAGCAACTTTAATGATTTTCTGACTTACCCTACCTACTTTGAAGCCAGAATCTCATCAGTTGTGCTTGAGATAATAAAATCTAATGAATTTGTTAGGGGGAGATTTTCTCTTGATTAGAGTGTAATTCTGGGCAGAATTCTAATAATCAACTTGCAGTGAAAAGCTCTTTTTGATGTCAGTTTATTTTTCTTAAGACAGAGGAATGAATGAGCTCTCTGAAAGAGCCCTTGATGTGAACCATAGACTGGTGAGCCGCATCATCCTATAGGTGAGATTTTGAATTGTTTAGGAATGCTCTCCTAATGGGCCCTTCTTCTGTCTGCATTGCTTTTATCTTTCCATCTCTACATGTCTAAGCTGACCTTTGATTCTCTGGTAAAATGCTTAAGCTGCCTTATTTCTTTTTTGTAAGAATATTAAATACTAAGAAATAAAATATTGCTATTACACACATATACAAACAGCCCAAAAGTCTAAGAGTGACTGCACATCCTGATTTTTATAAAGGTATGTATAATAATATTTCAGTTAACTTAACTGATCCACTCATTTTAAAAGCAATAGAAGTCCTAACAGCTGCACACTGTAATTTTAGGGATGTTCCTGTGTGATGCCAGGGCTCTGGGTATGTTCAAGGGCCCACAGTGGTGTAGCCTGCTCTCATCACAGCACAAGAAACATTGAGCATTAAGTTCCCACCGATAGTCCTCATCTTGGAAATGAATGAATATATTGACTTGATGAAACTTCCTGCGTTTTACAAATACACTTATCACTAATAGTTTTTAACTTTAAAAGCTGCTTCCTGCTTCTATGTCTTTCTTTAATAAGTAACTAAAAACTGTCCTCCCAGTTTCCCTATCTATAAAATAGAGATAATGCTGTCTTAATATTATTGTCACATCAGTCTCTTACCAGAGCACCTAGAACATATGGTTGATCAATAACTGTGAGTTCCCTTCCTCCTTGCTCTTCTCTACTGATTGATCATCACACCTACTCCCAAAGTACATGGTTAAAGTTTTAAAGAATTTTAAAGAATATCTTTTAAAAGAATTTTTTTTTTATTTTATTTCATCTGAATCTTGGTCTCAATGTAATATTGACACATCTGAAAACTTTCCTCAGAGAAGGTCTTAGCTTGATTTTTTTTTTTGTTTTAATGAAGAGAAGTTTATTTCCTCATAGTCAGAGTAGGCTAAAAGTCCAAATTCAGGGCATCAGCTCCAGGGAAAAGCTTTTTCTCTCTGTCAGCCTTCTCATCAGTGTTCCCCCGGACTAGGAGCTTCTCGTCTTGGCGCAGGGACCCCAGTCCAAAGGACGCGCTCTGCTCCGGGCACTGCTTTCTTGATGGTATGAGGTCCCCCTGTCTCATTGCTCACTTCTGTCTTTTATACCTCAAGAGATTGCCTCGGGACACAATCCAGTCTTGTAGATCAGGTCCTACCTTACTAACACAACTGCCACCCATCCTCCCTCATTAACATCATAGAGGCAGGTTTACAACATACAGGAAAATCACAGAGTACCAGGAATCATGGCCTAGCCAAATTGATACACAAATTTTTGGGAGAACATAATTCAAATCATGACATTCCACCCTTAGGCCCCCCAAAAATCACATCCTTGCAACACGGAAAACATATTCACCCCATCGTATCATAGCAAAAGTCTTAACTCTAAGTCCAAAATCCAAAAATTCCTCTTTATCTGTGAAATCTAGAATACAAGTCATCTGCTTCCAAAGGTACAATGGTAGAACAGTCACAGGCTAGACATTTCCATTACAAATGGGAGAAACTGGAGGGAGAGAAGGGATAACAGGCACCAACAAGTCAGCAGAACACATTACATTAGCCCTCAAGGCTTTGTAAATAATCCTCTGTTCTCTGAGACAATTTACACAATGGCCCTGCCCTCCAGACTCTAGGTATTGGCCACAGTCTCTGGATTCTGAGTGGAGGCCCATCAGTCCCGGGCTTCAGCTCCGCCTTCCAGGCCCACTGGGACAGCAACTCTGCTCCCTTGTTTTAGGCGCACCATTCTCCTACTCCATCTGAATGACATCTCCACCATTAGAAACACCAGAAGCCATTGCTCCACCCTTTGAAAGCCCTAAGGTCATGGCCATACCTTTTGAGACTGAAGCAGCTTGGCTTCTTGTGTCCCTTGTCTCTTCAGCTTCTGCTTCTGTTTCCTGTGGCCTCTTGGCTCTCGGGCCTCATGCCCACATCTGCCCTGCTGGGGCAAGTGTTCCAAAGCTCTGTAGCTCCACCTGTATAAGTGCCTGGAGGCACCCCACTCCTCCAGAAAGCCTCGTGCACACAGGCACTCAGCTCTCTCGCTCTGTGGGTCGGCAAGCCTAGCTCCACTGATAAGTGCCCAGAGGCACCCCACTCCACCAGGAAGCCTCCTGCACACAGGCACTCAGCTCTCTCGCTCTGTGGGTCGGCTCCAGCGCCGTCTTTCACCGGTCTCCTGGTTCTACTGCTGTTGGTTCTCTGCCGCTGCCGCTTCTCTGCTGCTGTAGGTTCTCTGCTGCTGCTGGTCCTCTGTCACTGCCGTATGTCTATGCATTCACAGTTTTAAAACCACTTCCACATTTTAGGTATCTGTTAGAGCAGCACCCAGCTCTCTTGGTACCAAATTCTGTCTTAGTTATCTAGTGCTGCTACAACAGAAATACCAGAAGTGGATGGTTTTAATGAAGTTTATTTCCTCATAGTCAAAGTAGGCTAAAAGTCCAAATTCAGGGCATCAGCTCCAGGGGAAGGCTTTTTCTCTCTGTAGGCCTTCTCATCAGTGTTCTCCCGGACTAGGAGCTTCTTGGTGCAGGGACCCCGCTCCAAAGGACGTGCTCTGCTCCTGGCACTGCTTTCTTGATGGTATGCGGTCCCCCTTAGCTTGATATTTTTAATGCTGGTCTCCCAGAAATCGTGAGATGGTTGACACCATTTGCACAATGGTCCATAGCTAAGTAATGAATAGATACAATGTTTCAGGGTACTAAACTATTTTTTATAATAAAAGTATCTGCTCAAATAACTTGGCAAATGGGAAACCTCAATGAATCAAAACCTCATTTTCTTTATCATCACCCAATTAGTATTTTTGATAAAGATGAATGACAAGAAAATATCCTTATTAGAGCAGTTTTCAAACTTTCGTGTGCTCAAAATTACATGGGGAGTTGGCTATAAGTGGAATTTTCCAAATTTTCATTCTTAATTTTAATGCCCATGCCAGATTTAATGCGTGTAGTCCATAGACTTTTTTTGAGAAGCATTGCATTAGGGAGTAAAGTAAATATAACTTTCTGAATAACTTTCAGTGATCACTATATAAGCATGTAATATCATAGAAAGTATAATGGTATGGTTGTAATAACTTGCAGAATCATGACCTTGAGGCATCATAAATTTTGTCAAAGAAATTCTACATCATATTTTGTTTGCTGTTTTTAAGGTAAGGAAGTAGATGCTTTAAAATTGTTCTCAAGCATTGAAGTAACTAATGACAGAGAAGACTCCATTTTTCAAGAATTCAAGATAAAGATTTTAATATAGGTTAAAAATTTCAGGGAATATATTTTTTAGTAATTTTGAAAAAATTATTGTGGCTTCATTAAAAGTGGTATCTATTTCCCTCTCCCTTTTCTTATGACAAGTACTATCACAGACAGCCTCGTAATAGGAAAAAGTTACCTCTTGCAAAACATAGAAAGTAAGATTTGATACCAGTGAAAGCTGTGTATACTCACCCTGGCTTCTCACATTTTCCTCCTAATGATGATCTATCATTGTTGCATCTGGAAAAACCCGTTGAACTAGGTCAGTATGAATAACTCTTTTCCAGATTTTGAACTTGCCAGTTTATATCTTCTTTTTTTTTTAATTGTTGTAATTAAATGAAGTTTACATTTCAAGTTAGTCTTCCATACAGAAATTTTTTTTCTTTTTTTTTTCTTTTACATACATTGTTATGAGACCCCAGCCACTCACCCCATTCTGCGACAGCACACTCCTCCCCTCTGCCCCTGATTCCCCATGAACATTCAACCAGCTCCTAACTCTCTCTGCCTTCCCCTCTCACCTCTGGACAGAAGTGGCCCCTTTGGTCTCTTGTATCTACTTGACTAAGAGGCACATTCTTCACTTTGTGTCCCACAGTCCAGTCCAATCCCTGTCTGAAGAGATGGCCTCGGAAATTGTTTTAGTTCTGGGGTGATAGCGGGTCCAGGGGCCATGCTTTCTGGGGCACCTAGAGTCTCAGTCAGACCATTAAGTCTGGTCTTATAGAATTTGAGTTCCGCATCCCATCATTCTACTGCTCCATCAGGGACCCTCTGTTGTGTTCTCTGTCAAGACGTTCATTGGTGGTAGCTGGGCACCATCTAGTTCTTCTGGTCTTAGGCTGATGAAGTCTCTGGTTTATGTGG
>NW_004444048.1:7526294-7547672 GCF_000243295.1 Trichechus manatus latirostris | reverse complement strand
TTGTCTAATTCTGAAATTTTATTGTTAATCTTCTGGATTTCTGATTGCTGTCTCTCTATGGATTCTTGCAGCCTATTAAACTTGGCATTATGTTCTTGAATAGCTTTTTTAAGTTCTGCTATTGCTTTTTCTGTATGTTCCCTGGATGTTTCTTCATTCTGTAGAATTTCCTTTCTAATTTCTAGAAGAGTTCTGTATATTAATCTTCTGTATTTTGCCTCTGGTAATTCCAAGAAGTTCTCTTCCTCCAGAGAATTTATTAATTCTTTATTTTGGGAGCTTGCTGAAGCCATCAAGGACTGCCTCTTTATGTGACTTGATATTGACTGTTGTCTCTGAGCCATCAATAATTTATTATAATTTTATCTTGTGTTTGTTTAGTGAGACCTAGCTTCTTATTTTGTTTTGATATGCCCAAATAGGCTGCTCATGTGCACTAGTGTGATTTTTGTCACCTTTGAATCTCTAACGTCCTGTCACCAGGTCATTAGTTCTGTAACTAAGTATGTGCACACAGGAGTCCATTAAATTTTCCTATATGGGTTCAGCTCGGGTGTTCAGGCAGTTGGCCACCAAGTGTGTGTTGCAGGCTCTCACCCCCAGTCCTAGAGAGGCATGGGTGATTGGTGCAGGCACTGGACTCTGGCTGTGGTAGGGGATCACGTGCTGAGCCAGGCAGGGGGCCGATGGCTGCCCCTGAGAGTCTGAAAGGAAGGCGTGTCCCTATTCTCTAGGGTAAGTAGGTAGGTGATTTTTGCAGCCAGACTATGAGCACCCCACTCTTTTGGCTGTAAAGACTCAAGGCACCACTTTTTTGGACTCCTGTAGCAGGTGACTAGGTGCTTTAGGTGATACCACCAGTCCTCAAGCCCCTTGCTGCAGATCGATAAAAGTGCCTACTTAAGGGGCAGGGCTGTTTCGAGGGTCACAAAGCTGCCAGTTCACATGTGAAGCAGTTGAAGTTAAACTTCAGATGTTTGCCCTGTTGTACTGTGGTAGTGAGGACTAACACTGTTGAGATGGGTCCTCACAAGTCTATACAAGGGTGTAAGGCACTCAGAGTCTGTGGACCCCTTATATCTGTGCCTAGCAAAGGATCTGCGCCGACCCTGTGTTCCTGGCTTAGGGGAGCCAGTAGCTTATTTGTTCCCTCTCCAAGGCCAGGAGAATGGGTCAGGGTGCCTTTTGGGATGTACTTCTGGCCCAGCAGACTCCCAGTGCAGAGCGTGAAGGGAGGAGGTAAAAGGGAGAGAGGTTTTTCCCAGATGGGCTTTTTTTTTTTTCTTTTAATCCCCACGAAAGGTTGCACACGTGTACTTATCTCAGCCACTTGGGAGCTGCTTTTCACTGGTTCAGAGTGTCCAAGCAGAATCTCTGCTGCCGGGTCTCTCTCAGTGTGGAAACTGCTTCCTGAGCACATGCACGGCACAGCTGTTTGCCTGCTTCATTGTGGACCGGCATGGCTGCGGTGCTGCAGTTTCACCGCCGTGGCTCTGGCGCTCTTCGCTTCTTCCAAACCGTCTCCCTCTCCCCTATCACTCAGACAGATTCCTCAACTTTGCCTTGTTCAGGGCTCCTAGATATTCATATAGAATCAAATCACTTGTTTTTCCAGGTCTTTGTTGTAAGAGTGATATAGGAAGCGTCTAACTACTCCGCCATGTTGGCCACGCCCCCAGTTTATATCTTCTTTCTTGCCTTAGAAGTAATGTATGTGCTTCTGAAGTTAAA
This sequence comes from Trichechus manatus latirostris, assembly GCF_000243295.1. Classification (NCBI taxonomy): domain Eukaryota; kingdom Metazoa; phylum Chordata; class Mammalia; order Sirenia; family Trichechidae; genus Trichechus; species Trichechus manatus. The sequence goes on along the minus strand of NW_004444048.1, from coordinate 7,545,941 downwards.
TGATTATTTAAAAACTTTGTTATTCTAAGCTACTGTCTCTAAAAAGGTGAATTAACCTGCATAAACACTGAATAAATATTTCACTTGTATGTGTTCTTAGTTGATGTAGGTCCTGGGAAGATTTCAAAGAAATGGCGTTTTTAACTTGGTCCTGTTTATTCTTCTGACTTTCTTTCTGTCCTGTGGGGTTAACCTAAACATTTAGAACAGAATTTTGAACCATCAGACATTCAGTTTTCTTTACCTTCATGGCTTAGTAAAATATTGTTCTTCCTTAATGGTTTGTTAAAGGTAATATGAAAGTTTAGTGAGGAATTGTTAATCCTGGTTTTGTCATGTAGTAGTCATGAGATCTTGAGCAGGTTATTTAACTTCTCTGAGCCACACTCAGCTTTATCATCTGTAGAATGGGAATAATAGTACCTACCTTCCTAGCACAGGTGAACATTCAATGAGAAAGTATGTTAGGGGAAATGTAATAAGGCTGTGGATAAGGCCCTACTCTCACATGCTCCCCTTTTCCATGGAATCACAGGATTCAGCAAAGGTTTCCCACTTTACTCCAGCTCTCTCCTGTGTTTCTGCATTCTTCAACTTCTCCCCTGCCTCACTCCCTTTCTCTGTCTTTTCACTGCATCCATCTTGCAAACCCCATCATGGTTCAATCCATCATTTACTTTCTGTGCTTTTTAACCAGGTCGGTGAGAGTGCTTCTTCACCTTGGCTGCAAATTATCATCACCTGGTTTGGTTTTTAAACCAACTAGGCCAGGCTGCATTTTGGACCAATTAAATCATGATCTCGGGAGTGGAGACCTGGCATCAGTATTTTTTTTCCACCTCATCCTGCTTTATTATTATATATGCATATGTGACCATGTGTGTATGTATACATATAGTTATAATTCAACTTTATTTCCATAGCACAAGTGAATCTAATTTTTTGTTTAATTTTATTGTGATGTAATATATATAACAAAACATTTGCCATTTCAACCATTTTTGTGCGTACAATTCAGTGATATTAATTACATTCACCATGTTTTGCAGCCATCACCACTATCTGTTTCCAAACGTTTTCATCACCTTTAACAGAAATTCAGTATCCTTTAAGCAATACCTCCTGATTACCCCCTCCCACTTGCCCCTGGTAACCACTAATAAACGTTGGGCTCTATGCATTTGCCTATTGTAGATATTTCATATAAGTAGGGTCATACAATATTGGCTCTTTTGTATCTGATTTATTTGACTTTGCATGATGTTTTCAAGGTTCTTCCATGTCATAGCATGTACCAGGACTTCATTTCTCTTTATAGCTGAATGATATTCTATTGTATGCATTCAACTCGACATAAGCACATTTGGTTTTGGTTTGGTATGCACGTACCACATTTTATTCATTCATCTGTTGATGGACACTTGGGTTGTTTCCTCTTTTTGGTTATTGTGAATAATGCTACAGTGAACATTGGTGTACAAATATCTGTTTGATTCTCTGTTTTCAGTTCTTCTGAGTAAATAACTAGGAGTGTAATTGCTGAGATATATGGTAATTCAATGCTTAACTTTTGGGGGAATGCTTTATTTTTAATTAAAAGACTTTTTTGTTGAGATAATTGTAGATTCACATGCAGTTGTAATAATATGACGAGATTCCATGCACCCTGTACCCAGTTTCTCCCAATGGTAAAATCTTATAGTATATTGGCATTGATAGAATCAAGATATAGAACCTGTTCATCACCACAGGGATCCCTAGTGTTGCCCTTTTATAGTCATATCTGCCTCCCTCCTCCCCATCCCACCCACTTCCCTGAACCCTGGCAACCACTAATCTTTTCTCCCATTTCTACAATTTGGTCATTTCAAGAGTATTATATAAATGGAATCATCTAGTAATGTAACATTTTGGGATTGACTTTTTCACTCAGCATAGTTCCCTAGAGATGTATCCAAGTTGTTCTGTGTATTAATAGTTCCCTTTTATTGCTACGTAGTATTCCATGGTATGGATGTACCACAGTTTAACTATTCATCTGTTAAAGAACATCCAGGTGTTTTCAATTTTTGGTTATTGCAATAAAGCTGCTATGAACATTCGTGTACAAATTTTTGTGTGAATATAAGTTTCATTTCTCTAGAATAAATATCCAAGAGTGCAATTGCTGAGTTGTATGGTAGTTGCATGTTGTATTTTATAAGAAACTTCCAAACTGTTTTCCAGAATCATTCTACCATTTTACATTCTCACCAGCAATGTGAGTGATTTACTGTTTCTCCATCTTCACTAGCATTTATAGTTATCATTATTTTTTTTTAGCCATTCTTATATGTGTGTAGTGATATATCAATGTGGTTTTAATTTGTATTTTCATAATGGCTAATAATGTTGAACATCTTTTCATATGTTCATTTGCCCTCTATTTGTGAAATGTCTCTTCATATTTTTTGCCTGTTTTCTAATCGGATTGTTCTTTTCTTATTGTGGAGTTTTGAGCGTTTTTTTAAATGTAGTTTAGTTATTAGTCTTTTATTGAATACGTGGTTTGCAAATATTTTCTCCTAGTCTATGCCTTCTTTTCATCCTCTTAACAGGGTATTTCACAAAGCATGGTTTTTAATTCTGAAGAAGTATGATTTCTTTTTTTGTTTTTTTTTACTGTGCATTCTGCATCAAGTCTAAGAATTCTTTGTCCAGACCTAGATCCTAAAGGTTTTTTTCCTATGATTTTTCTAAAAGTTTTACATTTTACATTTAAGTTCATGATCCCTTTTGAGTTAATTTTTGGTGAAGTTTAGGTCAAGGTTCTTTCTTTCTTTTTTGCCTGTATATGTCCAGTTGCTCTAACACCATATGTTGAAAAGTCTGTCGTTCTCCCAGTGAACTGCTTTTGCACTTCTGTCAGTTGAACATATTTGTATGGGTCCATTTCTTTTTTTTTTTTTCTTTCTTTCTTTTTTTAGTTGTACTTTAGATGAAGGTTTACAGAACAAATAGTTTCTTATTAAACAGTTAGTACACTTATTGTTTTATACAAAGGTTAACAAGCCCATGACATGTCAACACTGTCCCTTCTCAACCTTGGGTTCGCTATTACCAGTTTTCCTGTCACCTCCTGCCTTCTAGTCCTTGTCCCTGGGTTGGTGTGCCCCATTAGTCTTGTTTGTTTTATGGGGCTGTCTAATCTTTGGTTGAACTATGAACCTCAGGAGTGACTTCATTACTGAGCTAAAAGGGTCTCCGGGGGCCATACTCTCAGGGTTTCCCCAGTCTCTGTCAGGCTAGTTAAGTCTGGCTTTTTTTGTGAGTTAGAATTTTGTTCTACATTTTTCTCCAACTCTGTCTAGGACCCTCTGTTGTGATCCTCGTCAGAGCAGTCAGTGGTGGTAGCCGGGCACCATGTAGTTGTACTGGACTCAGTCTGGTGGAGGCCGTGGTATTGGTCCATTTCTGGGATCTCTGTTCTGTTGATCTATGTGTCTATCCCTCCACCAATACCACTGTGTCTAGATTACTGTAGCTGTGTACTAGGTTTTGTATCAGGAAGTGATTCGTCCCAATTTATTTTTCTTTTTAAAGATTTTTTAAGCTATTCTAGGGCTGTGCCTTCCTACATAAATTTTAAAATAAGCTTATCTAAGTCTTCAACAAACATTGCTGTGATTTTGATAAGAATTACATTAAACTTACAGATAAATTTGGGGAGAATTGATATCTTTACTATGTTGAATCTTCTAATTCACGAACATAAAATGCCTCTTCACTGATTTAGACCTTTTAAAAAAAATTATCAGCATTTTGTAATTTTCATCATATAGATCCTGTACCTGTTTTGTTGTTTATACTTAAGTACTTCATTTAGAGCAATTGCAAATGGTATTCTGATTTTAATTTTGGGTCCTACATAAAATGCAATTGTCTTCTGTGTGTTCATCTTGTATCCTGTAACTTATTGGGCCTGGCATCAGTATTTTATGAAGTTCTCCTGGGAATTTCAATGTGTAATCAAAGTTGAGAACCACTGCTCCAGAGAAATATCAGTGGTGAGGTCTGGTACCCTAAGAAAACTTGTGATCTTCAGCTTCAGTACCATTCAGCAATCCTCATATACATTCTTGCATGGTTCCTTCTTCCACAGTAGTTATTACTTCAGCCCCTCTGTCCTTATCCTTCTGCCTCTGCCTCCTTTTCCTGTCTTCCAAGGATGACCTTGATTTCCACTTGGCACCAATGGTTGTCAACAAGAACCTGAAAATTTCTGCTCCTCTTCTCTCTTTACATGTTTAATAACTTATCTGTACCCATTCATTTCTCCTTTACAATGGTAAGATGGAGAGTTGTCCTTTTTCCCTTTAAAGATAATCAATTTTCCACCTATGATTCCTGTGCCCCCACCACCACTCCACCATGTCCGACATGTGCATCATGTGAACATATTTCTTTCTTTACTACTCTGTATGTTTGTATTTAAATATTGTCAATAATAGTAAGTTTATAAGTTTTATTTTATCCTATATTTTCACTTAAAATTATTAGCATTGCTTCATATTGTTAAAGACTCTGAAAATATACAATAGCCAAAAAGTGGAAACAACCTAAATGCCCATCAATAGATAAACAAAATTCAATACATACAATGGAATACTACTCAGCCAGTAGAAGAAATGAAGTCTTGATACATGCTACAGTATGGATGGAGCTGCTAAGTGAAATAAGTGAATCACAAAAGGACAAATATTGTATGACCTCATTTATATAAAAAGACAAGAAAAGACAGAAGTATAGAGGAAAAAGTTTATTAGTGGTTACCGGGGTAGGAGGGAAAGAGAAAGGGGGGTTAACTGTGGATGGAAATATCACATTGATTAAGAGTAGGGTTGCACAACCAGTTATTGTAATTGCTGTCAATAAGTTATACACCTGTAAAAAGTTGAATTGGCAAAAGTTGTGTGATAAATATATTTACAATGATGACCTCCCCACCCCCACCCCCCCAAAAAAAGAGTAGCTGCTGAGGCTGCTTATGTACAACCAAAAACCTCATGGGATTTGGTATCTTGGTTTGGAGGTTTAAGGTCATGGTTTCATGGGACATCCCAGTTAATTGGCCTAATAACATATTTAGTGCTTCTGTTCTGCCTCCTAGTTTGATGCATAGTGCCTGGGGTCTTAAAAGCTTGCATGAGGCAGTCCAAGATACAATTGGTCTATATTCACCTAGAACAACAGAGGAAGAAGGAGAGTAAGGAATAGGAGGAGGATATGGAATGTGTGGCTAATTGCCTACGTGAACAACTGCCTCCTTTGCCTTGAGACCAGAAGAACTGGTTGGTGCCAACTACCATTATTGAAAATTTGATCAAAGATTCCATAGGAGAATCCTGATCAAAAGGGGGAGAATATAGAACAGAATTTCAAAATCTCATGGATTCCAGACTTCCCTGGAACCATAAAGGTTGGATGAACCTCTGAAACTGTTGCCCTGAGATAATATTTAAACTTTAAACCTGAAGTCTTCTCAAAACCAAACACTAGTTTAGCTTAACTAGTAAAAAAAAAAAAAAAAAAAAAGAAAGTCTGCCTTGAGCATTATGCTCTTTTAAGAACTATCTGTATGAGCTCAAATTGAAAACAGCAACTCATCAGATTAGATAGAAACCTTAGGGGACCGTGAATTTACGTTAATAGGGGAGGAACAACTCAGAAACAGAGGGTGAGAATGGTTATACAACTGGAAGAATGTAATCAATGTGAATAAATGTACATGTAGAAACTATTGAAGTGGTGTATGTTTTGCTGTGTATATTCTTAACAACAACAAAATAAACAAAATTTTATATAAGAAAAAGTCTCTGAAGCTCCAGAGACACATTCAAACTCTCTGAGGGACTGAAGTACTGGGCTGAGGGCTGTGGGGACCATGGTCTCAGGGAACATCTAGCTCAATTGGCATAACATAGTTTATAAAGAAAATGTTCTACATTCTACTTTGGTGAGTAGCATCTGGAGTCTTAAAAGCCTGTGAGTGGCCATCTAAGATACTCCACTGGTCTCACCCCTTTGGGAGCAAGGGAGAATGAAGAAAACAGACACAAGGGAAAGATTAGTCCAAAGGACTAACGGACCACAATTACCACAGCCTCTACCAGACTGAGACTAGTACAACTAGATGGTGCCTGGCTACCACCACTGGCTGCTCTGACAGCGATCACAATAGAGGGTACTGGACAGAGCTGGAGGAAAATGTCGAACAAAATTCTAATTCACAAAAGAAAAAAAAACAGACTTACTAGCCTTACAGAGACTGGAGAAACCCCGAGAGTATTGCCACCAGACAACCTTTTAGCTCAATAATGAAGTCACTCCTGAAGTTCATCCTTCAGGACAGGCCCATGAAACAAAATGAGACTAAAGGGGTACACCAGCCAAGGGGCAAGGACTAGAAGGCAGGAGGGGACAGGAAAACTGGTAATAGAGAACCCAAGGTCAAGAAAGGAGAGTGTTGACATGTTGTGAGGTTGTTAACCAATGTCATAAAACAATTATGTGTACTAACTGTTTAATGAGAAGCTAGTTTGTTCTGTAAACTTTCATCTAACGTACAATAAAAAAAAAAGGCTCTGAAAATATAATTTTAATTACTACATTGGAGCCTTGCCATAATTCTTGTAAAAATAAGTTGTTTTATTTTTTTATTTAGGTAACGCTGGATTCACCATCCTTGTTTATATGCTTCTCTGTGTCTAGAATTGCCTTAAGGTAAATTTTTACAGAACTTGCTGGATTTAGAACTGGAATATTTTTAAGATTCTTGACATATTTCTAAATTATAGACTCTGCTTGGTAGGTAAAAATTGGTACATTTTTAAAAATAAGGCTATTTGTCAGTATCTGTTAATTTTAAATGTGAGTATCCCATAGTCCAGCAATTCTACATTACAGGAATGTTGGCACAAATGCACATATTTGTGATCTGGGATGCTTGGTACAGCTTATGGGAAAAAAAATGAAAATAGTCTAAATGTTAACCAATGAGATTTTAGAAATTGTGGTACATTCAATATCTGAATATTGCATGCTATTAAAAAACAATGATGAATTGGATTTATATACAATGACATGAAAGATGATCATAATCCAGTAAAAGAAAAAAATGATAAGAAAAAAGGCCAATTAAAAAATATATGTTGATGGAAGAAAAATATTGTAGCCCATGGAGGTACGGCAGAAAATGATATGATAGAATATCTTAGTTATCTAGTGCTGCTATAACAGAAATACCACAAGCAGATAGTTTTAACAAAGAGAAATTTATTCTGTCACAGTCTAGTAGGCTAGAAGTTCAAATTCAGGGTGTCAGCTCTAGGGGAAGGCTTTCTCTTCTCTGTCAACTCTGGTGGAAGGTCCTTGTCTTCCATCTTCCCCTGGTCTAGGAGCTCCTCAGCACAGGAACCTCTGGTCCAAAGGACGTGCCGTGCACCTGGCGCTGCCTTCTTGGTGGTAGGAGATCCCTATGTCCCTGCTCGCTTCTCTCTTTTACATCTTGAATGAGATTGGCTTAAAACACAGTCTAATCTTGTAGATTGAGTCCTGCCTCATTAACATAACTGCTGCATATCCCACCTCATTAACATCATAGGGGTAGGATTTACAACACATAGGAAAATCACTTCAGATGACAAAGTGGTGGACAATCACACAGTACTGGGAATCATGGACTAACCAAATTGACATACAGTTTTGTGGGACACAGTTCAATCCATAACAATAGAGCAATGGTTATCTGTGAAAGCAGCATAGCATAGTGTTTTGCAACCAGTTGCCACACGTGCAGGGAGGTGAGATGGAGAAGAATAGACAAGTTACAAAGAGTTTTATGGGATTTTATCAAGAGATAGCAGTAAAAATAATGAATCACTGAAATAAATTATTTACTATAGTAGCTATGCTGAAGCATTTACGTGTGTAGAAGTCTAGAGGAAAGGAAGTGAGAAAACAAACCCAGGAGTACTGTATTCAGAGTGTGTGTGTGCATGTGTGTGTGGAGACACATACAAACCCATAATGTTTATACATACACAAATTTTGGTCATAAGAAACTGAATATTTAAATGTGTAATGTATCAGTATATATTTTTAGATGTATTAGAGAAGTATATTTGAGAAGATAGATTTCAAAACACTTATGCAAAAAGTTTAAAGTACTACAAATGTGATTTTCCCGTATTTCCTCATATAATAAAGCGAAAGAAGGAAGATTCTTATATTTTTCCCCACTGCCACCTCAAATCAACAAGGTAATGTCGTGAGGGATGTGGACAAAAAGGCAGATGCATCAGAAAAACTGGTTATGGCTGAGAAACCAAGAACCCCTTACCTCTGTTTAAGACATGTCTTCCCGTAATCCTAGGAGGATGTGGTAATACTTAGAGCAAACTGATAACATGTAAATTGGGATGATCCTTTCTGAGTAACTCATAGATTGCATTTTCTGGAAGACTTGTTTATTAAGTTGCAGGTTAAAAGGGGTACTGTCAGATCTAAGTAGATATTTCTAGAGCCATCACTGAAGGGCAAGCAATGTAGATGTTGTTAATAGCAATCCTATAGACTAAGTGATATATGCCTTTTTGCTTCTCACTGTTTTAATTAGGAGAGTTTATTTCTCCAATCTGTTTGCCAAGGAAAGAAGAAAAAATAGATCTTTTTTCCAAATGTATGACTGCTGGATGGGGAACAACTGAACCACACAGTGAGTATATCCACTACACCTTCCAAGATTAGAATTTAAACGAACATATGTGAAGTCCAAATGTACTCTCTTTACTCATTTGCTGATTTTCTCTATTTTTAATAGGAATGATAGTGTAAAAAGTCTTTTTCGTAGCAGATCTAAGAGTGAATTCATATTCATTAATACTAATTCATCAAAACAAGGAAAAACATGTATTATGGGAAATCTAATGATTTTGTTACCCAAAAAATATCTGTATCTCACATATATATACAGGTAGTCCCCAGCTGGGTTCCATACTGGCTCCGTTTTAAGTTGGTTCTGACAGAAGTCGAATACTTCATTTTTTTTTTCATTATTATAGCCTTTTATTATCAATATCTTAATAAATCCAGCAGTATTTTGAACAGTAAATCATAAAATTGCACATCTGCAAGTGAACATCTGAGAATGATAACAGCAAATTCTGCACTGAAACATATTACTAATGATAAGATGCACAAAAAAAAAAAACTAAACAGACGGTCACGAGGTTCGTCATAACTAGAATATGTCGTAAGTCAGGGACTACTTGTAATTACTCCCCAGCTGCACTATAAATAGACACACACACACACACACACACACGCGCACACACACACGCACGCACACACAATGAAAACCCATATTCGAAGATAATAAACCCATTGTCAAAGATATGAGGCATTTTTCTAAAATGATTGGCTGATATAAATAGTAAGAGAATGGAAAATTACTTGAAAATAACTAGTCCATACACACATCAAACCCATGACTCTGGTCCCGCTTCTACCATATTCTACACCTGCGTTAACAAGTTACAAATATTTAATAAACTAGGGAGTAAATCAGAATGCAGTTTTGATTTTCACCCTCCAGACAGTTTCAGCCCTTCAACGTGATGCCTGTTCTGGAAAAATCAAATCAAAAGAATGAGAGCACTGTGAATCCAATGGAATAAAGTACAGACTTATGATTTTAAAAAAATGAATTGTATTGTTTGCTTCATCAGCCACTAATTTAGGTGTAAATGTTTTTCTCTTTTTCTTCTGTAAAGCAGAATTATTTTTTTATCCCCTTAGGGTTGAGGTAAAGACAGAATAAGCCATGTAAATAAAAAATTTTTTTTTGTGTGTGTGTGTTTCTATTGTATAAGCCAAGGCGGAGTATTATTTCCGATAAATCACCTAAGAGCATTATTGCAGTACCAAAAGGGGAGGATGGGTGGGATTTAACCCTTGGAGTTGTCCATGGGGTTGTTTCATCCTTTAAAATTGTTTGTCCCTGTTATGTCTTTTTATTCCTTTACTACTAGGAGATGAATTTCCTACAACTATACAACAGGCTAAGGTATCACTGATCAGTACCGCATCTTGTCGGAGCTACTGGGGACTGGATGTTAAAAATACCCATATGTGTGGAGGGGCTGCAGTATCACCCTCTTGCATGGTAATTCAAGGATCGCCTTGAATTGATGGGAGTCCAGGGGCTTTCATCTCTGTGTGTCTCGTGAGTGGGTGTTTACTGATCATAAAGAGGTATGATTGCATGGTATTTTAAAAATGAAAGGTGAGAAGAATAAATGTATTGCTAAGTTAACAAGTTGGCAAGTTGATGCTTTAAAAACAAATGACCTGCGATTGCCAATTTGATACTTAAAATGGACTCAGTTCTCAAAAGGAATTATTCACTCACTTTGGCTGAATTACGTGAAATTGCTGATATTCAACCGTTTTTGACCTACAAAAAAAGGTAATTTCTTATGGTTCAACCTCATAGATGAATCAGATGTCTCAAAGTACCTACTTCTAGTAGCACTGAAAATATAAAGTTTTTGTGTAACTCAAGCCATCATTTAATTGATGCTTGAAAGTTTCTGCATGGCACACTCTATTGTCAGCATTAACTGAATTTATGCTAAACATACCTTTCAGCCTCTGCTTAAAAGTATAGATTTTGATCCATTTCAGAGCTCTGTAATATTAGCCAGCTACCCGAGTGGCCCTAGTTCCCTATGCTGTTGTGAGCAGAAATCAGCGAGATGAGAGAGTGACTTGTGAACTGCCTGCTCATCCTGTTTAGCTGGGATTAGCATCAACCATCAATCATGCAGCTGGGAGAATGTCTCTTTTTGCTGGTTGCAGGGAGACTCTGGAGGACCGCTGCAGTGTGCTGAAGATGGGCAGTACAAGTTCATTGGCATAGTGAGCTGACGCAGCAGTAACTGCCATCCCGCTGCACCCTCTGTCTTCACCAGAATCTCTGCCTAGAGGGACTGGATCATGTCTGTCCCTGGAGGAGAAGCGTGATCACTCAAAGAGCAGTGCTGTGGAATTGCGTTTGTAAATGGGAAAGGAAATACATAACAACATACCTGAAAAATAAGTCCCTTGTCAACTGCTTTGCTTATTTCGGTTCTTAAAAAGTTCAATGTCACTTCCCTCCACCCTTGTCATTGAGGGTGGTGTGTATGTATTTTCAATATTAAACATCAGTCACAGAACATTAATATTGGTTCATGCCTCCTAGGAATTTGCAATCTGAATTGTCATTAAATTATTTTCTTGCACACATGTATATGTCATGTATTTAAATATCATCATATATACTTTTACTATTTTTTTTTACTTGGCAAGCATTGGAAGAAGATATGAAGGGAAATGTTATTCAGTCCATAAAATTCCAAATTTTACTTAAAAAGAAACAAGCCAGAAGCTGTGCCCTGAGCAGTTAGATGGGATAGGTCCCTGTAAGTTTTACAATTTTAATGAGTAACGGACATTTGAGAAATTATTTATTAGGCACATCAATTGACTTCAGAAGTTTTCAGAGGAAATTTTAAGTTATTTCAGTGGTTTATAAAGCATTTGATTTATCTGAAACTCAGCTTGCAAATACCCTCATCTCTCTAAGCAATAGTCAAGAATCAGAGAGTAAGGAACTAAGGAAGGCCCCTAAACGATGAGGATAGGTGCCAAAGTCATCACACAAATAAAATATAGTCTCAGAGCCTAAAAGCAACTATTTTTTTTCCTTATTTTACACATTTCCACCAACACTTATCATTTGATTTCCAAGATTACAGCATTCAGAAAAGGAATAAGGCTTAGCTTATATAACTCCTATATACCAAAAGAGCAATTCATGAGGAAGTAGGCAAGCTGAGTCGTATGAAAATTGACATTTCTATACATCAAAAATAGTTGAAAATTGGTCATTTTATATGATTCAGCCCGATAACCATAATTTATAATAATGCATCAAGATGTTAAGTTCAATATATGCTCTTTATGAACATTTTGCCCTCCAAAATTATTAAAACCAAAAAATTTATATATATACCTAGATTAGGAGCCTTTAGCTCTTTAGCATGTTTCCAAACTATTTCTTTCCCTAATTAAGCTGGAGAGAACTGAGGCTTAACTGAAATTAGTTGATATCTTTAATGATAATGAGCAAAAGATACTTCTGTCATGGTATTAAAAAAATACTACTTCTGTCCTCTCCCTCTTTCATCCTTTCCCTTAACCTTTCTCTCAACGTCTTACACTTTCTCAAACCTTTACTTCTTTCTACTTCTCTTTCAACCTCTCTCTGTTAAAATCCCTTCTATCTATTAAAACTCTCAAGCCCCCCAACACCCCATGTTATCAATTCCTCTCAATCCCTCTCTCAATCCCCCTCTCTTTCAGTCCCCCTCTCTCAATCCCCCTCTCTACCCTCTACCTCCCTTTCCCTCTTGTGTTCTTTCTCTCTCTCCCTCCCTCTCTTTCATCTCCTCCTTTCTCAGCCAGGCCCCAATCCCTCTCTTTATCTCTTTCAACCTTCTCTTTTGCAAATGCCAGAGAGGGGATGTGTTATAAATGTCCTAGTATTTATTGAAAACCCCTTATGTGAATATTGGCTAAAGGTTCATTGTTTTCATTGATTTAAATTTTACTTTTTGATGGGGACTCTGAATAAAATGAAGCCACAGAGATTCTCTAATTCACCTGGTAATCTGTTTTGTACCATTTGATTTTTTCTCTCATGTATAATCTTTATTTCTCATCAGATAATATTAGAGGGGATTAAAGATGGTCTGTGTCCTAAGTGTCAGGCCTTTCTAAAGCTTTTTTCCCACTGTACAGTCCACTGGTGCTTAATTTGGTGGTGACACAATCTCTATTTTGACCTCTGGCACAATGATCTGGGTGTGATGCTTTAGGATTCTGTCAGCAAATGATTCAGTATTGCCATAATCTGACAATTTGGTTAAAATTTACTTATTTTATAAATATCTGTGGGGAATAGGAAAATAAGTATTAATACTGCTGATAGTAAAATTGAAACAAAGATGAAAGCAGATGTGCCAAAAGCTGTTAATGTTTGGTGTCAATTAGATACTCAGTAGACTTAAGTATTTGGTAAATTGGAAAGGAATAGAACATATATTAAATGTTGGAACTACTACATCATTGAAAACTTTATCACAAAGGCAAGATGTAAGGCTAGAGGAAATGAAGTAATTTATGGCTTAAGAATGAACAAAAAAATTTTCCAATAATCCAAATGGCAGAAGAAGTTCAGAGTATGTGGAGTCATTGGTAGGGAGATAGCTTGCTATAGGTTTCTTTGATAACATAAGAGATTGGTGTATAAAAACATAAAAACAGAAATCAAGGCAACTAATACTAGAGTTTTAAAACTCAGCTCAAATATTACTGCTTCTGCAAAACTTTCACCCAGCCCTGCAGAAAGTATTAGTTGTTCCTTCCTCAACTCTTGTAATAACATATACCTGCCACATTGAATAGTAATTATCTGCTTGTATATTGCTCTTTTCCACTAGAGTATGATATCCTGAGGGAAACTTCCTCTCTCTAGCCCCATTACTTGGCACACAGTCAGTGCTCAAGAAGGATTTGTTTAATATATTCATGGATGAAATTAAGTTATCAGATATCTAATTGCTTTAAAATTTCCTAAGTGGCCCTGGTGGTACAGTGGTTAAGAGTTCAGCTGCTAACCTAAAGGTCAGCAGTTGGAAATTCACTAGCCGCTCCTTGGAAATTCTATGGGACAGTTCTACTCTGTCCTACCGGGTCGCTATAAGTCCAGATTAACTCGATGGCAGTGGGTTTGTTTGTTTGTTTTTGGTTTTAAGTGGCCCTTGCATAACACATCAATTTATACAACTAACTGCAATCTAATATATATAGAATTTGACAGTGAAATGCAAAAGGAGAGCCATCCTTGTTATAGTCCACTATTCTGCTTCTTAAAGGGTATCTTAGATATTTGGAGGCCAGCAGAGAAATACAAACTAATAGTACATTAAGATGTCATTTTTACATTGTCTAATTTAGCAAAAATTGCATATGACAATATCAAAAGACGATGAGGATATGGAGTAAGGGAAACTCCTGACTGTTGGTGGAAGAGAATAATTAGGTAGACCAGCTATGGAAAACTCTCAACATCACATAATGTTGAAGATTCCAATGTCCTCTGAATCAGCAGTTCTACCTCTAGGTATAAGCCCTAGAGCATTGTCTTCAACCGTAGCTGCAATTAAATATAAAAATCTAAAATATGGGGAATAATTTTTTAAAGGTCCTTATGTGATTCTAATATGCACTACCCTAGAGGAAAGTGATGCAACCACAGACCATTGGGCATGTACAAGAATGTTTATAGAAACATTGTTAATATCAGCAAAGAGCTGGAAATGCAAATACTCACTACAGGAGCATGGATTAAAACACGTATACACACACAGCAATAAAAATATATAAAATAGTACCACAGGCTCTTTAGGTAAATCCTAGAAACAACGCTGAATTAAAAAAGAAATTTTCAGAAGATTAGGTACCATATAAAAGTCAAAAGCACTCTTCAACAGTATTTTGTTTAGGCTTACTTGCATATATGGTTAAAAAAAAGACAGGGGATGATAACATCATTCAAAGCAGTGTGGAGGTAGTGAGATAGGATGGAAGAGTTGTACACATGTAGTTTCAATGGTATTAATAATTTTCTAATTAAGTTGGGTGATAGTTTTACAGACATTATCTTGCACTATAACTTAGATATACTTCTGGGTATATCAAATACTATGTAATATAAATGTACATAAAGGCCTTTTTAGTAGCAGTAGCTCTTCAGAGTAGAATCTGTCCTCCTGTCCAGATAATTAGGAGTTCCACACATGTTCAGAGCATTAAACTCGTGCATTCTTTTGTGGTTCACTTTGCCTGGAAAACCCAAAGTGTCACTGTGATGTGTGCTTGCTGATGTCACTTGTGACAATGAGCCTACTGCATAAATTTTCTTAGTTTACATTGGCAAATACACTTACTACCATCCTTCCTCCTTTAGGAGAGAGGGCTTTTAAATATGTTTATATATTTTCTAGGTGTCAGATACTACACTAAATTTTCATTTAATTCATTTAATCATTAAAGTTAATCTTATAAAGAGGTTTTGAATGCAATCTAATAATTAGAATGACACTCCCCATATTCGGCCCAAACACAGACCTCTCCCCACTGGCTCCGGATCCCCGCCTGCCAACTGACACAGTCCCATTCCAGCACTCAGCCCAGTTCACACCACAGACAAAAGACCCATATCCACCCCTTCCCCCCACCCCTGCTGGACCTGCCCTGCTGAACCATAGCTGAGCAACTGTCCCTGCACACCCAAACAAGGTGATGAGAACTATCATGCCCACAGATAAGCAAGCAACAAAGCATGACCAGCTGACCCACCCAGACATAAGCAAACAAAACAAAAAAGCAGGACAAAACAAAACAAAACAGGACAAAACAAACAAACCTACAATCAGTAAATAAAGAAAACAATACCTGAATGTCTCAGAGGCAGTAGACAATATCAAAACATATAAAAAAAATAAGACAAGATGGCTCCAGTAAGCAACCAGAATAAAGCACCAGTTGACATTCCAGCAGAAGAAAAGGCATTGGAACTACCTGATAGGGAATTCAAAAGTCTAATATTCAGGGCTCTCCAAGAGATTAGGAAAGAGAACGCGGACATACAGACAAAATCATGGAAAACACGGACAAAATCAAAATAAGCCAAAATCAAGGAAAACACAGACAAAGCAATGGAAGAATTCAGGAAAATTATAAAAGAACAAAATGTCAAAATAAATAAACAATTAGAAATCATACAAAAACAGCAATTAGAAATTCAAAAGATAAAAAACAAAATCTCAGAAATGGACAATGCAATATAAGGTTTTTGGAGCAAATTTGAAACAACGGAAGACAGAACCAGTGAAATTGAAGACAAATTCATGGATGACATTTTGTTTGAGGAAAAATCAGAGAAAAGGATGAAAAACACCTAACAACTATGTGGGATACCATCAAGAGCAAAAATGGATTGGAGTTGCAGAACTGGGGGAGAAAATGAAAAACACAGAGAGAATCTTTGAAGAATTGCTGACAGAAAACTTCCCTAATATCATGAGAGATGATAAGCTGACCATCCAAGATGCTCAACGAACCCCACATAGGATAGAACCCAAAAGAAAGTCACTAAGACATAGCATTATCACACTTGACAAACTAAAGACAAAGAATCCAGAGAGCAGCTTGAGATTAATGAAAAGTCATATACAAAGGGGAAACAATAAGACTAAGTTCTGACTGCTTGGCAGAAACCATGCAGGCAAGAAGGCAGTGAGATGATATACATAAAAGCTTGAAAGAAAAGAATTACCAACCAAGAATAATATATCCTGCAAAACTCACCCTAATATGGCAAAATTAGGCCATTTCCAGATAAATAGAAATTAAGGGAATTTGTAAAAACCAAAAAAAACTTACAATAGTTATTAAAGGAAGTACTTTAGTTAGAGAACCAACATCAGACAACAACCTGAATTTAGGACACAGTTCAGTATCAGCCAAATACCAAGCTAAGAAATGGACTCTCAAGGATAAAACAAAACAAAAAGATTCAAAACAGGGAACTAGATATGTCAATCTGTAAATGATGACATCAAAACAATAAAAGGGGTTGTGCATGGTGTAGGTATAGAACTTTCAAATGGAGAGGAAGTCAAGGCAATATCAAGTAATGAGAGACTGGTTCAAACTTAGGAAGATGGGGTAAATTTCAAGGTAACCACAAAGAAAGTAAACAAATCTACTCATCAAAATAAAGAAGAAAAACATAAAATCTCAGGAAACACAAAATCTACAATAATGAAATAAACAAAAAGAAATTTCATGAACAAAAGGAACTCAGCAGAGGAGAGTAAGAGGAACAAAGAAAATATCAGGACCACAAAAAAAGCACTACAAAATGACAGCAATACACTCACACCTATTGATAATCACACTGAATGTAAATGGCTTAAATGCACCGGTAAAGGGACAGAGAGTGATAGAATGGAAAAAAAAAAAAAAAAAGGCCCACCAATATACTGTCTACAAGAGACACACCTTAGACAGAAAGACATAAATATATTAAAAATCAGAGGATTGAAAAAATATATCCAGCAAACAGCAACCAAAAAAGAGCAGGAGTGGCAATACTAATCTCAGATAAAATAGACTTTAAGGCAAAATCCACCATAAAAGAAAAGGAAGGACATTATATAGTGATTAAAGGGACAATCCATCATGATGACATAACCATAATAAATATATATGCACCCAACAACAGGGCTCCAAAATACATAAAACAAACTCTAACAGTGCTGAAAAGAGAAATTGACAGTTCCACAATAATAGTAGGAGACTTCAAAACACCACTCTCAGTAAAGGACAGAACATCTAGAAAGAAACTCAGCAAAGATACAGAAGATCTAAAGGCCACAATCAACAATCTGGAACTCATAGACATATATAGAACTCTCCACCCAACAACAGAAAGGTATACATTCTTTTCCAATGCACATAGAACACTCTCTAGAATAGTCCACATCTTAGGCCACAAAGCAACCCTCAACAAAACCCAAAACACTGAGCTAATACAAAGCATCATCTCTGATCACAACACCATAAAAGTAGAAATTAATTACAGGAAGAGCAAGAAAAAAAAAATCAAATACATGAAAAGTGAATAACACCTTGCTTAAAAGACACTGAGTAAGAGAAGAAATTGAAGATGGAATCAAAAAATTTCTAGAATCAAATGAGAATGAAAACACATCATACCAAAACTTTTGAGACACGGCAAAGGCAGTGTTCAGAAGTCAATTTATAGAAATAGGCACACACATCAGAAAAAAAGAAAGCAATAAAATCAAAATGTTAGCCCTACAACTTGAACAAATAGAAATAGAACAGAAAAAGAAGCCCACAGCCACCAGAAGAAGGAAATAATAAAGATTAGAGAAGCAACAAATGAAATAGAGAATAGAAAAATAATAGAAAGAATCAACAGAACCAAAAGTAGGTTCTTTGAAAGGTTCAACAAAATCAACAAACCAGTGGCCAAACTGACATAAGAAAAACAAGAAAGGAAGCAAATAACCCCAATAAAAAATGAAATGGGGGACATTATGATAGACCCAACTGAAATAAAAAGAATCATAGCAGAGTACTATGAAAAATTGTACTCCAACAGATTTGAAAACCTAGAAAAAATGGGTAGCCCCAGTGGCACAGTGGTTAAGAGCGACAGCAGCTAACCAAAGGTCGGCAGTCCAAATCCACCAGCCAATCCTTGGAAACCCTCTGGAGCAGTTCTCCTCTGTCCTATATTGTTTCTATGAGTCTGAATCAATTCGATGGCAATGGGTAAGAGGAAATGGACAAACTTCTAGAACCACACTACCTACCTAAATGAACACAAACTGAGGTAGAAAATCTGAACAAACCCATAACAAGAGAAGAAATTGAACAGGTAATAAAAAAATCCCACCAAAAAAACTCCTGGCCCAGATGGCTTCACTGGAGAATTCTACCAAACATTCAGAGAAGAGCTCGCAGCAGTCCTACTTCAAACTATTTCAGAACATAGAAGAAAAAAGGGGGATACTTCTGAATTCATCCAATGAAGCCAGCGTAACACTGATACCAAAACCAGACAAAAAACCCATTACCATCAAGTCAATCCTGACTCATAGAGACCTGTAGGGATCCTATAGGACAGAGTAGAACTGCCCCATAGGGTTTCCAAGGAGCAACTGGTGGATTTGAACTGCTGACCTTTTGGTTAGCAGCCAAATACTTAACCACTGCACCACCAGGGCCTCCAAAGCAAAAACACCACAAAAAAAGAAAAACACAAAGCAAAATCTCTCTTGAATATAGATGCAAAAATTCTCAACAAAATCTTAGCCAATAGATTTAAGCACCATATTAAAAAAATACACCAATATCAAGTGGGATTCACACCAAGTATGCAAGGATGGTTCAACATTAGAAAATCAATCAACGTAATCCACCACATAGATAAAACGAAAGAAAGGAATCACATGATAATTCGATTGATGCAGAAAAGGCATTCAATAAAGTCTAACACTCATTCCTAATAAAAACTCTCAATAAGATAGGAATAGTAGGGAAATTCCTCAACATAATAGCGTATGGCTGCTAACCAAAAGGTCGGCAGTTCAAATCTATCAGCTGCTCCTTGGAAACTTATGGGGCAGTTCTACTCTGTCCTATATGGTCTCTATGAGTTGGAATTGACTCAACAACAACAGGTTTGGTTTAGTTATAGCAAACTGATAAGCCGGAATTTGAACCCAGATATGTTTGAGACCAAAGTCTAGACCACCTTCAAAGTCCATTAAATGGGGAAAAGACAGTCTTTTTAACAAATGGTGCTGGCAAAACTGTATGTTCATCTGTAAAAAAATGAAACAGGGCCCATACCTCACACTATACACAAAAACTAATTCAAAATGGATCAAAGACCTAAAT